>NW_017732330.1:455690-517122 GCF_001890085.2 Hipposideros armiger | reverse complement strand
TCACATCTCATACTTTGATGAGACTTTGGCTCCTAGCAATATCTCCTTTTACTTATCACCCAAGTCAGTTGTTGGTTTTTTAACATGGGTAAGTAAAAATGTCCTTTATACCCGCTATTCAGAGTTTCGCTTCCCAGACTCTGTTCCTTCAACCTCCCTTTCACCTTCCCTTGTGAGCTTGCCATTTCTTTTTCTTTACTTGACTCAGAGTTGCCCCTCCTCCATGTCCATTGAGGTGAGGATTGGGAGCCTCCTATTATGGAAGCTAAACATTCTTTCCAGCTTTGGAGTTCTTGCTCTGGCATTGTTGATGGAAACTGGACTGTATACTGGTTAACCCTCCCCCAGCCCTACTGTCTGTATTCACACCTAGAATTCTCCCACAAGTATAATCTTTAATCCAAATTGGGCCTGCATTGGTCTGGCTTACTTGGTGTTCAATTTTTATCTTTTTCTGTGCCTCTGATCCATCAGGCACATGAGCTGTAGTGGAAAGAGCCCCTTAGATACAACAGATTCTCCTACTCAGAGCTCAGTATCAGCCATTCCTAAGGAACTAGGCTGTTAGTTAAGGCAGTTGACGCCTTATAGCCCTAAAAATACTCTACGCTAAAACTGGTATCTTCTCTGCTCTCCAGGCCTAGTATTTCTGAGATCTCAACCAAATATCCACGAGCTTGGAACAGATTCAAAGCTGTAGCTTCAGGAAGGTGTTGGTATTGCTTGTCTCCAAGCAACTCAGCAGGAATACTGGGAAACAAGTGAGGACAAAGAAAGAGATTGTTCACATAGGGAGGGTGATTTAAGATGTGAGGGTCAATTTCAGAAATGATTATATGACAAAATTATATTCTGCCAAAATGATGTTGAAGAGATCAGCCTTTGTGTCTTTTGTTTGTTTGTTTATTTTTTAATTGTCCCTTGTGTAAGTTTATGTAGAATCCAGGGCAGACCAATAGTTTGCCTCCTGACAAGTTAGCTTGTTTCCTTTGATCAGATCAAGGTTTTAGAACCTATAGTATTTGCCTTTATGCCTTGGCTGCTAGGAAGCTCAGGTCAAATTTAAATTTTCAGCTGAAGTATGTATCAACAAAAGGTTTTCCTCTTTCTAAATAAAATCATCTCCCCCTCTGTTTTATTAAAATATGTTTTTTTATTTTTAATTGCAGTTGACATACAATGTTATATTAGTTTCAGGTGTGCAACATACTGATTAGATATTTATATACTTACAAAGTGACCCTCCCCCCCACCATTAAATCTAGTACCCATCTGACACCATACATAGTTATAATATTACAATATTATTGACTATACACCCTATGCTCTACTTTACATCCCCATGACTATTTTGTAACTACCAATTTATACTTCTTAACCCCTTCACCTTTTCATCTATTCCCCAACCCCCTTCCCATCAATGGATGAATGGATTAAGAAGAGATGATATATATATATAATGGAATATTACTCAGCCATAAAGAAGAATGAAATCTTCCCATCTGCAACAACATGGATGGACCTAGAGGGTATTGTGCTGAGTGAAGTAAGTCAGACAGAGAAAGACAAATACCATATGATCTCACGTAACATATTTCCCCATGTATAAGATGCACCCTTTACCAAAAAATTTGGGTACTAAAAACTGGGTGCGCCTTACACGGTGGTTGTATGAGCGCAAAAACAAGAGTGAAAAAAGTGGGAAATGCAAGTAAAAAAAAACACAAACTACAACCACTGTATAAGACGCACCCAGTTTTTAGACCCCAAATGTTTCAAAAAAGGGTGCGTCTTATACATGGGGAAATACAGTATGTGGAATCCCCCTCTTTTTTTAAAACTTTCTTTTAATTTTATGACTGAGATTTAGAATTTTTATAGTAAGTTACTTCAAATATTTTTGGATATAAGTAGGGCACCTGGTAGGTGGGGATTGTCATCCTTGATTTTTAGCTACTCTGGGAAGTAGGCTAAATTATAAGAGGGACTCCTGAGTCTCTCTTGCACAGGGCAGAAGACCTTGCAGGGAGAAGTACTCCCGCAAGTTTAGCTCAGATGGAGAGAGGGAGCTGTGCATAGTCTTTGGCCTTTTGTTTTGCAGGAGCTCTGTTGTCCAGTCCCAAGCTTGTCTTTTCTGAAATTAGATGCAGATGGTTTAGGTGAAAAATAGCACATTTTAGATGTTTCAACAAGAGCACTGTTGCTACCTGACACCACTCTGAGACACCAGGGAGGGTGAGGTGTCTTCTTCAGTGTGAACTTTCTAACATGCAGTGACAGGGAACCAGGGTCCTAGCTTTCTGTATCACCTCCAAGAATGAGGTTACAAGTCCTCAGTTTGGAAATACAAGGAGACAAGTGATCTTCAGTTGGATACCTTAGCACCTTGGAGACATCCACCAGTAAAGGGGCTTGTTCTGTAGACTAGGCTTTCTTGCCTGTATTCTACTTCAAATGAGAGACAATATTGTGTCAGGGGACAGATGTTACCACCATCAGGTTAATTCGTCTAAAGCCCAACTTTGATAGTGTCACTTTTCTTCTTATCATTCTTCCTTGGATTTACCTTCATACTCATCCCCCCTGATCCATTTTGGTCACTGTGCCCTTGCCATTGCTTTTAGCTAAAACATAACTTATTGGGTTGTCGGAAAAGTCATGACATATTTTTTCTATGTTTTTCATTGCAGAAATGCATCATGACTTTTCTGACAACCCAATATTTATCAGAAAAGAGGTACCGCTCATGAAGCTGTGTGAGGAGCGTTGGTGTCAGACCTGAATTTAAATTTGGGCTTTGTCACACTGAAGCAGTGAGGGTGACCCTTTCTGAATCCTGCTTTCTCACCTGTAAAATGGAGTCAAAGGTGCTTCCCTGATAGGGTTATTGTATATAATATGAATTTAGTATATTAAGGCAAAATTTATCATTTATTGGGCCTATACTATTCATATCATCATTATTATCTCATGTCCCCTTTAAGTCAGGTATAAATTAGCACATAAGACAAAATCATGAATTATTAATTCCCCCTGAAAATCCCTTGTATTGTAGTAGAGTACTACATCTATGGATAGAACCCTATATAGTAATTCTTTAAATTTGTGAACCTCTGAGATGGACTAAAGAAAGGCATAGGATCCTCTCTCTCTAACTGGCTTTGAAGTAGCAAGCTGCCACGAATGTGAGTTATTAAATACCTATGAAGAAGGCCATGTGGCAAGCTCATGAAGGCAGCCTCTAGCTGACAACCAGCAAATGCCCCACAGCCTGCAATGAACTGAAGCCTGTCTACAGTCACGTGAGCTTGGAAGTAGCTCTTTCCCCAGTTGAGCCTTAGATGAGACACCAGCCCTAACCAACACCTTGATTACAGCCTTGCAAACACCCCACCTAAGCTGTAGCCTGGACTCTTGACCTACAGAAACTGAGAAATAATAGGTTGTGTCAAGCCAAGAGAAGAAAACAAAAGGAACACATACATGGAAAGTATTTATACAGGTATCTGGGTATTCAAACCATTCTACCTCTAGTATGACCATCAAATTCCTAGTGGTGAATAGGGCGTCTGTGGAGAATTCTAGAGGATTTATTTGTTGGATTTGTTCCATTTTGTTTTCACATTAAACCTCTAACTTATTCCAAGTTAATAGAATTGTGGTTATGAAAACTTACATTGTATGTAAAGCATTTAGCCCAGTTTCTGCCCCTATAAGTCAGGACTTAAAATGTTAGCTGCTATTTTTGTTAGTAGTAGTAATAATAGTAGTACTAGTAAGATATGTGATAGCACCTAACGCAGGGCCTGGTACATAGTCATCGCTCAATGTTTGCTGGATTTGAGTAATTGGGTCCATACACATACTATTCTTTTAAAGTGTAGTAAACAAGGATTTGGCCACTTGCTTCCTGTCTTTCCAAGTTTCCTGCTGTGGCTTCTTGGCCACTGGTCACATTTCAACCTGGAGTTTGTTCTCAAGTACTTCTGAAGGCAAGAGTCTACCTTATTCATCTTTGTAACCCCACAGTTCCTGGCACATGATAGGTATGTACTCAGCGAAAGGATAGACAGGTAGAAGAATCAGAGCTTTGAATTCAACAAGGACTCTCTGTGCTTTTGTGAGATTTTAGGGACCAAGCTTCAATTTGGGCTGTTGCTTGCTTCTTTTCCTGGGCTTTTGGCATCAGGCCTTGATGGTTCTGCATATTCCTTGAAACTTTGCTCTGACCTGGAAACAGTTGGACTCTGAATGGGGTCTCTCTGGCATAAGTACTCAAAAGTATAAAAGCTGGCTTTAGTCTGATCAAGGTAGTTCTCCACTACTGAGTTTAGGCCCTTGACCATCACAGCTTGATGGTATCTTCTCGCTGCAGGGTCCATGCTGTTCCTCCACTGGCCAAGGGCACTGGACTTCCTGCTGGTGGTGTGACCTAGGCAGCCCCCAGAAAGGAAAAGAGCACTCCATGCCTACAGGTTCCCACCTAGAGATTAGAATACTGAAACTTTTTACACTTACTCCAAAGGACATATGTTTGTGATGTATTAATAGGAAAGTTTTTTGAATGATTTTGTTGAGGACAGTTATCATTGAATAAACATAAACTCCATGTTGAATAATTCTACAATAAAAATAAGTAATTTGGGAGAGAAAAAGCTGGCTTTAGTACACTGAGCACTTTAAGGGAGAAATGGCCCTTTAGAAGGAATGTGATAGAGCAGCAAATAAGATCCTGAAATTTAGAGTCAAGAGACACCTTGGTTCAAATCCTAGTTTTGTCACCTTCTAGCTATGTGTCCTGAGAAGTCCCTTAAACTCCCTGAGCCTCAGCCTCCTGTCCTCATTGGTAAGATGGGGGACAATATTACACAATACTACAAACCTCTTGGTGGTGTTATGAGGGTTAAAAATATGATAAGTGTGCTTAAAGCCGTGGTACATAATAATTGCTCAATGTCTCCTCTTCTTTTCAAAATGAATATAGCTTTTTTGTCCACGTCATCAAAAGCAATACTTTTTGTTGTTTTAATATTAACTTAGAAAATACATACAATTTAAAGGGGAAACTTAAAATTACCTACATTCCTACCACCTAGAGATAACCAGTATTGATAATTAGGGATATATATCACAATTTAGTTTTCTATGTTTACATACACACACACATTAAAAATAAGGTCACATGATATATATTATTTTGTAGCCCACATTTTTTTGTACCTAATAATATGTTGTAGAAATCTTTTCAGATCTCCATAGTATTTGAATGGATTCACAGTATAACATTTTATGACTATATGAATGCTATAAATATTGTAACAAATATCATAGTAATTTAATTTGCTTCTAATGTTTTGCTATTATAAACAGTGCCACAGTGGCCATTTTTGTGCATACATCTTTACACACCTGTCTAATTATTTTATTAAGAGATATTCATAAAAGAAGTAGAATTACTAGGTCAAAGGGAATACACTTTAAAAAATCATCCCCTTTATTGATTACAGTACATACTGGATTAATCTTTATTAAATGGAATAATAAATGGGAGGTAGCTTTGTAAACTGTCAAGCGCTGAATAAATATGAGTTATTGCATTGCAATTGTGATTGTTAGAGACATGGCAGACTGCTGACCTTAAAGACTAGGAGAGGGGAGAAGGCTTGATTTCTCCCTGATTCCCATGAAATATACCTATATGAACATGTATGCATAAGTGGATGGTTTCTATTTATTCTAAAGGCTCCACATCTCCACTTCCTCCCCAAAACTACCAAGATGAAGACTCTTATAACCTTGAAATGAAACAATTGCTTTTAAACATGGCTGCTTCCAGACAAATGTTCAGACCTATCCTTTGCCCACCTCAAATTCTAGGAAATCACTTGAATAGAGAAGCACAGGGTCTCCAAAGCCTTGAGTTGTTCAGCTACCCTCTTGAGAACCAATCCTGAGGGCCTGGCTATCGTGTGTGTGTGTGTGTGTGTGTGTGTGTGTGTGTGTGTGTAGAAATAGTTTCTTTTAAGGCAAAGCTGGTTGGTCAGTGCACAGCTTAAGGATGCTTGGTCACACCTTCAGTAGAGGGACTCAGCTTCCCAGCAAGCCTGACATTCCACAGAGCTCAGGCCAGCCCAGAGAGACTAACTCACCCACCCACTCCTCTGGCTTCCTGTTTTTCTAGCAGCCAGAGTGCCTCTTGAGTGCAACTTTATTGTAAGCATTGTTGAGTAGCGGGAAGTGTGTATTGAGAAGTCTTGAATCTGGATCTCCTCATCTAACAGCCTGAATTCTCTCTGACTTCAAAGGCTGGGCACTCATCCAGGAATGATGCTCTTGGCCCCTGCTAGAAGGTGGGGCCAGGTGTGGGAATGCAAACAGACTGTGGGGGCCTGTATGAGGCTGGAAGGCAGCAGGAGAATATGTGACCATGGAGGGAGCAGATGCCTGTGTGCTTGGCCAGGCTCCACCTTATAAAGGGTGCTCCTTGCAGGAATGTTTTCAATGATGTCTGTCAGAGAGCTTGGGCTCTTTGAACCTCTAAGTCTGAATTGGGTGATGTTTGCCATAAGCAGTAATGAGCATGGAAATGATTTATTCTGGGATCTTGACTATATTACCATTAAATCACTGGCATACTGATGGAGCCTATTGATCCTCAAACTGTTTCCTGAATTCTCTCTACAAATCCATTTTCTTCAATCCCAGCAAATCCATTGTCACTGCTGGCTATGTGTGTGCTGCTGTCTTGAAAAGCAGCACCCTGTGGGTATTTTGGACTCATTTGTCCCCCTTTCTACCCAGGTCTCCAGCTCACTGAGCTGTGAACTTTCAGCATCCCTCCCTAGTCTGTTTACTTTCTCTTCTGATTCTGTAAGCAAACATGTATACATACATTTTCATGTGTTCACATGATTTCTGGGTATACATGCTTGGCTCTCTGAGGCTATTTGTGAGTCTGTGTGTATGTGGGTAAGTCTTCTTGTGTGTAAAGGAGTATGTCTCATCTGTGTGTGCCTCATCGGGAATCTTGATTGTGTGTGGTGCTGTGGAGGCAAGCCCGTGGCAGAAGAGGTATTGTACTGGAGGGGAGAGATCGGCCCTTCTTTTGGACAAGCAGCATTTGAGGATCCCTTAACTGAATTTGAGCCTGGAGAACAAGGAAGCTTATCTCCCATTGTTTGGGAAAACATGGAAGATTACACTGACCCTAGAAGAAAATGTCTAGTTTTTTTCCTAGAGCCTGTGGGGTAGACTCAGAGGACTAATGCAGGGTCCAGATTTAGAAGGCCTCTTCTACTCAGGAAAATGTGGGGTTTGAGATATGCAGGTGGGCTTAAGACATGCGAAGGTTTTGAATCATTCCTATGTTTCCCACCCCCTCTAGACTCTGAGCCCTTTGAAGGTACATTCTTCCTTATTTTTGAATTTCCTCTCTGGGTCTTATACAACACAGACAATAAATAGTGAATGGATTATTAAAGCAAAAGGATAGACTTCTAGGCTTCCTGAGACTGTCGATGGCCCTACACAGTCCCACATAACTCCTCAGGAAGGAAGCCTTAAGCCGGGAGGTCTTGTTTCCAGAGCTGGCCTTAGACAAGGGTCCCACCCTCCCCACTCATGAAGTAATTGGCAGAATGGCTAGAACAAGTGAATGATTGTGCCATAATTAGTTTATGACCTGAGGTCATGCCAGTTTGTAGCCCTGCCAGTCTGCTAGCTGCCACCAGCACAGATATGCCTCATAAAAGCGCAAGTGACAAAGCTATGGTACTATTCCCTGGGACTGCTAAGCCTAATGACTCAGGCCTATGAACTGAGAGTAACTGAGCTAGTGTGTTAACATTTCCTGAACACTGACCTTTTATATTTTTATTTTATGCAAAAGTAACCTTTATTTCTTATAGTTGTTAATCCTTTCTTTGAATTAATTGTAATGTTCTTCCCTTTCTCCCTCCCTCTCTGGCTCTGCTTGCCTCCCTTCCTCCTTCCCTCCCTCTCTTCTTTCCTTCCTTCCTCTTTGTTTTGGAAAGGGTTACATAGTGAGGCTAGGGCAAGACAGAGCATCTGGCCCATTATGTGACAATAATTGAAATCATTCCCTTCTGATATGCTCAGGAAATGGCTCAGCCAATATCTCCTGCAGGTCTCACCCTCCTGGCCTTCTGCTGGTAGGATTGTTGTCCAAATATTCTCTTCCAGTGTCCTAAGAGTTCAAGAAACCCAACTTTGGTGATGCAAAATCTATCAAGCTGCCAACTTAATTCATATAAATGTGTGCCAGAGTGTCGGTACCAGACATCAGCAGATTTAGATTCCGAAAGAGCTTTTGATTCTGCGGTTCCATGAGCTCTTTTTTCCTTTCCTGCCCATCAACCTGCATTGCATTTTTATTTCAGATGCTCAACATATGGGAATCTTTGGACCCATTAAAGTTGAATTAAGTGTGTACACAGTATTTGTTGCTGACCAAAGCACTAAGCAGTTCATGTTTATAAGTAGAGAAAAAGATTTATAGATTGACTAATACTGTTTTTACTTATAAGAAATAAAGCAATTTGCAGAATGACCAAAATCAAAGAATGACTCCCACTCAGGGATTCTTTTCAAAACTAGTAGGATTATTGTTTTCAAACTCATACAAGCAGAATTAACACCCCTTAGCTCCATCCAGGGAGCAGACCCAAGGTGGGAAATTCTTCACTTTTTTTTTATCTTGTCATCATAGCCAAGTTTTCACAGCTTAAATTTCTTCTGAGTTTTTTGTTTTGTTGGTTGTGCTGTTCAAAATGAAGATATCATTCTCTTTTAACATTGTCAGCAGTCACTTTTTTCACCCAAAATAATGTTCTTATTTCTATTTATTTGAATTGTCTTTAATATGTCTACTGATTCTTCCCTAATATGTTTATGTTAGTGTCTTATTGGGGCCCTGCATTGATTTCAGATTTGAAGGCTAATCATGTATATAGCCTTAAGTAAAAAACTATAACCTACAGAGAACTGACATTTTGTTTTAAAAAATAAGTTTAAGAGTGGGCCCTTGATGAGAAATGTTTGAGATTAGGTTCTTGATAAGAAACATAAGACTGTAATTTTCACATATTTGTGAAATTCAAGCACTTTATCTATTATTTCGAAACAGTAGTGAGCTGTAATAAATCAAAGGAACCTAAGTTTAAAGAAGTGTATTTTAGTTGGGAATAGGCATATGAGCATGACTCTAATAAATGAATTTGCTGTTACTTGTCCACAAGCTTCTCTTTAATCATAACACGGCCACATATATTCTCAAGACTTATAATTTATAGAGCTTAAGGCTATCTTTCCTGATCAGAGAGGTGTTTCCATATGAAAATATTTCTACTATGAACTAGAAGAGTTTTGTTCAAAACATAGTGTTCATGAAATGCAAACAGTTTTACTAAGGGCCTACAATTAAAACAAAATCATTTTCAGAAATGCCTTACTTATCCTGAAGCTCAGAACATACCCTGGACCCCAGTAATACGTGTGTGTGTGTGTGTGTGTGTGTGTGTGTGTTTCTAAGGCTTTGAAACAGCTACCACAAAGCCTATGATACAACAGAAAGGGCCCTCATGCCTTGACTTCTGAGAGACCCATTGATCCTTAATTTAAGGGAGGTCTATTATTCCCTCAGTTATAGTGGAATACAGGCAGTAAACTAGAATTGGGAGTAGCAGGTTGCATGGGTTTCAGGAGGTAGTTTACCCTGGAAATAGGCACCGTGACAGTTGTGTACTAGACCACTGGGATGGAGGGAGCACAAAAGGAAAGACCTAGCAATATAGAATAGGTAGATAGCCTTCCACTCAAAAATATAAGATTGTGTATTCTGTAGTATTGATATACCAGATTTTGCTTAGCCATTCTACTATTATTGGGAATTGAAGTTATTTAAAAATTTTTCACTCTTATATAAAGTGATGCAATGAATGGTTTCTGTACAAATTACATTTCTTCTGTTTAGAGTTACTGCTTTCTGGTATCTTACCAAAAGCATAATAACCAGGTCAAAAGGTATGAGCTGTTTTATAGCTGTTGTTACATGTTGCCAGATTGTATTCCCAAAAGATTAAACTGTGTAAGCAGGCCTGTTTTCTCACAGCCCTGCAACACTGAATGTTATCATTTTAAATAGTTTTGCTAGTGTAATAGGTATGTAAGTATACTATCCATTTGTTTTAATTTTTATTTATTTAATGAGGCCTTACATTTCTTAATGTCATAATTTGCCGTCTGTTTCCTTATTCTTTTTTGAGCACTTACCAAGAAAAATCTATTGACCTTCTATATTTTTATCCATTCTTTATATTTTGGATAGTCCAACTTTATCTTTTATATTTGTTACATATTTTTCCAATTTTGTTGCTTTCATTTTTATGTGTGCTTTATTATATTTCACTATGTGAAAGTGTTCTTTTTCACATTTATATATTCAAATCCATCCATCCTGTCTCTGATGTTTCTTTCACTTTTCAATATTCAAAAATTTACCACTCCTCCACAGCTGGGATAAATATGTGATTCTGTCCTCCCCACTCCCCCAGGGTGTTTTTTTCTTTTTTGTGTTTAATTCTCGGACCCATCTGGAATTTATTGAAGTGTATGGTATGAGGTATGGATCTAAAGTAAAATGTCCATACTGATAGCCAAATGTTTTAGCAATTCAATTTGGCAAATATTTCTTGAACTCCTCCTATGTGCTAAACATCGTGCTAAGTACCACAAGAAAGTGTTTTTTTTTAAATGAGGTAAAGTCCATGCTCTCCAAGTGTGTGATCTTGTGTCTGTGTTTGTCTCTCTATCTCTCGCTCTCCCTCTTTCTGTGACGATGGGAAGGGTGGCAGTGGCAGTAATAAGGTAGATATTTAAATAATTATAACAAAGCACAAGGAATACTATGATAAGAATCCATAGAGAGGTTAGAAGCAAGAAACTGTGGGAATATAAAAGAGTGAGAGATTCCATCTGAGACAAGGAAAGGCCACAAAGTGAATGTGACATTTAAGAAAGGCTCAGATGGCAGGATTTCATTCATTCATTCAAACATGCACTCAATATCTATTCTGCCAGGGCTTGTGCTGGGTGCTAGGGATAGAGATGAACAAGATATAATCTCTGACCTCAAAGAGCTCTCGGACTAGCAAGACAGAGTACTGATAAAGGAAACATACCAGGAGGTAGTAGTAGAAAGGAAAATGGATATGGTTGGAGAAAGTTACAAGTCGAGGAACAGTAGAGATTGAGACTGGAAAGTTAGGCTGGGGCCAGTTTTGGGTGGCTCTCAAATGTCAAGAGGAAGCATTGATTCCTCCTTTATTTTGGCATGGAGAAGGTTTAGGGATATGACAGTGCCATGTTCAGAGTGGATTTCTAGGCAGGCCAGTCTATTTCATTTGAAAAGCTGTCAGCTGTTTGCTGGATTGTTCTCTGAAATGTGAATGAGGTAAACATGTGCACCATTTTGATATTTGGGCTCCTTGGCAGTATAAAGTCTACCCTTTCTAATTTCTATCAATATGTCTGATAACAATATAATTGATGGGGTTTGTGATATCTTCCATATATTGCAGTTGGTTATTTTTTTAAAGCAATCCTTCATTCTCTGTTTCAAGTAGTTAGGAGTATCTGCCTTTTGCCTAAGTTATTTAGGAAACATTTTAGAGTATGTCAAAATGGCTAAAATGAAGTGTCTGGTGCTTGAAGGAATAAAGGTTAGGTATAGAGAAGATTAGATTATTGGAAAACAGCTTATTGGAAAATAGCCATCTTTTGCTAGAAAAATTAGGGGCCAGTATGCATGAGACACAAAATTAACTAGAATGTGGCTGCTTACATGAACATACACCTAATAAATTTGTGAAGTGTTTTCTTTTTTGTTGTGGGCATGAAGACTACAGAGTAGAAATTAAACCATTGGCAACTGGACCCAAGCCATCTGCAAATTTTAAAATGACTTTTCTTCAGAGGCCAAGAAAAGCTTAATCAGAGCTTAAAAATTAGTGGTTTGGGAGCAAGACTTCTGAAAAGGCTGTGTAAGGAGCTTCACAGACTCTCTTCCCAGTGAAACAACCATTTAACTGGTGGAAATTATAAAAAACAACCATTTAAAGCCTCTGGAAATCAACCTAGGGGATTGGATATATTGAGAAGCATTTATTCAAGGAAATATACCAAGTCACAATAAGAAGAATGGGAGTCTAGTTGTGAACTCTCTGCCACCCAGCTCCATGCTATAGATGCTTTGCTCTGGGCAGGTGCTCTGAGCCAAGAACATGGGGCTCCCTTTCCCCCCAACCCCTAGTCACAGGGCTGTGGTTTTGTCCTGGAGGGTAGGGAGGAAAGGCTGCCAGCATCTCTCTTCCCACACTCTCATGTTCATATTGTAGAAGCTCTATTTTGGGCTGGCATGGACAAGAATACCCGCTTCCCCAGTTTCTATGTGTAGGGCAGAGGTTTCATGCCAAGAGAGGCAAGCTTAGAAGACCACAGTCTACCAGCCTCTCCCCCAGGTCCTGCTTGTAAGGTGGAGGTTCCATACCAGGAGGGGCATATAGAGAAGATGGGGCTAACTTCCCCACCGTTCAGCTCCTTCTTATAGGGTAGGGTGGAGATATTACTCCAGGAGAATCTGGCACTCACTCCCATGAAGCAGTACAGAAATTCTGCTCAAGGGGTTAGGCAAGACTGGAGGATCAGCAGCTCAGCAGCTGTGTGGAGGGGGATGACTTTTTTTGGAACAGAGCATGGAGGAACTCATTCCTGAAGGTGTTGTCAAAAACAATAAATATATTTGTATTGAGCAACTAGTAGGGGGCTAATAGTTTCATGAAACTAGGAGTAACAAATAAAATGGCAGACAGACCAGCTAGAAGTGTAACAGAAGGGGAGAGATAGATAGATAGATAGATAGATAGATAGAGAGAGAGAGAGAGAGAGAGAGAGAGAACACTAAAAAGAGCCCTGTTAAGATCACACTTATCCCTGAGGGTCAGGAAGGTTGTGCATGCATACTACATTGCATTCACTCGAAAGCAACCTGAGTGGCCACTTGAGAGCTAGTAGTCACTCCTTGAACATGGAGCTGACTCAAAAGCATTTCCTAAGCTGTACAAAGATCCATCATCAAGTTCTGAAGCCTTACAGGCCCAAGGGGCATAAGCACAACTTTTGACCAATCACTAGCTAAACATTAAGTTACGCTGACTCAGGAGCAATTCTGAGGTAGTTTAAAAAAATACAAGGAGGAAAAACTGAGCAGTAACATCAGAGGTTTCACAGTGAAGATAAATTAGACTTCACAAACTTAATTTAGGCAAGCATCCAGACAATAAGGCTCATGGTGGTGGTGGTGGTGGTGGTGGCGATGGTAGGACTCATCAGAATCTAGATTTGCAACAACATATTATCTAAAATGCTGTTTTCATTTTAAAGAAATAGAACAAAAAAATCATTAGACCATGAATAGCTAAAGCAGTCATGAGAAAAAAAGAACAAAGCCAGAGGTATCACACTCCCTGAGTTCAAATTATACTACAAAGCAACAATAATCAAAACAGCATGGTATTGGCAGGAAAACAAACACAGAGACCAATGAAACAGAATTGTGAGCCCAGAAATAAACCCACATATATACGGGTAAATAATGTTTGACAAAGACGCTAAAAACATATAATGGAGAAGAAAGCCTCTTTCATAAATGGTGCTGGGAAAATTGAAAAGCCACATGCAAAAGAATGAAATTAGACTGCTATCTGTCACCATACATAAAAATTAACTCAAAATAGATCAAAGAACTAAACATAAGACTAGAAACAATAGAATATATAGACAAAAACATAGGTACTAAACTTAAGGACCTTAGTCTTAAAGAGGATTTTATTAATTTGACCCCAAAGGCAAGGGAAGTAAAAGTAAAAATAAACGAATGGGACTATATCAAACTAAAAAGTTTCTGCACAGCAAAAGGAACCATCAACATAACAAAGAGGCAATCAACTGAATAAGAGAAGATATTTGCAAACAACACCTCCAATAAAGGGTTAATATCCAACATATATGAAGAACTCATACAACTTAACAACAACAAAACAATCCAATTAAAAAAATGGGCAGAGGACCTGAGCAGACACTTCTCCCAAGAAGACATACAAATGGTCAACATATGTATGAAAAGATGCTCAACTTCACTAGCTATTAGGGAAATGCAAATTAAAACCACAATGAGCTATCACCTCACACCTGTTACAGTGGCTATTATCAACAAGACAAGTAATAACAATGTTGAAGAGGTTGCAGAGAAAAACAAACCCTCATACATTGTTGGTGTGAATGTAAATTGGTACAGCCACTATGGAAAACAGTATGGAGTTTCCTCAAAAATTTAAAAGAGTTACCATATGACCCAGAAATCCCACTTCTGGGTATTACTTGAAAATTTTGAAAACAGTTATTCATAAAGATATATGTACTCCAATGTTCATTGCAGCATTATTCATGGTGACTAAGACATAGAAACAACTGAAGTGTCCTTCAGAAGATGATTGTATAAAGAAGATGTGGTACATATATACAATGAAATACTATTCAGCCATAAGAAAAGATGAAATCCTACCATTTGTGACAACATGGATGGATCTTGAGAATATCATCCTAAGTGAAATAAGATGGAAAAAGTCAAGAACCATATGATTTCACTCATGTGGGATATAAACCTGAAATCAACAAATGGACAAATAAGACAAAAAAATCAGACACAAACAACAGTATGGTGGTTACCAGAAGGAATGGGGAGTGACGGAGGGTAGAAAAGAGTAAAGGGAGTCAAATATATGGTGACAGAACGATATTTGACTTTGGGTGGTGAACACACAATGCAATATGTAGATGATGTATTCTAGAATTGTACACTTGAAACCTATATAATTTTATTAGCCAATGTCACCCCAATAAATTTAATAAAGTTAAAAAAAGAAAATGCTCAGTTTTCAACAAAAAATTACAACAGATGCAAGGAAACAGAATAGTGTGACCATCATACAGGAAATAAAGCAAGCAATAGGGACTGCCTTGGGTGGGTGGGTGGGGCGGCAGATTATTTGCTTAGACAAACACAAACGCTTAAAATAGCTATTATAAATATTTTCAAAGCACTAAAGAAGCCAGTTTAAAGAGTGATGACAGGAAGATATGATAAAAATTAGTCTTAAAGAGAGAATATCAGTAAAAGGATAGAAATTACATAAAACATTGAAATGAAAATTCTGGCATTAGAAAGTACAAAAACTGAAATAAAACATTCACTAGAAGGTCTCAACAACAGAATTGGGCTGGAAGAAGAAAATCAGTGAACTTGAAGATCAATAGATGTTGTTATACAATTTGAAGAATGGAAGAAAAAAATAAGAAAATAAACAGAAACTTATGGGACATTATTACGAACACCAACATACTCATGATGAAAGTAGCAGAAGGAAAGGTGAGAGTGCATTGGGTAGAAAAAAATTGAGGATATAATGGGTGAAAACTTCCAAAACATGATGAAAAACATTAACCTACATCTTCAAAAATCTCCAAGATCTATACCTAGGCATATTAGAATGAAAATGTTGAAAGCCAGAAGGAAAAGCATGGAAAAAATGATTCATCATGTATAAGTGAACCTCAATAAGTTCAATAGCTGACTTCTCATCAGAAAAGAAATGGAGGCCAGAAGACAGTGGGATGACATCCAAAGTACTTAAAGGGAAAAAAAAAATCAAACAAGAATCCTGTATCCAGCAAAGCTATCTTTTAAACATGTAGGCAAAATAAAAACATTTCCTGGTAAACAAAGATGCAGAGAATTCATTGATAACAGACTTACCTTACAAGAAATATTAGAGGAAGTTCTTCAGGCAGAAAGGAAGCGACATCACACAGTAATTCAAATCCACACATACACAAAAAAAACCCCAGAGCAATGGTAAAATAATTATGTGGTAACTCTAAAAGATGGTATAAAAAGACATGTTTCTTCTCATCTTTCCTTAATCGATTTAAAAAACAATAGCATAAAAATGTCTATGTACAGTAAAACCTTGGATTGCGAGTAACTTGGTTTGTGAGTGTTCTGCAAGATGAGCAAACATTTCTAGTACTTTTTAACTTGGTAAACGAGCGATGTCTTGCAATACGAGTAGTTTGTTTCCAGAACGAATTATGCTCACAAACAAAAGTATTACTGTAATTGAATTTTTGGACCTGTCGCATATGGAGATACACTTAACAATGACAGCACAGAGTAGGAAGGAGGGAAGGAAGTGATAGTGGAGCAAGATGGTGACATTAGGTAGTTCCTGAAATCCATAAGAAGAAAAAAAGAGTATCATAAATGGTACATAAGCTCGATAATAATTTAATAATTTAAAAACCTTTATTTAGTTTTCTTCTTTTCCTAGTTTTCATTTAAACAGCACATGATTATATAAAGCAACAATTATAACACCATATTGTTGGGTCTAATGTATATAGATTTATATGACAATAATACAAAGAAGGAGGGAAGGAATGGAGCTCTAGGGGAGCAAATTTGTTATATCTTACTGGAATTCAGTTATATAAAACGTAAGTAGAGTATGATAAGTTATAGTGTATATTGCAATTCCTAGAGCAATAAATAAGAAAATAAATTTTAAAAGAGTTAAAAATTAAAGGAATTAAAATGGCACATTAGAAAATATCCATTTAGGGCCTGCCAAGTGGCGCGTTGGTTGAGAGCTGGCTTGGGACACCAGCTCTGAGCAGTAGGGCCCCGATTTGGATCCCACATGAGGGCCAGTGATGCTGCGCCCTCTACAGCTAAGATGGTGAACAACCACTCGACCTGGAGCTGGGCTTCCATGAGTTGCTGCGCAATGATCATAATACCAACATGGGCCAGTGAAGTGATGTCCTCCACAACTAGACTGAAGAACAAAAGGACAGCAATTTGTCTGTTCCCCTTCCCCAATTCCCCAGCGCTGTTCCCCGCCCCCAATTCCCCAATAAAATCTTTTTTTTTTAAAAAAAGAAAATATCCATTGAATACAAAACAAGGCAGTAAAGAGAGAACAGATAAATGGAAAGACATGTGACATATGGAAAACAAATAGCAAAATGGCAGATGTTAATTCAACTGCATTCATAATAATTTTAAGTGTGAAGGGAGTAAATAATCCAATGAAAGGGCATATATTCTCACACACTGAATAAAAAATTTGAGATATAACTGTATGCTGTCTAAAAGAGATATACCTTCAGATAAAAAATACAAATAGGTTGACAATAAAGTGATGGAAAAAATATATATAATGCAAACTGGAACCAGAAGAGAACAGGAGTATCCGTACTAATATCAGAAAAAGTAGATATTGAGACAAAGAAAAAGTTATTAGAAATAAAAAGGAATATTTTATACTGATAAAACGGTCAATTCATCAGAAAGATATAACAACTATAAGAGACATGTATGCACTTAACAGCAGAACCCAAAAATACATGAAGTAAAAACGAACAGAATTGAAGGGAGAAATAGACAACTCAAAAATAATAGTGGGCCAGCCGAGTGGCACACTGGTTAAGACTTGGCTTGGGACGCCAGCTCTGTGCAGCAGGGCCCTGGTTCAAATCCCACATGAGGGCCAGTAACACTGCCCTCTACAGCTAAGATGGTGAACAACAGCTAAACCTGGAGTTGGGATGCCATGAGTCGCCGGCAACAGCGTAGGCTGCCGCCCCTGTTGCAGTGGGTTGCCATGGGCTTCTGTGTGTGACCAGCAGCTAGTGTGATTGGCCAGCAGCCGGTGTGAGCTGCCAAGAGCCGCTGTGAGTGGCCGTCCAGAGGCCGGTAACTGATCTGCCTCACGCGGGAAGAGTGCAATGATAATACCAACATGGGCCAGTGAAGCGGTGTCTTCCACAACTAGATTGAAGAACCAAAGATCAGCAACTTGTCTGCTCCACTTCCCCGATTCCCCAACACTGTTCCCCTCTCCCAATTCCCCAATAAAATCTTTAAAAAAAACTATATAAAAAAATAATAGTTAAAGGCTTCAATATCTCACTTTGAATAATAGATAAAATAATTAGAAAATCAACAAGGAAGTAGAGTTGAATAACTAGATAAACCCACTCACTAGACCTAACAGACATTTGCAGACCACTCCACCCAAGAGCAGAATACACATTCTTCTTAAGTGTGTGTGGAACATTCTCCAGACTATATTATATTCTAGGCCATCAAACAAGTCTCTACACATTTTAAAAAAATAGAAATCATACATTTACATTCACAGACCACAATGTACTTAAATTAGAAATCAACAATATATGTAAATTTGAAAAATTAAAAATTATGTGTAAATTAAACAACACACTCCTAAATAACCAATGGGCTAAAGAGTAAATCACAGGAGAAAATAAAAAGACTGCGATTGTTTATTTTGTTCTTTAGATTCCTCATATAAGTGAGATCATATGGTATTTGTTTTTCTGTCTGACTTATTTCCCTTAGCATAATGTTCTCTAGGTCCGTCTATGGTGTCGCAAATGGTAAGACTAAATGAACAAACAAAACAGAGACACACTCATAGATACAGAGAACAAACTTATGTTTGCCAGAGGGGAGAGGGGTTGGGGAGCTGGGTGAAAAAGGTGAAGGGATTAAGAATTACAAATTGGTAGTTACAAAATTGTCACCAGGGTGTAAAGTAAAGCATAGAGAATATAGTCAATGTTTCAACAACTATCTATAGTGCCAGATGACTACTAGACTAATCAGGAGGATCACTGGATAAACGCCTAGTCACTGTTCTGTACACCTGAAACGAATATAAAATAATATTGAATGTCAACTGTAACTGAAAAAAGTAATAAATAATTTAAAAAAGACTCTGAGATGAGAGAAAATGAAAGCACAGCATATCAAAACATATGGGATGCAGCTAAAAGTGTACATAGAGGGAAATTTAGAGTTATAAATACCTAAATTGAAAGGAAGAAAAATCTAAAACTCAACAATCTAACCTTCTATCTTTAGAAAATAAGAAGTTAAGCACAAAGTAAATGGAAAGCAAGCATAAGGAAAGAAATAGTGAAGATTAGTGGAAATAATTGAAATAGAAAACAAAAACAATATAGAAAATCAACAAGACCAATAATAGTTGGTTCTTTGAAAATATTTTTTAAATGATGTATTATTTTGCTTGGGCTGCCATAACAAAATACCACAGACTAGGTGGCATAAACAACAGAGATGTGTTACCTCACATTTCTGAAGCTAGAAATCAATGATCAAGATGTTGACAGGCTTGATTTCTCCTGACATTTCTCTCATTAGCTTTCAGAAGGCCTCCTAGTTGCTGTGTCCTCAAATGGTCTTTCCGTTGTGCACATGGATGTGTCTGGTGTCTCTTGTATGTCCAAATTTTCTATTCTTATAAGGATACCATTCAGATTGGATTAAGGCCCATCCTAATGACATTATTTTAACTTAATTACCTCTTTAAAGGCCTTATGTCCAAATTTAGTCACATTCTGAGGTACTGGGAGTTAGGGCTTGAACATATGGACTATGGGTTGATACATTTCAGCCTGTAACAGTGGACAAATCTTTAAATACACTGATTGAGAAAAAGAAGACTGAAATTACTGATAACAAGAATAATGAGGGATCACCACTACTGAACGTACAGAAAAGTGAATAAAATATAAGGAAAAACTATGAGCAGCTGTATGTCAACCAATTTGATAACTCAGACAAAATGGACAAATTGTTGGAAAAATAAAAATTGCCAAAACTGCTTATGAAGAAATAGAAAATCTGAATAGATTTATAACAAATAAAGAGATTGGATTAGTATTTTTAAATCTCACAAAGAAAAGCCGAGGCTCAGACAGCTTTACTGGTGAATTCTACCAAACATTTAAACAAGAGTTAATAGCAATCCTTCACAAACTCTTCCAGAAAATAGAGGAGGGAACAAATCCCAATGCAATCTACAAGTAGTGTCTTGATATCAAAGCCAAAGCTGTTACAAGAAAAGAAAACTAGAGACCAATATTCCTTATGAACATAGATATAAAAATCCAGAACAAAATATTTGCAAACTAAATGCTGCAGCACATAAAAAACGATTATACATCATGACCAAGTGGGATTTATTCTAGGAATGCAAGGCTGAGTTAACATCCAAAATTAATCAGTGTAAACATTGCATTAGTAGAATAAAATACAAGAAGAACATGATCAACTCAATAGATGTAGAAAAAGCATTTAACAAAATCCAACTCATTTGTGATCAAAACC
Source organism: Hipposideros armiger (assembly GCF_001890085.2). Classification (NCBI taxonomy): domain Eukaryota; kingdom Metazoa; phylum Chordata; class Mammalia; order Chiroptera; family Hipposideridae; genus Hipposideros; species Hipposideros armiger. Next base: position 496,772 of record NW_017732330.1, on the reverse strand, counting down.
CTCAACAAATTAGGAAAAGAAAGTAATGCCTCAAGCTGATAAAAGGCATCTATGAAAACCTACAGGTAACATTTAATAAAGACTGAATGCTTTCTCCTTAAGATGGGAACAAGGTAAGGATGTCTGCTCTCACCAGTTTTATTCAACATTGTATTGGAGGTTCTAGCCAGGGTGACTAGACAAAAAAAGGTGAATCTGTCTTTATTTGTAGATGACATGACCTTATATATAGAAAACCTTAAGGAATTCACTAAAAAACTAATAAACTAGTTCATCATGTTTGCAGAAAACATCAAAATTAAAAGGCAGGGCCGGCCGAGTGGCGCGTTGGTTAAGAGCTGGCTTGGGACGCCAGCTCTGAGCAGCAGGGCCCCGGTTCGGATCCCACATGAGGGCCAGTGGCACTGCCCTCTACAGCTAAGATGGTGAATAACAGCTCGACCTGGAGCTGGGCTGCTGTGAGTCGTGGACGTCGGTGTGGGCTGCACCCCCTGCTGCAGTGGGCTGCCATAAGCTACTGTGAGTGGCCAGCAGCCAGCGTGAGCGGCCGGCAGCCGGTGTAAGCTCCCAAGAGCCACTGTGAGCAGCCATCCAGAAGCCGGCGACTGAGCTGCCTCACCCAGGAAGAGTGCAATGATAATACCAACATGCGCCAGTAAAGCAATGTCCTCCACAACTAGACTGAAGAACAAAAGGACAGCAACTTGTGTGTTCCCCTTCCCCGATAAAAAAAATAAAAATAAAAAAATTAAAAAGGCAATTGTATTTCTTTAGTTTTTAAATTTTATTTCTTTGTATTTATTTTTTATTAGTTTAATGTATACAGAATAACATAGTGATTATAAATTTATATACATCACAAAGTAATAACCCCAATAAGTTTATTACCCATCTGACACTGTACATAGTTATTAGAATATTATTGACTGTATGCCCTATGCCATACTATATATCCCCATGACTATTTTTTTTAAAATTATAGTTGACATTCAGTATTATTTTATATTAGTTTCATGTGCACAGCACAGTGGTTAGACATTTATATAATTTATGAAGTGATCTCCCCGATAAGCCTAGTGCCCATCTGGCACTATACATAGTTATTACAATATTATTGACTATATTCACTATGTTGCACTTTACATCCCCATGAATATTTTGTAACTACCAATTTGTACTTCTTAATCCCTTCCCCTTTTTCACCCAGCACCCCCTGAAATCCTTCCATCTGGCAACTATCAGTTTGTTCTCTGTATCTATGAGTCCATTTCTGTTTTGTTTGTTTATTTTGTTCTTTGGAGTCTATATATGAGATCATATGGTATTTGTCTTTCTCTGTCTGACTTATTTCACTTAGCATAGTACCCTCCAGGCCCATCCATGTTATCACAAATGGTAAGATTTCATTCTTTTTTATGGCCGAGTAATATTCCATCGTATATATGAGGTCGGAGAGTTAAGTTTGTGAACTCATCCTAGAAAAAGTGCTGCATACCTCATTGCTGAAAATCACTATGAAGTACTGATATCACCTTCAAAGTACTCCCATTGGGAAGCTATGCACCGACGCCAGCACCTAGTCTATCCTTCAAAGCATTTTGGGAACTCTTTTTCTGGAATGGCCATCAGAGTTATTGTCATATTACCCTTGATGTCCTGAAAGTCATCAAAATGTCTTCCTTTCAATATTTCCTTTATCTTTGAGTAAAGAAAGAAGTCACTGGGGCCAGATCAGGTGAGTAGGGAGGGTGTTCCAATATGGTTATTTGTTTACTGGCTAAAAACTCCCTCACAGACAGTGTCATATGAGCTGGTGCATTGTCATGATGCAAGAGCCATTAATTGTTGGTGAAAAGTTCAGGTGGTCTAACTTTTTCACACAGCTTTTTCAGCACGTCCAAATAGTAAACTTGCTTAACTGTTTGTCCAGTTGGTACAAATTCATAATGAGTAATCTCTCTGATATCAAAAAAGGTTAAAAATGTTGTTGCAACAAGTTCATGAACTTAATTGCCAGAACTATGTACCACCTCTTCTTTATCCAATTATCTATTGATGGGCACTTAGGTTGCTTCCATATCTTGGCTATTGTAAATAATGCCGCAGTGAACATAGGGATGCATACATCTTTTCGAACTAGTATTTGGGATTTCTTTGGATAAATACCCAGAAGTGGAATTGCTGGGTCATAAGGTAGTTCTATTTTTAATTTCTTGAGGAACCTCTATACCAGCAGTTCTCAACTTTCCTAATGCCACGACCCCTTAATACAGTTCCTCATGTTGTGGTGAACCCCAACCATAAAATTATTTTTGTTGCTGCTCTATAACTGTAATTTTGCTACTGTTATGAATCGTAATGCATATTTTTGTTTTCTGATGGTCTTAGGCGACCTCTGTGAAAGGGTCGTTCGGCCCCCAAAGGGGTCGCAACCCAAAGGTTGAGAACCGCTGCTCTATACTGTTTTCCATAGTGGCTGCACCATTTTGCAATCCCACCAACAATGCATGAGGGTTTCCTTTTCTCCACATCCTTGCCAGCACTTGTTGTTTGTTGATTTATTGATCATGGCCATTCTGACAGGTGTGAGGTAATCTCATTGTGGTTTTAATGTGCACATATTAAGCCTTTGAAATACGGTGTATATATTAAACTTACATCTCAATTTGGACTAGTCACTTTTAAGTGCTCAATAGCCACACATGGCTAGTGGGTAGTTAATGTACTCACAGCTCAGTGCTAGGCCTTGCTCTCAGGGATACTGAAATGTATTAGATACCTTTCTGTGGAATGATGAGGAAAGACACATCAGCTGGAATGAGTCTTTATAATAATTTGTTTAGCAGAAAGCTGTTCCTTCGATTATTACCTACATGAACTGATAATCATGAGGTCGAAACCCTATGTAACATTAACAGTCCTTTAAGCTCCTTTGAATTTTCCTCCTTTGCTTTAGGGAGAGTAACTCTTTTAAAGCAGGACATCATTTTGATTGTGCAAACATTCTCCAAGGCAGGGAGGTGACAGACTTCTGCAGAGTGGCCATGAACTGAAGCAGGAAGTGATTTAATGTGGGAAACTTCAGGGTCATCAAAGAAGAGGCTTCTGCCATTCAAATCCTTCAAGTGATCCAGGGGAAAGACCAACAAAGAACGAACTAGTAGCCTGGGAATTCTCTCACTTTTCTCCATCCTCTACCCTTCCACATTCCTCAATCTCTTTTCCCAGGACACTCCATCTCTTAGGGGCTCCTTGTCTCTCCTCTGTGCTCCGGGAGATGTATAACTAACTGTATGTGTGAGAGTGTGCAATCATGTGTGTCTGTGTGAAGGTGTATGCTTGTGTGTGCGACTGTGTGTGCTATCATGGCTCAGCTATGTAAAGGATGGATGGGTGAGTTTACAGTCTCCAAAGTATACGTAGGAATAATCAAGTGAAAAGATTCTTCCTAGTTTGTGTCCTCTCAGAAGGAGGCATGGATTAATGAAGCCTAAATTGAGGCCCTGAGCTCACCTGACAATTTCCAGTGACAGGCTCTCCCTGTAGTTGCAGGGGCTGTCTGGCACAAAGGAAGATTCAAAACCAGAACTGAGGTTTTCAGCATTGAAAGAAAATATTTTAAATCTATTTTCTTACATAAAGGGCTTTCGGAGTTGTCTTAGGTTTTAGGCAGTCTTCCTTGATTGGAGTTAAAGAAGTGTGTTTTTTTAAAGAGGGCCCTTGGGGAAGGCAGGTTTCTTTTTTTAACCTTTTGGGGTAGAAAGGAAAGGAGGGATGTGAGAGTAGTACCTTTACTAAGGGATCCTTCTCAGCAGCCCTTAAGCCACATCAGGCATTCTCGCAGACTACTTGTGAAAGCAATCTGGCTAATGGGGTTAATCATCTGAAAACTAAGACAGGTGGCCATCTTGTTGCTCTGAAACAAACACAATCACAGGTTGTCTGTTGTCTGCTTTCCCCAGAGTTAAGATGTGGCTCTAAGCCAGCGAATTAAAAGAGAAGGAAAAAAGGCACATTCCTGGGGATTAAGGTGTGATTTACTCTGTCGGCTCTATCAGAATAGGAAGTGCTTATGGACCACATTTCCCAGAGGGCTTAGTCTGCTGTTGACGAATCATGTGCAGCCAGGAGTGACTAAACCTGGGTTTAAAGTTGGAGGGAGATCAAAAGAAGGAATCCTTGTAATATTGGACACAAAAAGCATGGAATAAAATGTTTATCCTCTGTGTTTAGTCAAGATTTACTGAACACCTGATCAGAACATCCTGTGTATCTTACCAGATGTACGAATAGTAAAGAGGCAAGGGGAAGGTAACTTTCATTTACAGAAATGTGCCAAGCACTTCATATATTCTTAAGGCTGTCCTGTGGGAAAGGTGGAACCTTCCCTACTTTATTGATGCGAGGACGAAGACCCATAGGACTTACGTGACTTATAGCTAATGAGCTGGTGTTCAGACTTGGGTATGCCTTATTCCAAAACCCATTCCTCGCACTGCCCTATACTGCTCTCTTAAATCTTACTGTTTAGCTAGGGATACATGACTTCTATTCTCAAGAAACAATCAGAGAAAAGAAAGTACTATGTTAATTATAATTAAACACTATTTATGTGAAGTAGAGACAGCATGCATTTGACATGATTAGGAACAGTTCTAAGGTCATGGCAGACTTTGTATTCCCTGACGTTGTTGTTTAGTGTCATGTTGGGTAGTAGGAAAAGCGGACAAGGAGCTGTCAACAATACAGTCCAATGTTGCTAAAGAAAACGACTATGGTTACTCTCCCTCTGAATTGCAGAAACAAATGTGGACAAAACTCTAACAATGAACCCCAGTTCTTCTTGGTACACAGAATATCATTAGCTCTTTAATTAACATTATTTTGCCATAGTGATAGACAATTTTTTGGCTAGGTTTGAGTTCCGCTGGGTAGAGAAATACTAGTTCTCTATTGTTTCCCCTCTACCACCACCTCCAGGAGTTATAGCTGAGGATTCAATGCCTGATAGTTACAGAAGATAACATTTTCATTACTCTTTTGTTCTATTGTCACGTCACCCTAGGAGCAACAATTTCACAGTTGATCAATGTGGTGGTACCACATGGGCCCATCTGTATTCTGAACAATGTTTAGCATAGACTCCATGATTTCAATTAGAGTAACAGGATTCTATCCTTGCCTCATAAGTCTTAACAAAACCAACCATCTTCTTATGAATGAATAAAGATAGGTTCAATTAACAGTGCTTCTAAAAATACATTCTACTATATGTATGTCTTTATGAATCCTTGGGTGAAGATAATGAAGGCAAGACTTAAAATTTCATCTTATTTTTACTGAGCAAGACAGACTCTTACTGTTGAATATAGAGTGACATATTAAATGATGTCTTAATGACTTCAAAAGTCTTAATGGCCAGCCTCTTCTAGTAACCCATTTCAGAACAATCTTAACCAAGCTATGGTTAGAGAGCTTTTGTTAAATGCCCAGCACTATACTACTACTGTCTATCATTTTCCAACCTGATTATTTGCTTGAGGATGATGAAGGATGATAATGAATATTATAGATAAGGTTTCTTCTCTTATAATCCTTAAAATCAACTGAGGTCAGTGAAGTTAGAAATAATAGGTTTGACTACTCCAAAAGAGATTTAGCAGTATAAACAGGACCTCTTTTAACCATTTTCAGAAGGAAGCTGCCCACAAATTCAGAAGTTCATCCCCTTAGGAAGGGTCTGTAATAACAGCAATAAGGATTTCTGACTTAAGCCCTTTGGACACTTCCCTTTGGAAAAAGCATGGGCCTTTAGTAGTTAATTTTTGCCATGTGGCCTGGCACATGTGGCACGCCTTTCTGGTCTCTCAGTATTAGGTTCTCATTGCAGGCAGATCTGGGCATAGATTCTAGCAAAGACCTCCATAGTAATCATTCTGTTCTTGGAAATGCTGCCTGGAGGAGACCAAAATAATGAGATGGTTGTCCTCTACTGTTGGTGGCTTATGACTAGCTTGCAATCCCCAAGAAGTATCTCTGTTGTCCAGTACCAGTTCACTGTGGTTTTAATAAGCCTTAAGAGATAGATGATGGAGGTCTTCTAATAACCAAATTTCTACTGGCAAGGACACAGCCCAATCTGGGGTCAATTGTGGAAGCCAGTTCAGGCTATCAGTGATCTGTAAACTTGTTTAAAGTCTAGTTTTAGAGAGAATCTCCCTGTAGGAAGAATACCAAGATGTTGATTTACCACCTCCTCATACATCCTACTTGTATGCCCTAACCAATCACATCTGACAAACTATTTCTCCATATATACCAAGATCTTCCCCACTTCTTTGTCTTTGAACATGTTATACCTTTTCTTAAAATGTCTCCATTTTCTTTCTACATGGTGAACTCTCAACCATTCTTCAAGGTCCAGCTCACATGATATAGTCTGTATATCTTTCCCTCATTCCGAGCCTACCTTTTCCATGTTCCCACAGCCTTTTGTATAGATATCTATTCTAGCATTTCTCATACTAGGGAGTATATTATCTATGAGGATATCTCTCTTTTAAACTATGACCCTTTCAAAGGTGGGAATTATGCCTTATTGTCTTTCTTATCTCCATTAACCAGAACAGAGATTGGCATACAGCAGGCTGATCCAGGTAAACAATGACTGAGTAATTGAGTTATTTATTTAGATGTGTCTGGGGTTGCATATTCCGGTATTTCATCATCATTAGGCTTTATTTGGTATCATACCATGTTTATGTGTACCATTTAATGAAATGATTAAATTTTTTGGCCTTTTTTTTGTTTGTTTCTTTGAGCAAAAGGTACATTTATAGCCTTCAAGTGAATTGGTTCAATACCCAGATTCCAATGGAACACCACTGGCTCCCTCTTGTGAGGCAGTCTCAGAATTTCTCCTATAATTAATTTCTTAGGAGATTTGTGGACAAGCTCTTCTTAGTAGATTTACTCTAATGGTCTCAGTGCTTTGGATCCTAAGTGTTGTGAACCAACCAGTTCCTTCTTGGGAAGTGTTAAGACCTTCCCCTGACAAAGGTAAAGGTGTTAATCTGGGAATTCTGACCAGCTCAAAATCTGAGCATTCTACTCAATGATCTCAGTGAGAACTTCAACAAAGAAATAGGAAACATAAAAAAAATGGAGATAGAAAACATAAGAAAGAACTAGTCAGAAATGAAGAATACAATAACTGAAATAAAGAATACAGAGGGACTCAACAGATTAGATGAAGCAGAGATCGAATCAACAATTTGGAAAATAATATAGCAGAAAACACCCAATCAGAACAAAAAAAGAAAAAAGAATCCAAAATAAATGAGGATAGTTTAAGGGGCCTCTGGGACAACATCAAGTGTACCAACATTCACATAATAGATTACCAGAAGAAGAGAAAGAGCAAGGAACTGAAAACATATTTGAAGAGATAATGACTGAAAACTTTCCTAACCTGGAGAAGGAAATAGACATACAAGTCCAGGAAGTGCAGAGTCCCAAGCAAGATGAAACCAAAGAGGCCCACACCAGGACACATCATAATTAAAATGCCAAAGATTAAAGAAAAAGAATCTCAAAAGCAGCAAGAGAAAAGCAATTTTTTACCAACAAGGGAGTTCAGCTAAGACTGTCAGCTGATTTCTCAACAGAAACTTTGTAGGCCTGAAGGGATTGGCAGGAAATATTCAAAGTGATGAAAAGCAGGGACCTACAACTGAGATTACACTACCCAGCAAAGCTATCATTTAGAATTGAAGGACAGATAAAGAGCTTCCTGCACAAGAAAAAGCTAAAGGAGTTCATCAATACCAAGCCAGTATTATAAGAAATGTTAAAGGGATTTCTTTAAGAAAAAGAAGAAAAAAAGATATAAAATATGAATAATGAAATGGCAGTAATTACATATCTATCAACAATTACTTTAAATGTAAATGGATTAAATACTCCAATCAAAAGACATAGGAGGCCTGAGTGGATAAGAAAACAAAACCCTTACATACGCTTCCTACAAAAGACTTACTTCAGATCGAAAGACACACACAGACTGAAAGTAAAGGGATTGGAAAAAGTACTTCATGAAAATGGAAATGAAAATTTAAAAAAAACTGGGGTAGCAATACTTATACCAGACAAAATAGACTTTAAAACAGAGGGTATATCGAGACAAAGTGGACCCAGTAATCCCACTTCTGGGTATTTATTTGAAGAAACCCAAAATGCTACTTCGAAGGGACATGTGCATCCATGTGTCCATTGCAGCATTACTTACAATAGCCAAGACATGGAGGCAACGTGGGTGTCCATCAGTGGATGAATGGAAAAAGAAGAGGTGGTACATATATACAATGGAATATTATTCAGCCATCTGCAACAACATGAATGGACCTAGAGAGTATTGTGCTGAGAGGAGTAAGTCAGACAGAGATAGAAAAATGCCATATGATTTCACTTATATGTAGAATCTAAAGAAAAAAAATAAATGAACAAACATAATGTCAGAAACAGACTCATAGATACAGAGAACATTTTGATGGTTGCCAGATGGGAGAGGGGTGGGGGAATGGGGGAAAGGGGAAGGGCTTAAGAAGCACAAATTGGTAGTTACAAAATAGTCATGGGGATGTTAAAGTATAGCAAAGGGAATATAGTCAATAATATCGTATTGTAACTATATATGGTGTCAAATGGGTACTAGATTTATCAGGGTGATCGCTTTGTAAGTTACATAAATGTCTAATCACTATGTTGTACACCTGAACTAATATAATATTGTATGTCAACTGTAATTGGAAAATAAAATATTATTTTAAAAATAAAAAACAAATGTAACCAGAAAATAAATAAATAAATAAACAAACAAACAAATAAACCAATTTTTAAAAATCTGAGCATACTAGAGTGAAAGTATTCTTGGAGGTCATCTTTATAACCTAATATCACAAAGAAACTCATGCCAGGTTTGAGTTGCTCTCTCTTCTAGAGGTTTCTCTGCCTTTTAGAAGATTATTCCTTTTAAGGAGCTAAAATCTGCCTCCAACTGGTCCAAGACCTAGCCCTTGGACCCATACAAAACGGTCTATACCTTCTTAATAACTAACTGCCCTTTGGGTAGTTACAGACAATATTGGATTCCTCATGATATATTTTCGACATTTTTTCCAGCGTTTGTGAGCACCTTCATAATGTCAGGAACCCTGGGATAATCTTTTCCAGGTCCCTCAATTGTTTCCAATATGTCAGGTTGCCAGTTTTCTGAACCACTTCTTCTAGATAATTTTCATCTTGTCCCTGGCTCCAAAGCTTGTAACTTGTTACATGTTATCCTTGTTAAGTGCTTCCCATTGTTCCAGCCAGTCCAGATCTTTAAGTTTCCATCATATGTGTGACCTACGATGTCCTGGGTGAGCCTGCTCTTTTATTTCTTCAGTATAAGCTCTTAATTATGGGACTTTGGAATAGTACTTCTCACAAAACAGCATGGTGTAGTTGAATTGGAGGGGACCAGATCTGTTGAATCATTCACCGCTTTAAGACTAAAATAATGTTAATTATCCTTCCTTCATAGGGTCATTGTCAGGATTCATAAGATACTATCTGTAAAGCATTAAGCACTACGCCAGAACACTTAGTGGGCACAATAGAAGTTAATGTCCCTCTCTTCTTTTCCTGCCAGTCTTACCCTGCCCACCACTGCCCTCTACTGAGGAGAGTCAGTAACTGCTTGGAACTTGAATTTCTAGTTTGAGCCAAGTAGCTGCTCCATTTAATCTCTTTTTAGTCCTTTAGAGAATGGCAATCTTGCATGAGATATAACAAACTGGTGGACTGACTTCAATTATGCAAAGTAGTCCTTGTAAAAAATATTGCAGTAGGTATCTTTGCCCATTTTTGACACAACACACCTGAATTAAGAGTTCTGTATTGTGTGATTAGCTATTGCTGAGAACTTCTATTTTAGTATTGGAAGATCCCAGTGTGCTAATCATGGACACTTGGAATATGATCCAAGTTTGTATTGTTCACTGTCATATAAGCAGTCAAAATCACAGCCCAATTCTGAATTCATTCACAGGTTTTTTGGATAATATGATCCCTGTGTTCTTTCTGATGAGGAACATTTATATGAATTGGTGCTTTTAATTTTCTGAAAGGATGATGTAGGTTTGCATAAAAGCAATAAAATGCAGGGAACCAAGTGGCACTTAGTGCCACACAAATGAAAGGCCATGTTGGGATTTTTCTCTATGAGAGGATTTTGCGAGTGTGGAGGGTGATCCCTGAGCTAGGCAATCAGACATTATAGTAAAGTGAAGATATGGTAGTCTTGGTGTCAAACATGAGTTTGAATTCCACCTCTGCTGTCCACTAGCTGTATGATCTAGGACAATTTCTTTTTTTTTTATAAGTGATCCCACCTTCTTTTTTTTTAAGATTTTATTGGGGAATAAGGGGAGGGGAACAGTGCTGGGGAATTGGGGAAGGGGAACAGACAGGTAGACAAATTGTTGTTTTGTTCTTCAGTCTAGTCGTGGAGAACATCGCTTCACTGGCCCATGTTGGTATGATCATTGTGCTCTTCCCTGGTGAGGCAATCGGTCACCGGTCATTGATCAGCCGCTCACAGCGGCTCCTGGTAGCTCACACTGGCTACCAGCCACTCACGCTTGCTGCCAGCCACTCATGTATCTCATGGCAGCCCACTGCAGCCCTGCTGCAGCCTACGCCGTCGCCGGCGACTCACAGCAGCCCAGCTCCAGGTGGAACTGTTGTTCACCATCTTAGCTATAGAGGGCAGTGTCACTGGCCCTCAATGTGGGATCCGAACCGTAGCCCTGCTGCTCAGAGCTGGCGTCCCAAGCCAGCTCTTAACCAGCTGAGCCACACAGCCGGCCCTAGGACAAGTTCTTTGACCTCACCTTTGTCTTGTGTAAGATGGGGAACAACTGTACCAACTTTGTGGATTTATTTTCAGCATTATAAGTGAGGATAACAATTCTGTACCACCGAGCATGGTGCCTGACACATGGCAGGCAAGCAATAAATCATTGCTCTTAGGATCAATTCCAGTTAATAGCAGTTAAGCCCCTTGAAGCTGCAGTTTCATTTTCCTATCGGAGAGTGAAAGGCACAATATCATGTACATGATATGGGGATTCAATTCCAGGGTTTATGTAGAAACTGAGCCATCCCAGGTCCATCAGATTCTGCTAGAAGTTTATAATCATTCACCCGAAGGGCAATGGGAGGGGATACACTGGATTGCTTAATAGCCTTTGGTGGCATGTGGGAAAAGACAATCAGAAGAACTCTAGAGAGTAAGGTACCACTTACGCTCTGGCCTGAAATTCTTTAAGTTCAAGAACTTGGATTTACCAACCCAAACAAAAGTAAAATGCTGCTGCCTTTTTTTGAATGTCTATAAACATATGTCCATGAATCCTGTGAGCTAGTCACCAAGGGCCCCCTTTCAGCGGAATGTGGTTTCTGGAATCTTTGTTTCCTGTTGAGGAATCTTGACCTAGAGACAAAAAGAAACCCCCTAAAATATTCTGCTCACAAGAAAAGAGCAATCTGGCTGAGGTGGGTATCTTATAAAGGATAAACTTCACCACAAACCAGCTTTGTAAATTAAAAACAGACACAAAAACTAATCTGTAGTAACAGAAAGATGATCACTGATTGCCTAAGGAGGGGGTAGGGGAAGGTGGGTGGCAGTACAAAGGGCAGAAGGAAACTTTTGGGGTTAATGTGTATGTTCATCATTTTGATTATGGTGATGGTGCATACATATAACAAAGCTCATTAGAATGTACACTTTAATTATGTGCAGTTTAATGTATGTCAACTGTACCTTAATAAAACTTTTATGTAAAACAAACCCAGTACAAATAGCACCTGGCACATAGTAGGTGTTTGCTAAATATGTGTTGAACTAAGATAAATAATTGTGACAGAGCAACTTCTGTAATGGCTGTTTGAGAAGTTCAGCAGACACTCTCGCCAGAGAATTAACCATTAAACTGGTAAAAAAGTTTCACCCAAACAACCATTTAACATGTCTGAAAATTGGTTTAAGGGCATGCAACAAATTGAGACGCATTTATTTAAGAAAATGTATGGAATCTTGGCAAGAACAATTGGCATCTGAGGCATTTGAGCTAAGACTCGCTCCTACTCCTCTTTCTAGCTTTATATTGCAGAAAATTTATTCCAGGTGGGCATAGCCAAAAAATAAAACAAAATAAGGGCTCCCTTCTTGACTAGCTCTTGGTTGTAGGGCTATAGCTTTACTCCAACACGGGCAGGCTGCTAGTGACTCTCATTCTGCCCTCTAGTTCTGTGTTGTGGAAAATTTATTTTGGGTGGGCATGGCCAAGAAGACTGCCCTTCTCATCTTCCACTCTGAAGGTGGATTCTAAATCCTGTACAGGTTAAGCAAACTGTGAGTGGCAGTTGGAGAATACCAGGACTCCCATTTCTTCCCTTCCAGGGCCAGGGTTCAGACGTTATACTTGTCAGACTAGGGCTGCAAGGGCTCCTAGGGTTGAGGTGTCACTCCAGAAGAAGCAGGCTGCCATATCACCCTCTCCCCACCTAGCTCCAGCATAGTAACACAGACTATGGAGGCTGACTTTTTTTTAGAACAGCGTAAAGGAACTCGCCTGATGGTGTTGTTGAAAACCATAGAGATCATAGTAGTGAAAATTAGAAAAGCAGTTATCTATTAGTAGAAGACAGGAAAGAGCAGACCAGACAGATATTTTGCACAGGGGCCTAGGTAAAGAAACCATCAGAAAAGTCCTGACTAAAATCAAACTTATCCCTAGTGGTCTGGAAGACTGTACACATGCACTAGGTTAAACCTGTGCAGGAACAACCAGAAATGTTATTTGTGAACTGCTCAACTCTGTTTGAAGGCCAGGTAGAATAAAAAAGTTCCTGAACTGTGAAGGCATTCCACAAGCCATACAAAGATACACTGGCAAAGAGTAGAAGCTTTAGTGAATCTGGGTGCTTAAGGCAAACCTCTGTTTGATCACAGGCTAAACACGAACTAGGCTGAACTAGAGGTGACTCCTGGAAATCCAGGCTTAAAACATAAAACAAGGGGGGAAATGAGCATGAAGTCAGAGGCTGCACACTGCAGAGAAAATAGACTTCAGAGAGAATCAGTTCAGACAAGTCACTAAACACATACAGAAAAACAGCAACAAGAACCAAAGGGGGGGCAGAATCCAGAGTTATTCTAATATATTATTTAAAATACCTATTTTGTAATAAAAACTATGAGCCTTGTAAAAAAAATACAATACCGTTTACATTAGCACCCTCCAAGATGAAATACTTAGGTATAAATCAAACAAAATATGTACAAGAACTATATGAGCAAAACTACAAAAACTGATTATGAAATAAAAGAAGAACTAAATGAATGGATAGGTATTCCATTTTCATGGATAGAAAGACTCAGTATTGTCAAGATATCGATTCTTCCCAACTTGATCTATAGATTCAATGCAATCCCTATCAAAAATCCCATCAAGCTATTTTGTGAATATTGACAAACTAATTCTTAGTTTATATGGAGAAGCAAAAGACCCAAAATAGCTAACAGAATATTGAAGGAGAAGAATAAAGTTGGAGGACTGAGACTTTCTGACTTTAAGACTTACTATAAAGCTACAGTAATCAAGACAATGTGGTATTGGCAAAAGAATAGAAAATAGATCAATGGAACAGAATGGAGAGCAAAGAAATAGACCCATATAAATATATTCAACTCATATTTGACAAAAGAGCAAAGGCAATACAATGGAGGAAAGATAGTTCTTGCAACAAATGGTATTGGAAAAACTGGACATCTATATGCAAAACAATGAATCGAGACACAGACCTTACATCCTTCACAAAAATTAAAATAGATTATAAACCTAAATATAAAATGTAAAACTAAATATCCTGGAAGGTAACATAGGATAAAGCCTAGATGACTTTGGGTAAGGCAATGAACTTTTAGATATAACACTAAAGGCATAACCCATGAAAGAAATAATTGATAAGCTGGATTTCATTAAAATTAAAAACTTATGTCTGTGAAAAACATTGTCAAGGGAATGAGAATACAATCCACCAGACAGGGTGAAAATATTTGCAAAGATACATTTGATAAGGGACTTTACCCTATATAAGGAGGGTGCCAAAAAATGTTTACACATTTTAACAAAGGAAAAAACTATTAAAATTATGCTGATGGTAACCACTTTGAGCACCTCTTGTAATTGCAGAAGTCTAATGTGACTTATATTCATCTTTTGTTATCAGTATATATTGAGTATTACAATTTTAATACAGTTGTTTCCTTTCTTAAAATATGTATAAATTTTTTGGCACCCTCTCTATACAAAGAACTTTTAAAATTCAACAATAACAAAAACAATTCAATTTAAAAATGGGCCAAAAATCATTTTTTTAAGTTAGTTTATTTTTAAATTAAATTTACTGGGGTAACATTGGTTAATAACATTATATGTTTCAAGTTTGCAGTACTAGAATACATCATCTGTTTATTGCATTATGTGTTCACCACCCAAATCTGGTCTCCTTCCACCACCATATATTTGACCCCCTTTACCCTCTTCGCCCTCCCCCCATTCCCTTCCCTTCTGGTAACCACCATAGTGTTGTCTTGTTTATGAGTTTGTTTGTATTGTTTATTCATTTGTTGCCTTTTGTTTTATATCTCACATATGAGTGAAATCATATGGTTCTTTTCTCTTTCCATCTGACTTATTTCGCTTAGCATAATAGTTTCAAGATTCATCCATGTTGTTGCAAATGGCAATATTTCAGTCTTTTAATGGATGAGTCATACTCCATTATATGTATGTACCGCATCTTCTTTATCCAGTCATCCATCAAGGACAGGTTGTTTCCATGTCTTGACTACCGTGAATAATGCTGCAATAAACATATATATATATATATATATATATATATATATATATATGTATGTATGTATCTTTATAAATAAGTGTTTTCAAAAAAATGGGCCAAAGACCCTAACAGACACCTCACCAAACAAGATATACAGATGGCACAGAAGCATATGAAAACATGTTCCGTAGTATATGTCTTCAGGGAAATGCAAATTAAAATAGCACTGTGACTCCACTTACATATATATTAGAATGGTCAAAATCCAATACATTGACAACATAAAATGCTGGCAAGGATGTGGAACAACAGGAACTCACCTTCATTGCTGATGGGAATGCAAAATGGTATGGACAGTTGGCAAGAAATTTGGGGAGTTTCTTACAAAACTAAACATACTCTTGACTAAATGATTCAGCAATTGCACTTCTTGGTATGTACCCAAAGGAGTTGAAAACTTATGTCCACATAAAAACATGCACATGTGTATTTATATTAGTTTTATTCATAATTGCCAAAACTTGGAAGCAACCAAGATACCCTTCAGTAGGTAAATTGATAAATAAACTGTGATATATCCAGACAATGGAATATTATCACTAAAATGAAATGAACAATCAATCCATGCAAAGACATAGAGGAAACTTTTATGCATATTAATAAGTGAAAGTGGCCAATCTGAAAAGGCTACATACTGCATAATTCCAACTATATGACATTCTTGAAAAGGCAAAACTATAGAGACAGTAAAATGATCAGTGGTTGCCAGGGGTTGGGGAGGAGCAAGAGCACAGAGGATTTTTAGAGCAGTGAAAAGTACTCTTTGGGCCGGCCGAGTGGTGCGATGGTTAAGAACTGGCTTGGGATGCCAGAGGGCCCCGGTTCGGATCCCACATATGAGGGCCAGTGACACTGCCCTCCACAGCTAAGATGCTGAACAACAGCTCAACCTGGAGCTGGGCTGCCGTGAGTCGCCGGCGACGGCGTAGGCTGCAGCCCCTGTGGCAGTGGGTTGCCATGGGCTACCGTGTGTAGCCAGCAGCCAGCGTGAGCGGCCAGCAGCCGCAGTGAGCGGCCGTCCAGAAGCTGGCGACTGATGTGCCTCGCCCGGGAAGAGCACAATGATGGTGCCAACTTGGGCCAGTGAAGCAACGTCCTCCACAACTAGACTGAAGAACAAAACGACAGCAACTTGTCTGTTCCCCTTCCCCCAATTCCCCAACACTGCTCCCATCCCCCCAATTCCCCAATTAAAAAAAATAGAAAAGAAAAGTACTCTTTATGATATGATAATGATGGATACATGTCATTATATGTTTGTCCAACTCAGAATGTACAACACCAAGAGTGAATCCTAATATATACTGTGGACTTCGGATTATTATGACGTATCAATATAGGTTCATCAGTTGTTACAAATGGTGGGAGATGTAAATAATGGGGAGGCTATGTATGTGTGGGACAAAGGGTATATGGCAAATCTCTGTACTTTCAATTTTGCTGTGATCCTAAAACTGCTCTAAAAAAATAAAATCTTTAAAAAAAACCAATGGCATAAAACTGTATCTATAATATTGGTAATAACAGCATAAGCAGAAGGAAGAAAAAGAAGCCAAAGTAGAGCAAATGACACCAGAGAATATCTTTATACACAGTAAGAAACAAAAAATATTGGAAATGGTAAATGAGAACATTAATACAAAAATCATTAAATATTTTTTCTCCTATTTTGTCTTAGCTTCTTCAAAAGATATTAGATTATAAAGCAATCATAATACTGTATTCTTGGGTTTGCAAAATATAAAAATATATGTTGTCACATATATGAACAGGAATGCTAAGTTAGTTTGACATTCATAAATCAATAAAACACACTATATTAGTAGAAAAGGGGGCAAAGACGTATGATCATCTCAATAGATGAAGTAAAAGCATACAAAAAACCTGGGAAACACTCATGATAAAAATCCTCAACAAACTAGGAGGATAAGACTATGTCTTCAACATGATAAGGAGTATCTATTAAAAATCCATAGGTAACATCATAATAGTGAATGTGTGTTTGCTTTCCCCCTAATATCAAATAAGAAAAGGGTGTCCACTATTGCCACATCTATTCAACATTGCACTGGAGGTTCTAACCAAAGTAATTAGGCAAGAAAAATAAGAGGCATACAGATTGGAAAAGAAGAGGTAAAACAGTCTTTATTTGTACATGACATGATCTTGTATATAGAAAATTCTAAGGAATCCTAAAAAAACAAAAACAAGCTAGAACTAGTAAATGAGTTAAAGAAGGTAACAAAATACAAGGTAAATGTACAAAAATCAATTGTATTTCTATATACTAGCAATGAATAGTCCAAAAATTAAATTAAGAAAACAATTCTATTGATAGTAACATTAAAAAAATTAAAAACTTATGAATAAATATACCAAAATAAGTATAAAATTTATACATTGAAAACTATAAAATGTTGGCCAAAAAATTAAAGAAGACCTAAATAAATGGAAAAACATCCAAATTTTATAGATCAGAACTGTCAATGTTATCAAGATAGCAACAATTCACAGTTTGGTTCACAGATCCAATTCAAACCATATCAAACTTCCAGGGTTTTTTGTTTTTTTTTTTTTAGAAATTGAAACGTTGATGCCAAAATGTATATGAAAATAAAAAGGGCACAAAGTATTGAAAACAATCTTGATAAACAAGATGAAAGTTAGAGGACTTACTGATTTTAAACCTTACTACAAAACTACTGTAATCAAGACATTGTGGTATGCAAATAAGGGCAGACATTTAGATTACCGGAATGGATTTGAGATTCTAGAACTAAACTCTTACGTTTATGCTGAATTAATTTTTTTGACCAGATGATGTATGAAGGAAGAAAACCATACAATTAACTCAGTTGACACAGAAAGAGGATCTGACAAAATTCAACAAACTTTCATGATAAAAACACTGAATAAACTAAGAATAAAAGGGAACTTGCTCATCCTGATAAAGGGCATCTATGAAAAAATCCACAAGTAACATTACATGTAACTGTAAAAGATTGAAAGCTTTCCCTTATTCAAGAACAAGACAAAGATGTCCACTCTCACCACTTCCATTCAACATTGTTATAGAAGTTCTAGCCAGGACAATTAGGCAAGAAAAAGAAATAAAGCTTATCCATTCACAGATGAAATGATCATATACATAGAAAATCCTAAGGATTAAAAAAAAACTATTAGATATGGTAAACGAAATCAGCAAATTTGCAGGATACACGATCAACATTAAAAATATCAATTGTATTTCTACACATAAGCAATGAAAAATCCACAAATGAAATTAAAATTCTATTTTCAATACCATCAAAAAGAATACATAGGAATAAATTTAACCAAGGAGGTGTAAGACTTGTACACAGAAAACTATACAATGTTGTTGAAACAATTTAAGGAAGATTTAAATAAATTGAAAGATATCCCATTTTATGGATTGGAGGACTTAAATTAACATTGTTACGATGGAAATGCTCTCCAAAGGGATCTATAGATTCAGGGCAATCCCCATCAAAATCTCAATAGTTGTTTTTTTTTGCAGAAATAGACAAGTTGAATATTCATTTCATTCATTTATATTCCTTTAATGTTAATTCTAAAATTAATGTTAAACTTCATGTACCCTGTTTAGCCCAAACAATATTTAAAAAATTATTATTTTTTTTAGTTACAGTTGATATTCAATGTTATTTTATATTGGTTTCAGGTGTACAGTGGTTGGACATTTATATAATTTATTCAGTAACCACCCCGATTAGCCTAGTACTCACCTGTCACTATATATAGTTGTTACAACATTATTGTATTCTCTACTTCTGGGTATTTATCTGAAGAAATACAAAACATTAATTTTAAAAGATATATGCATGCCTATGTTCATTGCTGCAATAGTTACAATAGCCAAGATATGGAAGCAACCCAAGTGCCCATCAATAGCCCAAACAATCTTGAAAAAGAACAACAAAGTTGGAGACTCACAGCTCTTAAGTTCAAACTTAGTATAAAGCTACAGTAATCAAGAAAATGTGGTACTGGCAATAAACCCATACATCTCTGGTCAATTACCATATTCTACTCTTAGATAACTACCCAAAAGAAATGAAAACTTGTACCTGAATGTTCATAGCAGCATTATTGCATTATTCCTAATAGCCAAAATGTGGAAATGTCCCAAATGTCCATCAACTGGCGAACGGATAAACAAAATGTGATACATCCATACAGTGGCATACTGTTCGGCAGTAAAGAGAATTGAAGTACTGATACATCCCACAACATGGATGAACCTTGAAAACATTATGCTAAGTGAAAGAAACGAGACACAAAAAACCATATATTTTATGATTCCATTAATAAGAAAGGCAAATCTATAGGGACAGAAAGTGATTAGTGGTTGCCTAGGGCTGGGGATAGGAACATGGACAACTTTATGGAGCTCAAAGTTTCTTTTTGGGGATGATGAACATGTTCTAAAATTAGATATGATGGTTGCACAACTCTAATTGTGCTGAAAACATTGCATTGCACTTAAAATAAATGCATTTTATGGTGTGTAAATTATATCTCAATAAAGCTATTAATTAAAAAATGATACATAATTATTTCCCTAAATGCTACATGTTGTCAGAAGACTTCAAGGGGGCATGTGCATCCATATGTTCACTGCAGCATTGTTTACAATGTCCAAGATGTGGAGGCAGCCTGGGTGTCTGTTGATGGATGAATGGATAAAGAGGAGGTGGTACATATATACAATGGAATATTGCTCAGCCAGGGAAGGGAATAGGTTCTTGCCATCTGCAGCAGCATGGATGGACCTGGAGGGTACTGTTCTGAGTGAGGTATGCCAGACAGAGAAAGAGAGATGCAATGTGATTTCACTTATATGTGGAATTGAAAGAACAAACAAAACAAAAACTCATTGATACAGAGAACATTTTGATGGTTGCCAGATGGGAGGGGGGATTGGGGATGGGTGAAAAAGGGGAAGGGATTAAGAAGTACAAATTGGTTGATACACAATAGTTATGGGGATGTAGGGTATAGCATAAGGAGTATAGTTAATAATATTGTAATAACTATGTATGGTGTCAGATAGGTACTAGATTTGTTGGAGTGATAGATGGGAGGTGGGGTTCGGGTGCAGGGTGAAAAAGGTGAAGGGATTAAGAAGTACAAATTGGTAGTCACAAAATAGTCATGGGGATTTAAAGTAAAGCATAGGGAATATAGTCAATAATATGGTAATAACTATGTATAGTGCCAGGTGGGTATTAGACTAGTCAGGGGGATCACTTCTTAAATTATATAAATGTCTAACCACTATGCTGTACACCTGAAATTAATATAAAATAATATTGAATGTTAAAAAATGATGAGCTAACAAAAATACAGCTACCTGTGTAATTGACGACCTAGAGGGGGACTAAAATCAAAATAACAAATTAGACTAGCAAAGGAAGGAAATAAAAAAACAAAAATTAGAAACAAAATGCTCTTCAAATAAAACTGTCATTCAGTTGCACTTTGTCATCTGTATATGTATATCTCAAGGGAGATAGGGAGCGAGATAAAAAAATAAAACCTGTTCCCATAGTCTTTATTCTGCAATTGGGATTTCAGGAATAAAATTGTCTATGAGTGTGATTCCATTGTTCTCAGACTGGAATAGACATACACAACATGACCAGGTTTCTCATCAGGGTTCTATTGAATATTTCAGAATTGTAGATCTATGAAGAGGGAAAGCCTAGGAGGTTTCTGTAAGACCCTCCTGTTCTTTGGGAGTGTGGGCTTTCCAGGAGTGCATTGATGCCTGCCTTTACTAGTGATGCTTTTGGTTCATTTCAGTGCTTTTATTTCCTTGGGTAATGTTGAGAGCCCACACCTGGGGGTTGTGCTGGTGCTATAGCAGCTGCTGATGACCAGAGCAAAATAAAATCTGAGTGCGGATTGCAGAGGAGCTAAGGGCTGAAGCCGGCCTGCATGTTAGGTAGGATCTTGCCTGACTTCTACACACTTGCCCTAGTTGAAACCCCACCCCCACCCACCAACAATCACATTCTCTGCAGTGCTGTGGGCCTCCACACTGGATTTCCCTCCCTTCTCTGGACTTTTCCAGAAACATCTTTTCTGCATTGTTGCAAACTTTCATTTTCTCTCCCCCTCTGCTATTACTTAACTCAAGGACAGAGGAAATAGTTGCAGTCCAGAAACACTCTTAATAAAAAAAAGAAAGAAGAAAAGGAAAGAAAGAGAAGAAGCCTCAAACTCATCCCATATCTCTGACAAAACAATCCCATAGGATTTGGTTTTGAATTGCCATGCAATGTGGGGAATGTGAAACATGTGCTAATCAGGGCTCTTTCTGCTCTGAGCCTACCTGACTTCTCGCCACCCTCCCCAGCCAGCTGGGCTAGGCTAAGCCCAGGGGAGATACAAAACCGCCAGCTTAGATGGAGACAAATGGGGAGGCCCCAAAGGACAAAGCAAGACTTGTTACTATAATAGTTTTGAGGCCAAAGCAACACACACATTGTTTAAGGGCTGTGGGGGTAGATGCTGCAGAGCCTGGAATCCCAACTTTGAAGTTAGACGGAGGCTGACTTGCAGTGACTGCTCTGGAGGTAGTGTTTTCTGAGCTGGGCCTCTGCTTGCTTCACGACCCTGACTCTCACCTTGACTATTGCCATACTTTCCCAGCTCAGTCTCCCTGAAGCCAGTCAGTGCCTCTTCTGAACTGTCTGCCCACATGGCTGCCATAGTGCTCTTTCTGGAACAGAGACCTGATCTCTACTCCCTTTCTTCTAGTCTTTTTCATCTCCTTCAGGAGAAAGCTCATATTCCTTAACATGATATAGAAACCGGCCTCATCTGGTCTAGCTTCATGTTCCATCACCTGTTCTCACCCTCGGGTAACCCCACAAAACTAGTTACAAATTTCTTGAACCTGCTTTTTTCTTTTCTTCATCAGCCCCTTTGCATCAGCTGTCCTTCAGTCAGGAATGAATACCCTTTTCCTCTTTTTCCCCATTAAGGTATATCCCACTCAACATTTAAGACCAGATGTCTCTGTGAAATCTCAGGCTTACTGAGGAGGGCTTTTCAGCTTGCTTCTTGTTGCCAGAGCTCACTGAATATACCTCAGGAAGGCAGAGTGGTACAATGGAAAGAACCCAAATTATGGAGTCAACCAGACTGTGATACTGGATAAAAATGAATCTCTCTCTCTCTCTGAGCTTCAGTTTTCTCATCTGTAAAATGGGAATATAAATCCCCACAGGTCAAAGTGCCAAGCACAGTACCTGGTACATGCTAGGTACTTGGGCAATTTTGCGTGTTGTAAAAGAAATAGAAAAAATGATCCCTTCACCCTCAGTTGGGACTCTAAGGAGGCATTTCTCATCAGGTAACCTAGTGGGTGGTGTTCTCTGGGACCGGCTTTATCTAGTCTTCTTGGGGTTCGTCTGTCTTTGACCACACTCATATCTAAAGGGTGTTGTGCAAGTATCCTGCCTTCTAGGGAGCAGCCTTCAGCTGCCTTCCCATTCATGTCCCTTAGAAATCTGTGTAGGAAGGTATGAGAGAGAAGGGATGAAATTTTAGCACCTCATTCTTCTTTTCCTCATGTCCTGCCTGGTTTTGCCTCCAAGCCCCAAAGAGATTGCCTAGCAATCTCTCCCAGGTTGGCCTTGCTCTTTCCTTCAACCTGCTTCCTAGTCTTTTTTCTGTGGTCGGGATTTCAGAAATGAAATTATCCATGAATAGGAATCTCCTGTTCTCAGATTGGGAAGGACATACACATGAGCTGGTTTCTCATCTGGACTCTAACTTCAGAAATGTACACAAGATGTCAAAAATATACCACTTGGAACCAGAACAATATTTATTTTTAAAAATTAGGGGGAAAAGTTTCCTTGCTTCAATTCCTACTGGAATGTAAAATAGCTATGTGCTGATGCTGCACTTTGACAGCATTGATTTAGTTACCCTCAGGGTCATTGGATGAGTGGTGCATGGATACACACACACACACACACACACACACACACACATTCAGAGTGTTTTGTTGTGAACTGGGAATTTCAGGCATTTTAATGCCAGAGTAAGGCTTTACTGGATCAAGCTATCCATTAACAACACTTTCCTAAGTGTTCCCTTGTGTGCCAAGCCTTGTGCTAGGCAGGGAGAAGAAAAGCCAGGAAACCAGAAGTCACAGATGGAATAATCAGAACACAGCAGGAGAGAATAAAGCAAGCATTACTGCAACAACAGACTAAATATTAAAGGATAAGGGGTTGAGGTAACTGAACTGGGGTCCCAGGGCAAATTGCCTGGAGGGGATTTTGAGACCTCAGCAGCATTGCCTTGGAGGACAGGATTGGAGACACTGAGTCATGCACAGTATTCTCTCTCTCAGACACGTCCATTAGAATGGACAGAATGGAGATTAGTTTGCAGGAGGTGGGAACAAGAATGATCTGGAATTACCTATGTCTGAAGGAGGCTATATGAAAGGTGGAGAGGAACGTGAGACTTAGTTCTCTTAGTACTAGTGTCACCACTAATTGTGAGCAACATGACAAGTCCCTTCTCTCAGAACCTCAGTTTCCCCATCTATACATTGCAACTAAATAATACCAGTCTTACCCACCTCCTAGGGCCATTGTTAAGAGAACACATGCGATAATTGTGTGACTGTACTTAGACAAGTAGAGAGGACTATCCATAACAGGTTAGTATGAAAGCAGGTGTTTATACTGTAGCCACTCTCCTGCAGCTGGAAATAGGATGATCTCAGAATTTGAATATTTTTTTCATGGCAGGCCTCTTGCCTGCCTCTCTGTAGCCTGCTAGCTACTATTGTAGCTGAGTGTTCACACTTAAACAGGATCTGTCGTGTATTCATGTGTATAAGCTTGCACTGGGCTAGGATATTAGAACCACAACCACAAAAGTACTGGAGAATTCTTAGGAACAAAAGTGGTATGTCCAGATGGGCATTTGTGCAAGCATCTTTGTTCCTGCTTACAGAAGTACATGTCCTACGGCCACAGCAGTAAGCCCTGTTCTCTATCTTCCTAGGTATATTGCAAAGCCTTTCTACTTGTCTCCCTGACTTCATGTTGCCCCAATCCATTCCATCCTCCACACTGCTGCTAAATTGGTTTTTCCATCCCGCATGAAATTCCTGGGCTCCTAGATGTCCACGTGGTGACATATGTGCTCATTCACATGACACTGAAGCAGGGCACTGAAATGGCCTCACCTCTTGTTAAAATTGTGGAACACTTTGATACCAGCTACTCCTCTGAGTCCCCTCAAGACCCTTCCTGCTGCTGTTTCCCACTCTCGGACCCCTTTTCTACTTCTTTGGGACATAGCAACTAAAGGGACAGTGCCCAACACAACAGGGAGCCTGGAGGACACTATTCCATGTGTTGACCTGCATTCATTCTGCTTGGTCAGTGCTCCTGTGTTCTGTTTTTTAAGTATTTTGAGGATTACCTCCACATTCACAGTTCACCTCATCCAAGCTCATCTTTCTGGCCTCATCTCTCACCAGTTCTCCCCACAGATGTCAACAACAGTGAAATTCTCATATTCCGTGTCTGGATTTGTACACCTGTTTCTCTCACTGTACTAGAAACTCCTTGAGGGCAGATACAGTGGCTCCCTCATCATTGTAGCCCCAAAGGCCAGCTCAGGACCCAGCATGCAGTGGACACTCAATACAGGTTTGT
Source organism: Hipposideros armiger (assembly GCF_001890085.2). Classification (NCBI taxonomy): domain Eukaryota; kingdom Metazoa; phylum Chordata; class Mammalia; order Chiroptera; family Hipposideridae; genus Hipposideros; species Hipposideros armiger. The sequence continues at coordinate 472,020 of NW_017732330.1, read as the reverse complement.
TTCTTAACATAGAACATGCTAGTAGATGGGACCATTCTATTTGTGATCCTGTAAAGTGCTCCATGGTCCAGACTTGAAGCTGGTGCAAGGCACTTTCCTGGTCTTACTACACACCTCATGAATGTTATTCACATTTTCAGTATTCTTGAAAGGGAGGGAAAGAGCAAATACTATTTCCATTCTATTACTGGGGAAATGGAAATATTTCAAAAGTGTGTCTCAATCACACAATGACTGCTTAATAGAAATGAGACATAAAGTCATGTCTCTGGAACTATTCCTTACCCACAGTACTATAAAGCCCTTTGGGATTTGGGGGTAAAAACTGCTGCCCCAATGTGAGCAAGTGTATATTGCTGCCTTCTGGGGAGGTGCTGGTTTGCAGTCTCTCTAAGGGGGCCTGAGGACTATCTGTTGGAAGTGATGTAAATAGTGTTGCCCCTTCTCCTCCAGCACTGCCAGGACAGACACTGCCTTATGGGGTTGGAGAGTGGAGAATACACTGCATCTCTCTTGAATTGATTGTCAGCTTCTGATTCATTAACGTGGCTTCATAACCGATGGTCCCCTGATCAACAAGCTAACTTTTGTTTCAGTAACCTAACAACATTTCCCTGGGGTTCATCTTCCTTATCTCCACTGTAGCCAGACAAGCTATGATTACTGTAGAGAAGGTCAGACTGGGAGAATGGATGAGCCCTATTTTCAAAGAACTTAAACTTAGTCTTCCTTGGGAAGCAGGTCTCATACATCAGGTATGACTTAGGCTGCAAGTAACTGAAACTCCAACTCTAGCTGGAAGTTACCTCACATAACAGGAAGTCCAGGGAAAGAGTAGGCTTCAAGATTTGTTTGTTCTGCTGCTCATGACTGACAGCTGGATCTAGGGTAAATTGTTACCTTGTTCTTGTCTAGAAGGAGAGAGAAGTATCCAGTAACTTGTTAAGTTCAGGAAACCATGTTGGTGTCAACCATGCTCAGTTCCATCTTTATAGACAGTAGAGAAACATGGGAACTGGAGAAAAATAGGGTAGATTCAGAGTACCCACTGAGTTCATATTAGCTGGGTGGCCTTGCACAAGTCATTTAACTGCTCTGAGCCAGTTCCCTTATTTGTCAAATGGCAATCATTATAATATCTGACTTGCATCCTAACACATTCATGGTAGGGATCATGTGACAATGTGAAAGCATTTGGTAAACCATATAAAGTGCCATATGCCTTTGAGGCCTCTTTAAATTACTATCATCAGAGAAGATGTACATGAAACACCTACTGTATACAAGGCACTGTTAAATTACAAGGTTAAAATAAAGCTTAATAACCTCGTTTCCCCGAACAGTTTAAGAAGCATCTACTAAGCACCCATAGGTGCTAGGTAGGGACACAGATATAAAAAAGACCTAGTCTCTACCCTCAGGGAATTCTTGGTAGAACAGAGGAGACAGGCCAATGAACAGACAACTTCAGTACAATTTGGTAAGTATGTGGAACATTAGAGGTGTGTGCAGAGTGCTCCGAAAGAACACAGCAGTTACTAATCTATCCTGAGTACATAGGGAAGGGATAGGGGTAGTGTCTGGAGCTTATAAAGCAGTAAGAAAATATGAAAAGAACCATATAACATAGACACATACATAGCAAAGCCTCCAAACAATCTTCTTATTTTGTACTTTAGGAGCAAATTAAGGAGTAGAGTCTGTAGAAAACAGTGAGTAAACAATGAGGTGATGAATTCTTTTTTCCCTCCTCTCCATGTGTTGTGGTTAACCCACACATGCTCCCTAGAGCCTCTAATCTACATCTACAGTCTGAAATCTAAGCATCTCCATGCATAATAGGGTCTCAAAGTGTCAGTGAACACTGACCCTCACTGGCAGAATATCCTTCCAAGTTGCTTTATGATCTTCTATAACATATCTTCTGGGAACTGTGGAAGATTGGAACCCTAAGAACTGGTTGGGGCATGTGTATCAACTTTTTCAGAAAAGATGATTTGACTGTAGAGTCTCACATATCCTATCATGAAAAAAATCACAACCCCATATCCTATGTTACTATCTTAACACACCTTAAACTAAAGCTATATATATATATAAAGGGTTTATGTGCATTTTAAAAACAAAAAATATATTCTGTGAATATAAAGCAATTTTTCAGTTTTTTTCAAGTGCTTTTTTCATCAACCTTATCAGACCCCTGAATTGTGTAAGCCCTGCTGAAGATGCTGAGAGGATAGGGTATGTCAAGTCTGTAGAATCTAATCCCTGAACTAAAACCTCAGGGTTAGATGTTGAGTCCCGGTGACAAAGCCTTGCTTGTCACCACTCTCTTAGGTAGAGATCTTTCCTGCCCATGGCTTTCTGCCTCCTTAATTAGAGCTTGATTGGATTTGACCACTAAAAAGTCTGCTGTGCTTTTGGTGCATGGTTTCCTGTGCTACAGAGAGCTCTGCTGTTTAGCAGGCTCATAAAGCACCCTCCTGGACAGCTTCTGAGGCCCAAATTTCTGCTCTTTGGCAGGCTCTGTGCTTTATTTCCTCCTGAGGTACCTACCTACCTGCCTGTTCTCAAGTTGCTTCCCCAGGCCCAAAGTTGGAAAGTACTTTCCTGGGGAACACTGCCAGCCTCCCTGTTGCTCCAAACCATCTAGGGGACTCACAAAAGCCAGAGGCAACCATGTACATGGGCCTGGCTTTGAAAAATGGAATGTGTCACCTTTCTCACACCAATTAGTGAATGATGGAGCTGCATGAAGGGGAAATGTGCTGAGAGAATCCTTCCAGAAAATGAGCAGAAAAGGAAACCAGGAAGGGTTGGGCGTGTTCTCCAAATGGTAGGGCTCCTCTTTTGTTGGGAGTCATCTCAGAGCTGGAAAAGATGCCAGAGGTGTGGGAGAGAGTGAGCAAGTGAGCTAGCGATCAAGCCTTTTTGACTGTAGGTTCAGATGGTTGTGGTACAACTACCTTAGATCACATTCAAACTTCATTCTTAAATTTTGCTTTGTACTCCTTTCAATAGAAGTTGTTTTCTAGTTTTGTTGTTGTTTATTTGTTTGCAAAAGGGAGTTTGCAAACCAAAACATGGTTGAATGTCATAGGACTCAGTTGAAATATTTGAGTCCTAAACTAACACCATAATCTAAGGTCTTGGCCCAAGCTGCAAATGCCTTCCAAGAAACACAAAGTGCTCAGCAATTAAGTTGAAGCTGGCATAAAAGGATTTCCAAGGTTGAGACCTTGTGACTCACACAAGGGAGAGGAACAAGAAGCCCTTCATCAAAAGTTCCCTACTTAATATAGCTCTCATTTAGTGCTCAGCTATTTAATTGTAATTCCAACAATAACCACTCTGTAAGGAATGTGTTATTATTCTCCCCAATAAGTTTCAGAGAGGTAGAGTGACCTGCCCAAGGTCATACTGCTTCTAAGTGGCAGAGTCAGGATTTGAACTACTGCCTAGCATATAATAAAGTTTCAGCTCATGTATGTTGTTTGGGGAATGAATAAATTAATGAAGGGCTTTACTGATGATTAAATTCAGTAACATTTTTGCCTGTATGTGTGTGTTTCTGATGTGTTATAACAGAATTTTTCAAACATATAGAAAAGTTGAAAGAATAGTCATACCCAACATTTAGATTTTACTATTAACATTTTACTGTATTTGCTTTACCGCATATCTATTCATTTATTGATTCCCTCTATCCACCCATTAATCCCTATAATTTCTGATACATTTCAAAGTAATTTGAGGGTATTAGTACAGGCCCCTAAAACATTTCGGCACTCATATCCTTTATGTTTGTTTACATTTCTTCCTTTTTTTGAGGTAAAAATTACATATGATGAAATGTACGAATCTTTAGTATATTATTGCATGAATTTTGACATACCTTGCTCCTGTGTATCCAATTCCCTATCAATATATAGAACATGATCATCAACCAAAAAACTTCCCTCATGTACAGGCATACCTCAGAAATATTGCGGGTTTGGTTCCAGACCACCACAAAAAGCAAGTCTTGAAATAAAGCAAGTCGTAACCTTTTTGCTGGTGGAAGGTCTTGCCTTCAATTTGTGAGAAAGGCAACATCTGTGAAGTGCAATAAAGTGAAGTGCAATAAAATGAGGTATGCCTGTATGTTGGTTTTCACTGTGTTGTGCAACTTCTATAACTGAACCAGCAGTTCCGTTGGCAGCCAAAAGTCAATAATTCTAACTGTGAGGCTGTGCTGAGATCACTTTTCCTTCATTGACGGATGCTCTGGGGGAGAACCAGGTGGCATTTAACAAGACTTGGTCCTCAGTTCCCTTCACGTTGATAAATTTCACCTGAAAGTATTTCTTGTTAATACAAGCAAACATTTGTGAAAGGTTGCCCATTGATTACAGCAGTTAACTTTATCAGTTTAAACTGAGATGAAAACATTGAATAATGTGTTGCTTTACTGCAATCTAATGTCAGTAATGTGTAAGGGCTAGCATTAATGGCTGCTCTTTTCAGCAAGGACTCTTTCATCTGTGTTTGTTTAAAAGTAGAAATAATGCTGCTAAACATAAAATGTTTCTGCTTGGTACTCAAAGTGAGCTCTAGTCAGTTCATTGAAACTCAGATCAGGCCTAAGAGCTGAAATATACAAGAACACTCAAAGGAGTGTGTGTGCCTGAGTAGGATTTAGATGAGAAACCCCAAGGACCTTTGGCCTATTTGAGAAAGGCCTACTGGAGCAGCCAAGCTGAGTTATCTCCTTGAAGCCCAGGCTTTGAGTAATTTAGAAAGTTGTAAGAGTCAGGCTATTCCATGATCTGGGGATTGTGAGAAGTATTATAGACTGAATTGGCAAAGACACTGATGGGCCTACCAACATGTCTACAGCTTTGGTCCCTTTGGTGAATGATACTATTGCTGATTGGCAATGTGAACATCACTACTAGGACTTCTAACCCAGGAATTTTCACAATAGAGAGTTTATCAGAATCACCCCAAGGGATTAAAGTACAGATTGCCGGGCCTGCTCCCAGAGTTTCTGATTCAATAGACCTAGGGTAGGTCCCCGAAAATTTGCATTTCTAAAAAGTCCCCAGGAAATGCTGCTGCTGCTGGTTCAGAGACCACACTTTGAGAACCACTGCTTGAATGAATGGATGAATGAATAGTATTCCTTGTGCAAGGCCACGTCTTCCCCTCTGTAACCTTATGGCATCATTTATAGTTGAGCGAGAGTGGCTACATCCCGTGTAGGATGTGTCTTCTGCTGAGTTTTAGAACGGGGGCACTACTAGGGAGGACATATACAGTAGTCCCCTCTTATCTGTGGGGGGGATACATTCCAAGACCCCCAGTGGATGCCTGAAACCGTGGATAGTACCGAACCCTATATATACTATGTTTTTTTCTGTACATACGTACCTATGATAAAGTTTAATTTATAAATTAGGCACAGTAAGAGATTAACAATGACTAATAATAAAATAGAACAATTACAAAAATATACTGTAATAAAAGTTATGTGAATGTGGTCTCTTTCAAAATCTTATTGTACTGTACTTGCCCTTTTAAAATTATTTTTTCAGTTACAGTGGACATTAATATTATTTTATATTAGTTTCAGGTGTACAGCATAGTGGTTAGACATTTGTATAATTTATGCATTGATCCCTGGATTAGTCTAGTACCCACCTGGCACTATACATAGTTGTTGCAACATTCTTGACTATATTCTCTATGCTGTAGTTTACATCCCTGTGACTGTTTTGTCTCTTCTTGTGCTGATGTGAGATGATGTAGTGCCTACGTGATGAGATGAAGTGAAGTGAATGATATAGGCATTGTGGGGTAGTGTTAGGCTACTCGTGTGCGCAGGGGCTGTTATTAAGTAAAATAAGGGTTTCTTGAACACAAGCACTGCAATACCTCAACAGTCAATCTGATAATGGAGATGGCTACTAAGTGACTCACAGGTGGGTAGCATGTACGGTGGGGAAATGCTGGACAAAGGGATGATTCCTGTTTTAGGTGGGGCAGAGCAGGAGAGCGAGAGATTTCATCATGCTACTCAGAATGGCACACAATTTAAATTTTATGAATTGTTTATTTCTGGAATTTCCATTGAATATTTTCAGACCACAGTTGATAGCGAGTAACTGAAACTGCAGAAAGCAAAACCGTGGATAAGTGGGGACTACTGTATACTACCTCTTTCTTCAACCTGCATAGCAGGAATTTCAGTTGATACTGGGTTTTTCATAGTCCTAACTGATCTTGCTGCAGACAAGAAAAGAACCCAGGCCCCAAACCACATGGCACAGTTTTAATTAACTCCCTCCTGTGTTGGGACCCTTAGAAAGAGATAATATGTGGCTATGGAGACCATACGTCCCAGATTTCCTGGAATAGCTCTGATTTCACATATTCTATCCTCTTGTCCCCATAAATATAATTGTCAGACCATGTCCTGCTTTTGGGTTCAGAAAATATTGTTCCCATATGCATGGCTTAGGGGCCCTGGGGAGCCAAAAACAAGTCTTCGCTTTCGTTTTTGAGATTGTGGGGGCCAGGGCAAAAGCTAGGCTCATAGAAAGGGCTAGAGAGTTGGGATAAATCTAAACATTTGAGATCAGCAACAAACAGCCTGTTGTTTTTTTCTTTTCCTTTCTTTTAAAAGCATCTCTCAGTGAAGTGATCCCTGTTACAAATCTTTGAATGTTGCAAATAGAAGATTCTGAGTGCTGAGAGGGACTGAATTGGACCTCTGGCTGCCTCTCTTTACTCCTTCCCCCGCCCCCTGGAAAGACCACACAGAAATAGCCCAGACAGAAGAGCCACTCCAAAGAAGGAAATTCCACAACCTTCATTGACCCACTACTCAGTCTAATATTTACCTACTTTCTCTGGCAGGAAGTTCTTCCTTCTTGCTAACACCAGTCCCTCTCATTGCAATTTCAGTTTCTTTTCCCTTGCTCTGCTTTCAATCAAAATTGAGAACAGCTGGTCCTCTCCCCTCTATGTTCTTTGTGTGCTCAAAAGTCGTACTAAACCATCCTTCCTGGGCCCAGGTTTAACCATCCTTGGAGCTCCTTTATCTTTCCTGCATGCATCTGACTTGCCAGCCATTTAATCATCTTTGCCACAGGGAAGCAGCTTAGGCAGTTTGGACCAACAGTACAGCAAAGCCTAAAGCTTTATGATTTGTGATAATGGGCGTGCTAAATGTTTAGTGGAGACTATTTTTGAGCACACAATTGTGAACAATTTAAAGTGGACTGTACATGGAACCCATTTCCTCTCCCGGCTCCCCCAACAGGGCCTCCCCTTAGCAGCTGAAATTAGTTAGTGGCAATCAGCATAGAGTAGGAATCCTGTGGTTTCTGCCCTTCCCTCCTGCTGGTTCTATGGAAGCTAGTCTCTTAAAATGAGCTTTCTCCTTCGTATGGCTAGTAAATGTGACTTTGGAATCACTTGGGCAAGGGGTCTAGGAATCACCTTAGCCAAAAAGCAGGAGGTGCTAGTGCTGAAACTCCGTGGGGAAGAGGGTGGGGAGACGGGGGTGAACAGGCATCCAAGAGAGAGATTGGATCCAGAATGTTTGCTATCTACAGGATAATTGCACCTCGAAGTTGGACATGCCTGTTTTTCAAGTTTGTGGAGGTCTTGTCTGACCTTTGTGCACTTCACCTTTATCTGTTGTACCAACTCTGTGAAAGCGATGCCAGCAATCTGTGGCAGAATCCCAGCGTCAGGACCAATTGTTTCCTAAAGAGAGGAGGATAACTGGCCATGTGGCAGGATTTTCTGTGTCCGGTGGGTTACCTGCCTTTTGTGTCATGTGGGAAGTCTGTTATCTTAGGTCACACTGCAGGGTGGGTACAGGGCCCATGCCGATCAGGGCAAAATAGAACTCGCTGATGACACTACAGAGGAAAGGGATAGGACCAACTGATATTTTTCCTGTTCTCACTGTCACACTGTTGGCTTCTCCTTTTTAATCAACCCTTAAAGCTCTTCTCTTCATAAACACGAGCCAGGCAGTTTGTCTCGGCAGTGCTATGGGGCATTTAACGTAACCCGGCCATATAGAAGGAAGAGAAAATAACAGAGAAGAAAAAAACAACAACCCAGCATTTGTATGAGGGTGTCATTGAAGGCTTCATCACAGATACAGTCAAGATGTAGACAGGAACAGAAATTGTCTTGGAGTGGGGGTGGGGAGAACAGTTTGATTGAAGCATTAGCTACCTTGGCGCCGAGCCAAGGCAAATTGCCAGAGAACCATTAAACTCTGTGTAATTCCATATAATTCACAGCAGCCACAGGTAATCTGAATCAGACCTGACAAAACTTCCCTATCACTTATTGTCCATTAGTGCTGGATGCATACTACAGATATTTAAACTTGTTTTAGTCATATCATGGTGGCCATATTTTCCAACCCCCAAAATTAGGAAACCTAGCTTGATAGAGGATTTTTTTCTCTGACTTGTGAATTTGTTTATATGAAAAGCCTCAAGAAGATATAAACACTAAATCCCAGTTAAACACTGAACAAATGGCTTTTAAGGAAAAAGTTACAGTCACATGAGATTGGAGCAGGGCAAACTCCCATTCAGACATTGGTGAGGGTTCCCCCCCACACACACACACCTTTTTAGCGGTCTGAGGGAATTGGTTAACTAAGCACTAAATCAAATTAGAATCCGGTTTATGCCCATCGTCTGGATTTGCTCTTAAAATTTTCAGGGATGGTAGGCTGAAAGAGCCTGTTGTAATGTCTGTACACAGGAAGGTAGAGTAGATGTTACTTTGAATTCCCAGATGCTGGGTGCAGTCAAATCTCCTAGTGTTCATGGTCTGTTTGCGAGGGCTTGCGTGTGTTTTAAATTAACTTCCTAAGGCTAAGAATGTTGAAAAAACTAAGGAGAATCATATATGGGTACAAGGTATTGTTGCCATGCACCTAAGTTTACTTAAAAGCTTCATTCCTCCCACCAAGTTAAGTCTAACTATCACCTCTGGGCACTCACCACAAACAGGAGATACTTACCTCAAAGGATAATTATTTTTGGAATATTCTGAGCCAATAATGATAATGCTTTTTAAAAGACTTGGAGACTGAAAGTGCCTCTTTAACCAGAACTCTTTGCTTTACTAGTTAAGGATCATGAGTAGCAATATACCCGTGGAAAACAAAAATGCTATCACATCCTCACAGAATAAAATGTCTTAAACCTAATAGATTCTCTATCTTGGGAAAGTCACGTAACACCCATGAACATCAGCCAAGTGAAAATAATATTACTTGTCCAGAATCAGGCAAGTGAGTGGGGTGATATCCTGAGGTCCCTTCTAAGTCTAATTTCAACCAATATTGTTTGAGCAATTACTATATGCTCTAGACAAACATTTGTTTTCCTAATTGCCAGTGATAAAGGTATAAAAAGACATTGTCTCTCCCACTATAAGTGTCCTGACAGAAAGTAAACATAGAAATAGGTAAGATAACACAAAATGATCAATTCTATAAAGAAAATAAAGCAAGGCAATGTGATGGAGAATGAAGGTTGGGGGTTGGGGAAAGAGAGAAGGAATCTACTTTATATTTGTGGTCAGGGAAAGCCTCTCGGAGGAGGTAGCATTTGAGCTGACACCTTAAAGATGAAAGGAGCTACGTAAGGATCTAGCAACAGAATGTTCTCAACAGAGAGAACAGCAAATGCGAAGGTCCTGACGAGGGGATGGGCTTGACCTCTCTGAAGATCAGAAAGTTCAGTATGACTGCAGTGTGTGTAGGAAATGAGGCCAAAAAGGCAGGCACGGCCGGATTGTGCAGGGCTTCTAATCTGCTGCTATTTACATTGTAAAAATCATTCCTTGGTCTCCCTGTCTGATTTAATTAGTGAACATAAGTGCCAGATGTTAATGATAGGGTGCTTGATGTTTGCCCATAAGAAACCCAGGAAGAGGCCCTGGTGGGGCATGAGGGGAGGCTAATGGAGAAAATAAGCTCACATACCTGGGAGAGAGAGAGGTGGGAATGGGAGGGCTGCGAGTGAGTATGTACACTGGAGAGATTGTTAGAGAGGGCTGGAGAGAGCTTGGAGCGAAGAGGAAAAGCACCAGACTCACTTTGGCTATGAGGAACAGCCTCAGTGCCAAGGTATGTGGAGCCCACTGTCCGAAGGGGCTAGCCATTGTAGGAAAAGGGGGAGGTCTCTACCCTGTGTTTAAGATTAGAGAAGTGGGAGTGAGCAGGGACAGGGGCTAAAAAATATGTTTGTTTGTTTTCCCCATACAGCCTTAACATGAAAAGCAAGCCTGCTATCAGAAGAAAAGCTTCCACAGTGCTTTACCCTTAATGATTCCTCAGATCTTGAACTCAAATGCCCATCATTTCTTCCTTCATTTTCTTCTCATACAAATCCTGGCATTGCAAAGGGAAATGCACTCGACATAAGAGCCCCTACTCAACATCAACACACAAACAACTGAGTACATTTTCTCTTCCCTTTTTTTTTTAGTGGTGGAAACTCAGTTTTGTTTTATTTGCTGCATTTTGCCGAGTGGTCAAGAGATGGTATGTCTCTTCTCAGTCGCAATATGAACAGGAGTGTAGCTTGGAATAGAACAGTGTGATGGCTTCTCTGTTCCTAGCTTTGCAGCACTCTGTGAAAGCAGCAGTATATGTGCAACTTTAATATAAAATTGGATCTATCCTATAGGGTCAGTAAAGAATATTACTGTTAATTGCCTTTGCAGCGTACATGTCTAAGTTGGTAGGTCATCTCTGTGGAAGTTGTTTACATTTATAGCAGTTGTGCAGAAGGATGGGAGTTAACTAAATGACTCTTTTCCTACTCTTTATGTAACACTGTTCAGAGGACTAAGTGAAGAGCAAAGATTAAAATCACTGCTGGGGAAAGGAGGCCTGGACAGAGGCAATATCTTGGGAGTTGAATGCAGGGGCCCAGCTCTGGAAAAGAGAAAGCCAGCCACCTCTCCCTTCATCCGCATCTTACAGAGGGCACACGGGTGCCTAGGAAGCAGTACAAGTGGTTTACAGACAGTAAGTAGAGCAGGCCTAGTGGTTTCTGGAGGCAGCCTTTTGTCCCTTCCCTGAAGGGTTAGTTCTTTGGTCTTTTTCCAGTCAGAAATGACTAATGTTGGGTATGTGCACTCTTTAGAAACTGTCTTTGGCTTTTTGCATAATGGGTTATAAATAACTGGCTTCAGGGAACCAGCAATGAGTTATGGAGTGAACCTGGCTTTGCGATAGTTCAGATTCTGGATAGTTAATCACATCCTCTTGGGCTGAAAGGCTGCATCTAACTCATTCACATTCAGCTGGAAAGTGAAAAAGACACTTTTGATGAACTTGAAGAATAGTTTTAACATCAACATTGGGTTGATAGTGGAGGAATAAAGATGATATTAATCTAAATAGAATTATTTCCATCTCTCTCTAGTAATCTGGTGCAATTTAACACTCATTTTTATTTTAACCTGGTAATTTCTTGCAAGCATTCAACACAGTTCATAAATGTCAATAAGTTAATATATCCTATTTCCATTATTTTTATATTAGAAGGTATGAGAAAGGCTCTTGGTATTTTCTGTCATCTGCTCACCCACTGGATTTTCACACCATGCTCTCGTAATGCTGGAGGGCACCATGGACTTCCTGGTTTGTCTTAGAGCGCTCTAACCCAATACAGGGAAACTAATAGAACGGTTGTATTGGGTTGTCGGAAAAGTCATGACGCATGTTTGTGACAGATGGCACTGGTTCATTTTTGGAAGTACTAGAGTCATTCACATCTATGTTATTGCTATATCATTTGACAGCTGACAGGTTTCGCTTCATTCTAAAAAAATTGAGTGATTTGGTTGAGTTTTGGGGATTTTACAAGTTGAAGATGGAAGACCAAACTCTGCATTTTTGCCATATTTTACTGATTTACTTCCATAAAGGGAAAAACGTGCATCAAGCTTGTGAAAAGTTGCATAAAGTTTATGGTGACAATGCTCTACAAGAATGTCAGTGCCAATGAGGGTTCACGAAATTCCGTGCTGGTGATTTTGATCTCAAGGATGCTCCTCAGTCAGGGAGGCCCACCAAGGTTGATGACAACAAAATAAAGGCATTGACGGAGTCAAACCCACATTACATGACACGAGATTGCAGAACCATTGAACATCCATCATTCTAGCGTTCACGACCACCTGAAGAAGCTGGGATACATAAGCAAGCTCGATATTTGGGTTTCGCATGAACTCAAAGAAGTTCATTTGACGGCGCGTATAAACATCTGCAATATGCTCATTAAACGTGAGGAAAACGATCCTTATTTGAAGCAACTGATAACTGGTGATGAGAAGTGGATTGTTGACAACAATGTGGTGCACAAACAATCTTGGTCCCGACGTGAAGATTCACCTCAAATGACATCGAAAGCAGACATTCATCAGAGGAAGGTTATGCTCTCAGTGCTGTAGGGTTTTAAAGGTGTGTTTTTCGAACTCCTACCAAGAAACCAAACAATCAATTCAAATGTGTACTGTTAGCAATTGGACAGTTTGAACAAATCCATCATCCAGAAATGCCCAGAGCTTGTTAATTGTAAAGGAGCTGTGTTCCATCACAACAACGCGGGACCACACACAAGTTTGATCATCCATCAAAAATTATTGGAGCTTGGATGGGATGTGTTGCCACACCCACCATACTCGCCTGACCTTGTGCTGTCAGACTTCCACTTGTTTCGCTCTCTTCAAAACTCGTTGCGTGGTATAATGTTCAATTCAGATGAGGCTGTAAATCAGCACCTTGTTCAGTTTTTCGCAAATAAAGACAGGTTAGTCTATGAATGAGGAATTATGAAGCTCACTGAAAGGTGGCAAAAGGTTATCGAACAACACGAGCAATATATCATTGATTGATCTTTGTTCTTTATATAAATAAATGACCTTTGAAAAACATAGACAAAATACGTCATGACTTTTCTGACAACCCAATATATAGTGAACTCTGTTGCTGGCAAATGCTTCTAGAAGTCAAAGAGCAAAGTCTTTAGTGTGCTACTATAGCCTTTCCTCCAGTTTCTTCTACCCCATTCCTCCCTGAACTCTCTCTACCACATCAACTTTGCAAGGTTCTTTGCTCACTTGTATCACTGAAATTCATAGCTTATTAGACAGCGAGTAAGCATGGGCAATCCAATAGGAGGCAGTAATGATGCCTGATGAAGAGATAGTTGCCTGTGTGACAAAGGCCTGACTAGAAGTTCTGCTTCTCCGAGTGGATATGAGGAATTCTGGGGACCATGAGAAAGAGACATATCTGGGATAGACAGGGGGAGCAGAAAGTAGATAGCTCCAAGATTGGATAAGGGATTGATTCCATTTTTATGCTATGTCAAGATAGAAATTGGTTGGTGATTTTTTTTAAAGTTTCACTTTTACCAGTTGGCATGTAAAGAAAATGAAGTGTTTGTCTTCATTTTTATTTTCTACTGAAATTATCTACCTTATTGGGAGGAGAGAGGCAGAAGACACTGTCCCAAAGCAGAGAGTAGCAATGATAAAATTCATAAATTGTAGCCCTATTGTGAAGGCTTATCCTTTAAGGGAAATGCTTTACCTTGATTAAAGCTATAAGTATGTGAGAGTAGTGCCTAATCCTTGGTCCCTTCCTCAGAAATATAAGCTGTGTAGTCTAGTGGTCTTTATTTTTTAAATTATTTCTTAAATTAAGGAATAATTCATATATATATATATATATAAATGCACAAGTCTCAATGAATTTTTAGATATGTATTTTTTATGTAATCAGCACCCAGATCAATATGTAAAACATTTTCAGCACCCCTGAAAACTAAGCTCATGTGCCTTCACAATCAGTACACCCTCTGCAGAGGTAACCATTTTCTGAGTTTCATCACCATAGGTTGATTAGTTTTGTCTGTTCTTGACCTTCATATAAAATGGAATCATTCAGTTTTGCATTGTAGGCTGGTCTCTTTCACTTAATGTAATGTTTTTGATATTCATTCATTTTGTTGCATGTATCAATACTTTGTTCTCTTTTATTGCTGTGTAGTATGTCATTTTGTGTCTGTGTGTGTTTTGATGGACATTTGGGTTGATCCTAGTTTTTGTCTATTATAAATAAAGCTACTATGAACAATCAAGTTTTTTTGTGGACACATGCACTTCTTTCTTTTGGGTATACCTAAGTATGGAATGTCTGGGTCCAAGAGAAGGTGTACAGATTTTTAAAGTGGTTATACAATTTTATGCTCCCACCAACAATGTAGAATTCAAATTGCTGTACATTTTTGCCAATACTTAGTATTTTCAGTCTTTTTAATCTTAGATATTCTGGTAGATGTGTAGTGATATTTTACTGTGATTTTAAATTGCATTACTCTGATGAAAAATGATACTGAGCACCTTTCATATGCCTATTGGCCACTTAGTTCTCTTCTTTAGTGAAGTGCCTGTTCAAATATTTTGCCAGTTGTTAATTGGTTTGTCTTTTTCTTACTGATTTGTAGTTCTTTCTATATTCTAGGTATAAGTTCTTTGTCAGATATATGTATTATGAATATTTTTCCCAGTATGTGGCTTGTCTTTAGACTTCTTAGTGACTTTTAAAAAAATTTTTATTGGGGAACGGCCATGGTTACACATTGCTTTCATGCCACAACGGCATAGTTGACTCTTTTATGGGAGGGCACAGCTCACAGTGGCCCATGCAGGCACCAAACCGGCAACCTTTGTGTTATCAGCACCTTGCTCTAACCAACTGAGCTAACCAGTCACCCTCTTAGTGACTTTTTTGATGAATGAATATATATATATATATATATATACACACACACACACACACACACACACACACACACACACACACACACACCCCATATACACACACACACACACACACACACACACACACACACACACACACACATTCCAGTATAGCTCTCTTGCTTTATGGTTATTGCTTTTTGCATTCTACCCAAGAAATCTTTGTCCACCTCAGGGTCACAAATGTTTTCCTCTAAAACCTTTACGGTCTTAGCCCTCTCATTTAAGGCTATGATCTGGCCAAATTTGTTTAGTAAAAATTTACATCAATAAAAATATGTTGAGCATGTGTCTCCAATATACATAATTTTATTTATGCATGATAGAATTTACTACCACCACTGTTAAATATTAATAAGGCTTAATTTTAATTATTTTAGATAAGCATAAATATAACAGAAGTTTCAATATCTCCCCTTCTAGTTAATCAACCTTGTACATAACCTGGGATATATGCACGCCAGTCGGGAGATTTTTGTTATAAACCACCAAAGCCTAGCATTTTCACAAACACTGATACTATTAATGTCAACAAAATACTTTATTGTAAACAAATGGCTAGAGTTAACAAAGTGTGAACAGGACCTCAAAGAGTATATTTGCTAATAATGGAAGAAACCCTGAGTTTACTCTCACACAGTGATGTTTATTTCCCTTTATGTGACTTATGGAGACAGCAGGACAATCTGACTTGATAGGAGCAAAGACAAACTTGCTTTCAGTTGCTGATGTAGTGTACAGTGCTTTTGACTCTCTACTCCTTTCCTCATCACTGAATTCCTAGAGCTGGACTGACTTGGCTCTGGACTGACTGAGTTCTGGGCGTAGATACTTACAAGCTGACTTTGGCTACTCCCTAGGGAAATTTAATGAGTTGGAGTTTAGAGGGCCTTTGTTGTGAGGATTAGTAAACTAGGTGGTGATTAAGCATCTGGGGAGGAAGGAGGTGTCTGTAGGGATAGGTCATGCTGTGGAGTCCATGGGCCTGATTCACAGAACTTGACACTCTGGAACACACCCTTGTAGGATTTGGGCATCTGCTTCTTAGCGGATAGAGGGAAAGAATATCTTCTCTCTTGTCTAACTCCTCATTCTGTCTCCATACAGGGACTACTACTTAGAACCAGGCCTGCTTACATCTTTGTAATTGGTTGGTGTTTTTGAATTCTTGTTTATTTAAGAGAGAGGTTTTTATGTTCTGTTTTGCCTTTTGGGAAGCTGGAGTAAAATAGGGAAGAAGAAATTAGAGCAGAGTTACTGGTTTTTCTAACCTAGACTACTTTGGAAATTTGACAGGCATTTTTTTTTATAAGATTTTTATTGGGGAATTGGGGGATGGGAACAGTGCTGGGGAATTGGGGAACGGGGAACAGACAAGTTGCTGTCGTTTTGTTCTTCAGTCTAGTTGTGGAGGACGTTGCTTCACTGGCCCAAGTTGGCACCATCATTGCGCTCTTCTCTG
>NW_017732330.1:447965-455535 GCF_001890085.2 Hipposideros armiger | reverse complement strand
TGTTGTTCAGCATCTTAGCTGTGGAGGGCAGTGTCACTGGCCCTCACATGTGGGATCCGAACCGGGGCCCTCTGGCATCCCAAGCGAGTTCTCAACCATTGCGCCACTCGGCCGGCCCTTGACAGGCATTTTGAAAAGAGAGATTTGCTAAGAGAGACCAGTTAGGGCACCTGGTATGTATGCAACCTGCAATCAGACCGTTAAAAGCTATGGCAAAGAGACCACAGAGATTTCAAAGCCTGTATCTCCCCTGTCCAGGGTACTCTGATTAGTCTCTCCTGGCATGATCACATTCTACAGGATACCACTTGGGGAGAGAGGGCAGATCAGAAATAGTCTCCAACCTGTGGTCTGCTCAAGATTTCAGACTAAGCTTCAGAAGAAGCACAGACTTTATTTATTATTTGATGATCCTACTTCCTAACAGTTAAACTTCTCAAATCCAGCTTATCTCTGCCTCTACATTTTCTTTCTGTTAATTCGCAAGAAAAGACCGAGGTGCTGAATTAGTGTCTGACATGTTACTAAAAACTTGAAAATCTTTCAGAGGATGCTAAAAAGATATTCAGAGGAGAGGATACTCTATTTTTTAAAAGCAATACTACTACTGTATTATGGGTGGACCTTTTCTAATTGCGCATATATATATATATATATATATATATATATATAAATTTAAACAAATAGCCATGTTGTTTGTCTTCTTAGACTATAGAGAAGCTGGTGGAGGTAGGAGTATGGGCTGGTAATCTGGCCAGAAGCTCCTGGAACTGGCCAAGAAAGTTTTAGTCAATGCCTATTTTTCCAATAAATGTCTTGTAGCAAGCAGAGGTATTCACAATCATGTCATTGATTTTTAATGCTGCTCTTACACTATTGCTATAGGCATTCTACCTGTTGGTTATTGTTGCAGATGCTGTTTCTCTTGTTGTTTCTCTTGTTTCTCTTGCATTTTTCAAGATAAACCTGATTTAACTTTTCTTCACTTTCTCATATCTCCTCTAAGTTTATTCAAAAGACCCAAGCAAGTATCTGCTAATATCTGACTAAATAAAAGCTACTAGAAAGCCAGTAAGGGCTGTTAAGTCCATTTTTCTTTGCCTTTATTCTCAAGGGGCCAACTTTGCACTTTGTTGACAGCTATCAGAGCAATTCATGCTTCATTGAAGAGCCATCAAAAATTTCCAAATCGCCAGCTCATTAGCACAAAATGGCGCTTCAGGAATCTCTTTCTCTCCATGTCCCAACTGTGCTTTTTAAAAAGTGTTCCATCCTTGATGGACAACTCTGAAGTAATAAAGACTGCAGGGAAATGAGAGATGGATGTTAATTAGTCTACTTTGAAGGAATGAAACATGGATGAAGGCAAAGTACAATGGGGCAAAGACCTGGGATTATCTGTGTTAGCAGAGGGATACGGCATGACTTTGCTAGCTGTTCACAGGTCACTGAATGTCTGAGCTCCAAGGGCCCTCTCATCTAGGTAGATCCCAACATTTTACCAGTAAGGGTAAAAGAGGCCAAAAGAGGGGAAAGGGACTTGCCCAAGGTCAATCAGCTCTTCCCAAATTTTCAGACACCAGCTGGCTTTTGGTTATACAACCTTTATGCTATCAATGTTCAATTACTTGGGCCACTCACTGCTAGCCCAGTGATCACTTGGACAATCCAAAATGACATGGAAGTTAACCATCATTTACACTGAGCTTTGTGATATATGTTTATACTGATATTCCAATACACCTGGGTCCAGTCTGAGAATTCACAACCCTTCAAATGACACAAGAAAGGTACCCTGAAGGTCTAATTCAGGAATAGCTGGAAAGTTGACCAGCCTTACTGAATGGACTACATCAAATGATGCTATACAGTCCCTAAAGCAGGGCATGTTATTCTCAATAAGTTTGTTGATTCACACCTTTCTTGGGGCCCAGCCAGATTTATGAGTGGGTTGGTTGGAAGGGGAAGACAAAACCTTTTGTAGAAGAATATATATATCTTCCTCCCTCCCTCCCTTCTTTCCTTCTATCCTTCTTCCCTCCCTCCCTTCTTTCCTTTCCTTCCTTCCCATTCCTTTTCCTGGCTAGAAAAATGAACAGTGGCTTTATCTTCTATATAAACAAATGTGTGGTGGAGAACTGGCTCTCAGGAGGCAAAACAATAAATGGAAGACATGTTGGATCCCAGAAATCTATGTGGATGTGGGGAGGAGAAAGACTAGTAAACAATATTTTTTAAAAGCATAAAAAAATCAGGAATAAGAAGGAATCTGTTGTATAGCTGAGTAAATGCCCTGTGTCTGGGAAAGAACTAGTTTGGGGTATAGTCCAAGGGATCTTAAAACAAATAGAGTTTCATTTCCTGCTCTGGACCTGTCTGGACTCCGGGATTGTGCTGGGTGCCCATAATTTACTGCTTTGTTGTCTGCAAATCATCACACTTGTGCTAAAGTAGCATTGTTACACTCATCATTTCTGTTCTGAGGAGGATGCTGCCGGTGACTTGAGAAAGGGCATGAAACAGCAAAAGGGGTATATATAGTGGGCCTGAGGCTGTAGTCTAAGAAAGAGTTCCTGCAAGGACTCAGATAATGGTGGCCAAAGTGGCCAGTAGGGAATGCAAAAACTGCCTGAGCTATTGCTGCAGCAATAATTAAGCATTTTAGTTTAAAAGGTTCCCCCCTTTCATTTTCTGGCCTTGAATAAACAGAGCTCTTGTTGATGTAACAAAGTGCTTAATTAATCCGAAGTGGTACTTAATATCAATACATATTGAAGAGGAGATTTGCTGTGGATAATTGAGTTGTATGAATTAAAACAAAACAAAAAAAACCATGGGTAATGTGAATTAAGACGA
Organism: Hipposideros armiger; assembly: GCF_001890085.2. Classification (NCBI taxonomy): domain Eukaryota; kingdom Metazoa; phylum Chordata; class Mammalia; order Chiroptera; family Hipposideridae; genus Hipposideros; species Hipposideros armiger. Next base: position 452,679 of record NW_017732330.1, on the reverse strand, counting down.
ATATACACCAACAGGAAAAATCTATTAACATTCATTCATTAGACTCCTGTTTGTAGTTCTTTGTTAGCCTAAGGAAGGAAGCCCTTTCAAATGGCTGATTCCTGTTGAAAATCCTGCCTGATGCTGAGGGACTTCCATGGATGCCAAAGGAATGAGTCATTCAAATAGAACTTCTGAAACTCAAGTACAGCACTGTTTTTTTCTTTTTCCTTCTCTTTTTTTCTCTTCTGTTTTTTTTTTCAGCAGGCAGCAGTGACTGTGAAGTAATAATGATAATGACAATGGAAATAAGAATGTGATTCTAATTAATTTGCTGAGAGTTGTTCTCCATTTACCAATATTGACTTGTTTTGTCTTGAGTGGTGGGCCAGGTACTGGAACAAAGATACCTTTGAATGAATATATATATATATATATATGTATATATATATATATATATATATATATGTGTGTGTGTGTGTGTGTGTGTGTGTGTGTGTGTGTATATATATATATATATATATATATATTCATTCAAAGCCACTTGGCTAACCTATAATTTATCAAACAAAGGTTAATTTAAAAAAAAAACTGTTGGGTTAGCAGCAATAAATTTAATAACATTCTGTATTTTAACTCAGAGTTTCAATTTATTTGATGGGGTTTTTAAAACCCTGAATTAACAATTTCCTCTGCCCTCAGGAGGTCTCATCTGCCAAATTGTATATGAGCTGGCCAACCTGAAGCTCAGCAATATTCTAACTTCCCAGATGTGGGGTAGTTTGGGGGTATGCTATTAAAGACAGAGAAAGATTGGAAGAAATGTAGGAGTAAGTGTAAAGACACCTGCAGTGAAGACATGCCCTTATTTGCCCCACATGGAATCTGCCTTTTCCTGAGAATTGTGTGGTTTAATCATCCTTACCTCCCTTGCTCCTGGGAGGAAAAAAACAAACAAATGGACAAACACGCACACAAACATCTCTTCCTGATTCCATCAGTGGGCTGGACCTGTTTACACTTGACCATCTGCGTGGACATATAACCTTTAGAAAGTAACCCACCCCCTGAGGCTGGGAGCTGGTTGTGCTTTGTTCATTTCTCTATCTCTGGCACTTAGCATGTTGTCCTGTGCATACTAGAAATTCACTATAAACTTTAGAAATATATTAATGGATAAATGAGATGACTCCTTCTACCATGGATGGAATTGATGTAGAACTCACCTTTGGGGTAAAAGGAATGTTACATATAAAAGTAGCCATAAGCAAGGACCCTTGAGGGCCTACCCAGTTGCTATTATTTCTGCCTTTGCTTTCAATGCCTCCCAGTCTGACTACCTCATTGCCAAGGTTGCTCTGGTCAATGGAAATTCTTTAGGCTAGGGTAGAACAGGGAACACCCAGGTTTCCAGCTTTTGGCAAATGCCTACTATATGCCATTCACTGGAAGCACTGTGCTAGGCACTTGTTGAAGTGGCATAGATAAATGATCAGTTACTTTGTTTGTGTATAGTTTGTATCTTTTGAATTTGCAATTCCACTCATAGAATATTGAGTTGGAAGCCACCTTCAGAGTCAACCTTGCTATAATAATCAGAGCTCACATTTATTGAGGGCTTACTGCTCCCAGACACTTTATATACTAACAACCCTGTGAGGTGGGTACTCTTGTTATTTATATTTCATGTACGAAGTCATTGAGACACAGAGATGTTAGATGACTTGCACAGGGTCACACAGCTAGGAAGTACTAGAGCCAAGATTCAAACTCAAGTTTGTCACAGTTAAAAGTCTGCCCAAAGATAGGAAAGCACTTGCCAAAGATAAATTTGCTGGAGCCTAGCTCTTCTGGCTTTAATTTAGGTACACATTTTGCAGTGCCATGGTGCTACTTTAGCCCACACTGTGGGGTTACTTCCAAGCATCATTTTCTTATTTTGAAGTGCTTGTCTCCCTAGGTGGACAGTGGATTCTTCCAGGGCAAAGATTGTATTAATATTATTACTGTGTTGCCTCCTTTCTCAAGGGCTTACCCAAGCTTTACCTTCAATAAATAATGGCCTGTGATCAGCTTCTTAGCTGCTGCCTGGAAGCCATGCTGGAGCTTTCTGGAGCCATTGTCCTCCTTCCCCACTTGTGGCTCAGAGGTTAGGAGGAGCCAGGGAGTAGAATTTTGGGTAAGGAGTTGCCTCACCACCTGATTTCTCTTTTGTTTTCTGTAACAGATTGAAGATGGGGGCAAGGCAGCCTTGTCCCAGAAGATGAGGACTGGTGATGAGCTGGTGAATATCAATGGCACTCCATTGTATGGCTCCCGCCAAGAGGCCCTCATCCTCATCAAAGGTTCCTTCCGGATCCTCAAGCTGATCGTCAGGAGGTAAGGTACAGGGAGATTTGCTGTAAGGTGCAGGGGCTGCTAATACCACTTGGTTGTTAGTAAAGCTTCAATAGAGTCATGTCTCTATCAATATCGAAAAGAGGTGTTTCCCATTAGCAGAATTCTGCAGACAGCCAGAATGCATAGGAGAAAGGAACTTTAGTTCAAATCCTTGCACTGTCACATACTACCCATGTCACCTTGGATAAATGTATCTTACTTCTGCAAGATTCACACTCCTTATTTGCTATTTAGAGAGTGAAAATGACTTAATACACACCAAGGACCTACTTAACCCAGAATTTTTCTGTCTCCTCCTTCATAACAGGCTGCCACTGCTCAACCAAACAGATTTAAAGAGACCCTACTACCAACTATGGCAGGCATTCTGGAGGCTGTGGCAAACTCTAAGATAGAAACCCTGCCCTTGAGGATTTTACAGTCTAGAGGGAGAGAAATGACACACATGTGGCAAACTAATTAACAGTACATTTTTGAAGAAAACAATTAAAGATATTTTTCAGGGCGAAGGGTGATTGTCAAATGGATTGTTCAGATAGACATTGCTATTAGAGTTCAAGAGAAAGAGAGCGCTTCAGAAGAGATTGATAGGGTATGACTTCATAGAGGAGGAGGAATTTGAGCTAAGGCGTGGGTAGAATTTGACAAATAAACCATCAAGAGGAGAAAGACATTCCAGACAAGTGGAGTGACATAAGCAGAAGGAAGGTAAGGGCATTTTGGGACATAGTCATTCTGCTGCCCCCAAACATCTGCCTACTGGTGAACTTTTTTTTCTTAAATATTTTTTTATTAGAGAATCGGGGAAGGGGAACAGACAAGTTGCTGTCCTTTTGTTCTTCAGTCTAGTTGTGGAGGATGTCGCTTCACCGGCCCATGTTGGTATTATCATTGCGCTCTTCCCGGGTGAGGCAGTCACTCGCTAGCCATTGGATGGCCGTTCACGACGGCTCATGGCAGCTCACGCCGGCTGCCGGCTGCCGGCTGCTCACACTGGTTGCCAGCCACTCACGGTAGCTCACGGCAGCCCACTGCAGCTCCACTGCAGCCTACGCCGACGCCAGCGACTCACTGCAGCCCAGCTCCAGGTCGAGGTGATGTTCATCATCTTAGCTGTAGAGGGTGCAGCGTCACTGGCCCTCATGTGGGATCGGAACCGGGGCCCTACTGCTCAGAGCTGGTGTCCCAAGCCAGCTCTTAACCAACGCGCCACTCAGCCAGCGCCTGCTGAACTTTTCATACAACTGCTGAAACTTTGCTCTGGACTACTGGAGCTTATACTTCTTCCTCTCTATTAGTTTGTCTCCTTTATCCTATATGCATGACTACGTTTGTCCATCTTAATTATTTTTATTAGGAAAAAAAATTTAACGTGTCTTTCTGCAATTATACTTCCCCCTCTGGCTACTGGCCCGTATTCCTCCTTTTGCTTAGACTCAGTCTCTCAAAAGGAGCCTATACTATCTCCACTTCTTCACCTACCATTTACGTAACTTTCCACCTACTGCAGTACGAATTTGACCCTCAGAATGCCACTGAAACTATCCTGTCAAAAGCTACATATTACCTCCTAATTGTCAAAGTCAATGATTATTTTCAGTCTTTCTCATATATGACTTATATATGGCATTTGACCTTGTTGCTATGGATTATGCTCTCCTTTGTGAAGCTCTCTTTTCTTGCTTTCATGATACCCATTTTCTTGTTCTTTTCCTACCTCTCTCTTCATTAAAAAAACAAAAACAGGTTTCTTTACTGCCTGCTCTTCTGACCATCCCTTAAATGTTTCCCCTAGTTCTACCCCTTCTGACTGCATTAATATACCATGGAAAATCTCACCCAGTTTCAGAGCTTCAATTATTATCTACATGTGGATGAATGTATCTCTTGTGCCCCAGACTTATATAGCCAACTTCCTATTTGACATTTATACTTAGATGTCTCAGAAGCATTTCAAACACAACATGCTCAAAACCTAACATGCCATCTTCTTCTCCTCCCAAGATTCTTATCTCAATGACTGGGACCACCATGCCCTCAGTCAACCAAGCCAGAAACACAGAAGCCATCTTTAATTCTTCCATTGTTATCATGCTTTACATTCAGATGATTTATTCTTTTTTGAAAAATTTTTAATTGTTTCAAGTGTATAAAACAACATAATGATTAGACTTTTATACATCCTCCTACCCTCCTAGTCTCCTACCCCTCTGACATCATATGTAGCTGTTACTATACCACTGACTATATTCCCTATGCTATACTTTACATCCTGTGACCATATAATTCTATATATAATTATATATATATATATATATATATATATATATATATA
>NW_017732330.1:435587-446701 GCF_001890085.2 Hipposideros armiger | reverse complement strand
GAGCTGTTGTTCAGCATCTTAGCTGTAGAGGGCAGTGTCACTGGCCCTCATATGTGGGATCCGAACCGGGGCCCTCTGGCATCCCTAGCGAGGTCTTAACCATCACGCCACTCGGCAGGCCCCACAATTTCTTTATTCAGTATTCTGTTGATGGACATTTTGGTTGTTTCCATAGCTTGGCTTTTGTGAATAATGCTGCAATAAACATAGGGCTGCATATATTTTTTTCATGTAAAATGAGCTTGGGAGCCACCCCTCCTCCTGGATTTTTTGGATTCGTTTGAGGAGACTAGGTATTCTTTTTTTGAATGTTTGGTGAAATTCACCAGTGAAGCCATATGGTCCAGGACTTTTGTTTGTTGGGAGCTTATTGATTACTGATTCAATTTCATTGGTAGTAATCAGTCTGTTTAGGTTTTCTGTTTCTTTTGAATTCAGCCTTGGAAGATTGTATGTCTCTAGGAATTTATCCATTTCTTCCAATTGTCTAATTTGTTGGCATATAGTTGCTACAGTATTTTCTTAAAATTTTTTGTATTTCTGTGGTGTCTGTGATCACTTCTCTTTCATTTCTGATTTTATTTACTTGGGTCCTCTCTCTTGTTTTCTTAATGAGTCTGGTTAATGGTTTGTCAGTTTTGTTTATCTTTTCAAAAAACCAGCTCTTGGTTTCATTGATCTTTTGTATTGTTTTTAATAGTCTCTATTTCATTTATTTCTGCTCTGATCTTTAGTATTCCCTTCCTTGCACTCACTTTGGGCTTTGTTTGCTATTCTTTTTCCAGTTCCTTTAGGTGTAAAGACAGACTATTGATTTGAGATTTTTCTTGTTTCTTTAGGTAGGCCTGCATTGCTATGAATTTTCCTCTTAGGACTGCTTTTGCTGCATCCCATAGATGTTGGGTCATTGTGTTTTCATTTTCATTTGTCTCAAGGTATCTTTTGATTTCTTCCTTGATCTCATTGTTGACCTATTCATTATTTAGTAGCATGTTATTCAGTCTCCATGTGTTTGTATGTTTTTCAGCATTTTTTCTTTGTAATTGATATCTAGTTTCATAGCACTCTGGTCAGAGATGACACTTGAAATGATTTCAATCTTCTTAAATTTATTGAAACTTGTTTTGTGGCCTAACATGTGTTTTTTCTTGGAAAATTTTCCACATGCACTTGAAAAGAATGTATATTCTGTTGCTTTGGGGTGAAATCTCTAAAAATATCAATTACATCCATCTGGTCTAATGTGTCATTCAATGCTGCTGTTTCTGTGTTGATTTTCTGTCTGGAGGGTCTGTCCATTGGTGTCAGTGGGGTTTTAAAGCCCCCTACTATGATTGTGTTACTGTTGATTATGTTACTGCCTTTATGTCTGTCAATATTTGTTTTATGTATTTAAGTGCTCCTATGTTGGGTGCATAGATGTTTACTAGGGTTATGTTCTCTTGTTGGATTGATCCTTTTATTATGTACTATTCTTCTTTGTCTTTTTTTATAGTCTTCATTTTAAAGTCTACTTTATCTGATATAAGTATTGCTACTTCAGCTTTTTTCTCATTTCCATTTGTGTGAAATACCTTTTTCCATTCCTTTACTTTCAGTCTCTGTGTGTCTTTTGATCTGAGTTGGCTGGCTCTCTTGTAGACAGCATATATATGGGTCTTGTTTTCTTATCCACTCAACCCTTCTATGTCTTTTTTTAAAAAAATATTTTTATTGGGGAATTGGGGGGATGGGAACAGTGCTGGGGAATTGGGGGAAGGGAAACAGACAAGTTGCTGTCGTTTTGTTCTTCAATCTAGTTGTGGAGGACATTGCTTCACTGGCCCAAGTTGGCACCATCATTGCATCTTCCCGGGCAAGGCAGATCAGTTGCTGGCTTCTGGATGGCTGCTCACTGCAGCAGCTGGCTGCTCACGCTGGCTGCTGGCTACACTAGGTAGCCCATAGCAACCCACTGCCACAGGGGCTGCAGCCTACGCTGTCAGTGACTCACAGCTGCCCAGCTCCAGGTTGAGCTGTTGTTCAGCATCTTAGTTGTAGAGGGCAGTGTCACTGGCCCTCATATGTGGGATCCGAACCGGGGCCCTCTGGCGTCCCAAGCCAGTTCTTAACCATTTCGCCGCTTGGCCGGCCCAACCCTTCTATGTCTTTTGATTGGTGTATTTAAACCATTTACATTTAAAGTGATTATTGATAGGTACATAGTTAGCCATTTTATTATTAATATTTTTGGTCTTTATTACTTAGCTTGTTTGTTTTCTCCTTTCTTCTGCTTAAAGAAGTCCTTTTAACACTTTCTGTAATACTGGCTTGTTGGTAATGAATTATTTTAGGTTTTTCTTATCTGGAAAGCAGTTTAGTTCTTCAATTTTAAATGATAGCCTTGTTGGGTAGAGTAGTCTTGTTGTAGGCCCTTGTTTTTCATCACTTTGAATATTTCCTGTCACTCCCTTCTGGCCTGCAAAGTTTCTGTAGAAAAATCAGCTGATCCTCTTATGGGAGCTCCCTTGTGACTAACTAGTTGTCTTCCTCTTGTTCCTTTTAGGATTCTCTCTTTGTCTTTAACCTTTGCCATTTTAACTATGATGTGTGTTGGTGTGGGCCTGTTTGGGTTCAGCTTGTTTGGGACTCTCTGTGTTTCCTGGGCTTGTATGTCAATTTCCTTCACCAGGTTAGGGAAATTTTCAGTCATTATTTCTTCAAATAGGTTCTCCATCCCTTGCTCTCTCTCTTCTCCTTCTGTTATTCCTATGATGTAAATGTTGTTACGTTTGACGTTGTCCCACAGGTCCCTTAAACGAACTTCATTGTTTTCTATTCTTTTTTATTTTTGTTGTTTCAACTGAGTGTATTTTTCTACCTTGTCTTCTAAATCTCTGATTTGATCCTCTGCTTCATCTAATCTGCTGGTGATTCCTTCTAGTGTATTCTTCATTTCAATTATTGTATTATTTATTTCTGACTGGTTCTTTTTCCTGGTTTCTATGTCCTTCTTAATGTCCTTATTGAAATTCGCACTAAGTTCCTTAAACATTATTATAATCAGTATTTTAAACTCTGTCTCTAGTAGCTTTGTTGCCTCCATTTCATTTAGTTGCATTTCTGGAGGTGTCTCCTGTTCTTTTATTTGGGACATGTTTCTTTGTGTACTTATTCTGGTTGCCACTCTGTGTTTGCTTCTATGTATAAGGTAGATCTCCTGTCTCAGTCTTTTCTGGATGTCCTTATATAGTATGTGTCCTGTGTAGTCGAATTACACAATCTCCCTAATCTCCTGTATGTGTGTTTCAGGAGTGTCTCTTGAGTGTGCTGTGTGTGTTCTCATGTTGTAGTTGAGCCTTGATTGCTTTTGACACAGCAGTGGATGGGATTGACTCTCAGGCTGACTGACTGTGAGAAATGGCTGCACCCACAGTGTATGAGATGATGTGTGGGGGCTGAGCCCTCAGAGGAGGCTTTGCCTCTGCAGGCTCTTGTGCCTGTTGAGACCCCTCCACCTTTGGGTGTGCCATTTATGGTGCTAACCAGGTAGTGCTCTGGTGTGGTCTGAAGCTGGCCTCTGGGTGTGTTGTTTCTGGTGTCTTTTGGGCAGGGCTTCTGTGCAGAGCAATTTCAGCCTTGCATGTTACTGGCCTATGGCTACCTGGTAGGAGCCTCAAAGCTATATGTGATTGCCCGCTGCCTGTGCTGGACCTGGGGTTATGTGGGGATGGTCTCTATGTGAACGAAGGCTGCCCTCCACCAATAATGTGCCTGAGGCAGCTTAGCAAAAGGCCCAGGACCCCCTAGGCCTATTGCCACTCGCCAGCTCTCTGTAAGGCCCAGATTTTGAAAGAGGCTCCTTAGGTGCGCATGCCAGGCTGGTTGATCTGGTGTTGACAGTGCCATCAGTGACGCAGCACTAACAATCTTGATGTGGCCTCTTCTTTATATCCTTAGTTATAGTGCCTCTGTTCAGCTAGTGTTCAGATGATTCTAGAGGTTGATTGTTTTATAATTTATTTGTAATTTTGGTGTGATCCTGGGATGCAACAGGCACAGCGTTTACCTAATCCTCTATCTTGAATCTCCCCTCAAATGTTTTATTCTAAGGAGAGAATACTTAGGTGGGAAGGGTTTTGAGTTAATAAGGATGAAGTTATATAGGATCCCATTCATTTATTATATTACATGCTAGTACCTAATATTAAGCCATGCCTGCCCATGTACCTGGGTAGAAGGTGACATCTTATGTAATGCCTTATACAATAGACACATTGTCACTGACTCAGTCTTGAATCAGTCATGACTAGGGTTTTAAATAAGGCATCTTGGAGGGGTTGCTTGGTGAATTTGGAAGAGTTTTTGTTTGGGAGTCAGATAGAACCATGTATGCTACTTCCTAGTTCTGTCACATGGAAAATAATAGTTCCTATATAAGGACATTGTTGTGTTAATTAAATGAGGCAGTGAAATGCCTTTCACATAATGGGTTATCAATGAATTTCAGACCCATTACTTTCCCTAGGGTATAAAAGAAGCATAATTGGAGTATCCATTATTAAATAGGAGAACATTAGAACTGTAGTGTGCTTTCTAACCTAACTTTTAGAGAACATGATTTGCCGGGAAACCATTAGGGGTGACAAAGATCTGAACAGGAAATAAAAGTCACTGTGAGATGCTGGTTATACAGGGATACCAGCAATACCAGCACTTAAAGGGAATGTAGACACCATCCATAGTGGCTTCTGAGCCAGTCACAATGAGTGTTCAGGTGGGCCACCCACTTATCTTCCCATGGTGAGCCCCATGTCCTCTTTCTCCCTGCTGTAGCAATATCTGCCACCACCAGTTACTTATGAGTGACCATAATTATGGCCTTGGAGATAGTAGGGCCCTTTGCTTTGCATGGTGTGGCAGGTCCTTATGCCTCTCTGAACCTACATTGTCTATCCTTTCAGCCTCCCCATCTCATCCCCTATTGGAGGAGGCTTCCAATGACATAATTTATTAGGTGATGCTGCCCTCTTGTGGAGAACTTAACCTTCACCTATGGGCTACCATGGGGATAGTATAGGACATTTATTCCCTTTGTTAGTCTAAGTTATTTGTCAAATTTATGAAAGAACTTTTAGCACACAAAAGAAATATATTCTTCCTGAAATTTGATATTTAACCTGGTGTTTTATACTAATGTAGAAAGACTTTTGTTTGCATAAGTAATCAACTGACAAAGATTCAACACTGAGCTTTAGGTCTGGCCTCAAGTCCTTTGGGATGAATATAAAAAGAAGGAACTTTATAAAAAGGCCTATTCTGAAAAGCCAGCCCAGCTCTTCCTCCTATATTGTCTTTTACATAATGGTCAACTAAGTCAGAAACCTAGGTGTTATCCTCAACTCTTCTTGCTTGCCCCAATCCCCTTCAATCTAAGCAATGCAAGTTTTGATAATTCTACTTAATAAAAACCTCTATAGCCTTTGTCTCAATCCAATCACACATAATTTCTTTCCTGGACTATTGTGAGAGTCTTCTCACTGGCTTCGCATCTTTTGGTCTTACCTCCTCCCAATCAATCTATTCTCCAAATAAGGCATTGAATCATATCACTTATCTATTTGGAAAAACAAAACAAAAATAGGATCAATAACCATATAATCATGTTGATCCCAACAAATTCATTTTATAATTATAGAAGGGAGAAGCTCTATGGAGGCTATTATATTCATGAACATTTTTTTTTCCAGAAAAGACATCCAAATACGTAAAGAAAAAACTGTTTCCAGTATGAGAAGAAAAATTATACAAATGTCTGTATGGAAGACTTTCACATAATTTAACTATGAAGAGAAAGTAGACCAAAAAAAGTACTTAGAATATTAGAAAAACATAATTTATCAGATCTAATTAATATCAAAATATATTTTATAGATAGTGAATACACCCTCTTTTCAGAGAAATATTCACAGAACATTTTTTAAATGATCATATGGTATGCAACAAATGAAACCTTTGCAAGCTTATACAAGTAGAAATTATACTTGCCCTGTTCTGATGATTATGTAAAACTTTTACAAATTTAAACAAAAGTCTTCAACAGCTTGAATATTTCATAACACATTTGTATGCACAGGTTAGCCTAAAGAAACACAAGCAGACTAATAAAAAATAACAAAAATGAGATCATAACTTATCAAAACTTTGAGAGCAATATTCAGAAGTAAATTCATAACCTTAAATATTTCATTATTAAAAATGAACAATGAAATTACATGACTAAGAATCCAATATAATATGATGCCGAGGGGCAGATTTTTTTTATGGGTGGATAAATTAAGTAGATAAGCCTCTAGCAAATTTAATCAAGAAAACAAAAATGAATTATAAATAAAATTTAAATGATAAATGGAATGTAACAACCAATACAAAGAAGGTTTCTTAAATTATAGGATACTACTATAATTGTACCTTTATAAATTTTAAAATCTCTGAGAAATTCAAAATATCTAATAAAATATTCAGTACCAAAAAATGGGCTGAGGACCTGAATAGACATTTCTCGAAAGAGGACATACAGGTGGCCAATAGACATATGAAAAGATGCTCAGCATCACTAATCATCAGAAAAATGGAAATTAAAGCCACAATGAGCTATCACCTCACACCTGTCAGAATGACTATCATCAATAAATCAACAAATAACAAGGTTTGGAAAGCACGTGGAGAAAAGGGAACCCTCATGCACTGTTGGTGGATTGCAAATTGGTGCAGCCACTATGGAAAACAGTTTGGATGTTCCACAAAAAAATTTTTAAAAAGAACTACCTTATGACCCAGCAATTACACTTCTGAGTATTTATCTGAAAAAATCAAAAACACTAATTCGAAAAGACATATGCACCCCTATGTTCATTGCAGCACTATTTACAATAGCCAAGATATGGAGGCAACCTGGGTTTCCATCAGTAGGTGATTGAATAAAGATGAAGTGGTACATACATACAATGGAAAATTACTCGACCATAAAAAAATGAAAATTTTACAATTTGTGACAACATAGATGGACATGGAAAGTATTATGTTAGGTGAAATAAGTCAAACAGAGAAAGACAAATAGCATATAATCTCACTTATATGTGGACTCTAAAGAACAAAATAAATGAACAAAACAGAAACAGACTTGTAGATACAGAGAATAGATATGGTTGCCATATGGGATGGAACTTGTGGGGCTGGGTGCAAAAGGTGAAGGGATTAAGAAGCACAAATTGGTAGCTACAAAATAGTCATGGAGATATAAAGTATAGCATAGGGAATATAGTCAATAATATTGTAATAACTATGTATAGTGCCAAGTGGGTACTAGACTAGTCAGGGGAATCATTTTGTAAATTATACGAAGTCTGACAATTAAGTTCGCAAACTCATCCTAGAAAAAGTGCTATTGGGTTGTCAGAAAAGTCATGATGCATTTTTGCAAAGAAAGACATAGAAAAAATATGTCATGGCTTTTCTGACAGCCCAATACACACCTCATTCCTGAATATCACTATGGTCACCTTCAAAGCACTCCCCTTGGGAAGCTATGCACCGATGCCAGCACCTAGTCTACCCTTCAAAGCAATTTTGAAATTCTTTTTCTGGAATGGCCATCAGAGCTGTCATTGTATTATTACCCTTTGTGTCCTGAATATCATCAAAATGTCTTCCTTTCAATATTTCCTTTACCTTCAGGTAAAGAAAGAAGTCATTGAAAGCCAGATCTGGTGAGTATGGAGGGTGTTCTAATACAGTTATTTGTTTACTGGCTAAAAACTCTCTTTGCTTTTGTTCATCGGTGAGGCCCTTCAGGACCATTTTTGCACACACCTTTCTCATGCCAAGATTTTCTGTTAAGATTTTCCTAACTGTTTGTCTATCAATGTTTACTTGGTCTGCTATGCTTCTCACAGTCAGCCGACAATTTTGATGCTCAATTTGACAAATTTTTGCAATGTTCTCATCAGTTCTGCTCGTTATTGGCTGCCCTGACCTCTCTTCATCAGTGACGTGTTCTCTCCCCTCAGAAAAACATTTAATCCATTTAAACACTGCCATTTTTTTCATGGCATTATCTCCATAAACTTGGATTAACACTTCCCTGATTTCACTTAAACTCTTGCCAAGTTTAACAAAAAAATTAATGTTTGTTCATTGCACTAATTAAAATTCAGACATTCTCAAGACAGTACACAGAAACATGCAACAACAATAATGAATGCCACTCAGCAAGACACTGCCACACGTCGACATGAGCACAGCTGTGAGACACTCATATACCAAGGTTTTGAAATCTTACTGAGCTGTTTGTACAGTGCTGCCAATGTAAGCACACAGTGGCAAGTTCGTGAACTTAATTGTCAGACCTTGTATAAATGTCTAACCACTATGCTGTACATCTGAAATTAATATAAAATAATATTGAATGTCAACTGTAATTGAAAAAATTTTTAAACAGGGGGAAGTTGAAGGGGAATAAGAGGTTCCAGTTATAAAGCAGTAAATCATGGGGATTTAGTGTACAGCATAGGGAATATAATCAATAATATTATAACCTTTTACAGAGTCGGGTGGCTACTAGACTTATCATGGTGACCACTTCTTTAGATATATAAATGTTGAGTAACTATGGTGTACACCTGAAAATAATATAATATTGTATATTAGCTATATTTTAATGTAAAAAAATTAAAATAAATCTACCTGGACCTGAAACTGTAGAAACATTGAAAACAATTATCAAAGAGAAACTTCCAATAATACTTTGGGGTCAGATGTTTTTATCAGTGAGTTCCTTAAAACTTTCTAGGAATAACCAAGTTCAATTCTATAACAATCGAAAATCTTGCAGTTATTCACACTGTTTTTGAAGCTAGCATCACTCTGATACAAACACCTGACAAACTGCTCCCAAAAGAATATTCTATTCAGTTTGTGAACTTACATGCAAAACTTATAAATGAAATTCTGTCAAATCCATTTAAATAATATTGGATGATAATTCATTGCAAATATTATAATACTTTAAAAGTAAATCTTAACTCTCATAATGTTATAAAAGCTAACATATGTTCAAGATTTTATTTATTACTTAATGAAAAAATTGTAAGGTGTTACAACCAGTTCAAAGCATAACTCAAAGAAGCACAAACTTGGCCCGGCCGAGTGGCACGATGGTTAAGAACTGGCTTGGGATGCCAGAGGACCCCGGTTCGGATCCCACATATGAGGGCCAGTGACACTGCCCTCTACAGCTAAGATGCTGATAAACAGCTCAACCTGGAGCTGGGCTGCCGTGAGTCGCTGGCGACGGCGTAGGCTGCAGCCCCTGTGGCAGTGGGTTTCCATGGCTACTGTATGTAGCCAGCAGCCAGCATGAGCGGCCAGCAGCCGCAGTGAGTGGCTAGCAGCCGCAGTGAATGGCTGTCCAGAAGCCGGCAACTGATCTGCCTCGCCCGGGAAGAGCGCAATGATGGTGCCAACTTGGGCCAGTGAAGCAACGTCCTCCACAACTAGACTGAAGAACAAAATAACAGCAACTTTTCTGTTCCCCTTCCCCCAATTCCTCAATAAAAATCTTCAAAAAAAAGAAGCACGAACTTAATTTAAAACTAACAATAGATCACAATAACCAATTAGGAGCTATAAGAAGAAATATATTCCATTCACAATAGCAACCAAACACATAGGATTTTTAGGAATGCTCTTAAGAAGAAATACGTATGAAAGAAAAAGGATATATATGGTGGAAATGACAAAACTGTACAGAAAGAGAAAATGTATAAAAAGTAATTTTTGATCCCTTGGGTAAAGTCTCAGGGCACTGTTAAATGATAAAATTAAAAAGCAAGACACAATTTAATGGACAGTATGTTCATATGCCCTGGTTTAGGCATGCTCTCCACAGACAACTTCTAAATCATTATTCCTCCAGCCTCATGCAAAATCCCTTCACTTTTGGAATACAAACAAGCAGTTTTATCATTTTCACTTCCTTACCAAGGTCATCTCTCAGCCTCCAGGTCATTCTCCCATTTCCATTTTATACTCCTGCTTCACTGTCGTCTTCTCTACCCCAATTCCTGCTGTCATAGTGAAAGACTTCATTGTCCTTGTAGATCACAAACCTTAGTCTTATGGGAGCTTGATCTTTAGCTTCAGTGATAAACCCTTCTATATCAGCAGCTCACTTCCCCAACTGTACTATGGACCTTGCCAACCTTTCAGTCAAGAAGTATTTATTGAATGTCTAACCTATGCTAGAGTCTGGTGATTCAATCATGAATTACCTACCGTGTCTCCCTGAAAATAAGACCTAGCCAGAGACGAAGCCCTAGCTTGATTCCTCCAGGATATGGAGGGCATGCACCCCTCACATGAGGGTTTTATTACCTGTTTCAGGGAGAAGGGTGCCTTTTCCACAAACTCTTTCAGCTTAAAATATTCAGTATGTGCCAAGGTGCGATATTTTGGCACCTAAAATCACGCGAGGGCCTATTTTCCAGCTCGGTCTTATTTAGGGGGAAACAAGGTAGGTATGGTCCCTGCTCTCATGGACCCCTGACACATTCCACTCTTTTTCTGACAGGGTTCCTTATCTGGATCACAGAACAAAGAAAAGTTGAGTGACTTATCTCAATTTCTCCAAGGATGGCACATAACTAGGAGCATTTTAAGTGTGTAAGAGATAAGTTAATTTATTACATACTATGAATACTTTACAGCTGGTTCTCACTGGCAAGTATCACTTTCGAACTTCTTAGAAATGCAAAATTATTGGGCACTAATAGACTTACTCAATCAAAGCTTTGGAGGTGATGCCCAGCATCATGTTTTAACAAACTTTGCAGGTCAAAAGTTTACAGTTTGAGAAACTGTGCCTTGAGGCATTAGGGCTTAATTCTCAGTAATTGCATGAGAAAGACTTTTTTTTTAAGTTATCAACTAGATTTTTCCTTTCTTTCTTTTTAAAATTAAAGATTATTGGGGTGACTGTTGCATTATAGCCAATTCCGTTACCACCCCCCTACATTAGCCTCTGACCCATTAGTCGAGAGAGTGTCTCGGAAAACTGAGGCCGGATGGAATGATAT
>NW_017732330.1:416531-435307 GCF_001890085.2 Hipposideros armiger | reverse complement strand
GCTGACCCGATTCTGGGCTCACTCAGTCTTCTCTGGCTGAGTCCCTTGGTCTCGCTCTTAATCTTACTTTTGTCTCTTGCTCTTATTCAATCTGCATCGCCCCTTAAGAGAAACCTGTATGCCCTTGCCACGCTGGACGTGACAGGTGACAATTGTTAGTAATGTTGCATAGATTTCAGGTGTACAATTCTGTAATAGATCATCTATATATCACATTTTGTGTTCACCACCCAGGTCTGTAAAGATATATGTGCTCCTATGTTCATTGCAGCTTTATTCATGGTGGCCAAGACATGGAAGCAACCAAAGTGTCCTTCAACAGATGATTAGATAAAGAAGATGTGGTATATGTACACAATGGAATACTATTCTGCCATGAGAAAAGATTAAATAATGCCATTTGCAACAACATGGATGGATCTTGAGATTATAATGCTGAGCAAAATAAGTCAGACAGATAAAGTTGAGAACCATAATTTCAGTGATATGTGAGAAAGACTAAATTTAACTCTCTGATAACCTCTTCTCCTTCTAGCTTTCTCATATCCCATTCTTTTTATACCTGCTCTTCAATATCATCAAGGCCTCAAATAGTTTTTCCTCTTCTGTCAGTCTCCTTTTGATCACCATGCCCCACAACTCTTTCTTACTCTACTCATTTAATCTGAGCTATTGCATTCATTCATGGTTTTAACTACCACCTTTGTGTGCATGACTGTATCTCTAGTTCTAATCTCTCCCCAAAATCCATATGCACAGTAGACTAGTAAAAATCTCCACAGAAAAACCCAACAGAAAAATGAAATGCAATGTGTGTAAGTCTGAATTCATTCTCTAGCTTATCAAACTCTCCTTCCAGTAGCAGTTGGTGGTAATTTCATCCACCTAACCATTCAAGTCAGAAACCTGAGTCATTTTTGACTCCTTGCTCTCCCTCACTAGATTGTGTCGATTTTAATTTTTAGACACTTGCAGAATTTATCCTCTTCTCTCCATTGCCACTGTTATTGCCCTAGTTCAGGCCTTCGTCATCTCTCACCTAGACTATTTCAGTAGCCTCTCAGCTGTCTTAGATTTGCCTGCCAAGGTGTTGCCACAGAGATAAATCTTAAAATACAAATTCAGTACAATAAAATACAAATCATCCCCCTGATGAAAAATTCTCAGTGGCCTTCATTGCCCAGAGGCATGGTCTATAAGACATTTTATGCCTTCATCCCTATCCATACCTGCAACTTCATCTGGCACTCCTCAACTGGAGTAATACGATCACTGGGAGGAGCACCATTCCCCCAGAATTTTATGGTGTTTATCAACTCTATGACTCTTCATTCTCTGCTCTGTGCTTGGAGCATACTTTCCCCTTTCTTTCCTTAGTTAATGCCTTCGTATTAACATTATTTAAGAATCAACTCTGGGGTTGCTGTTTCTAGGGTATTCTAAAGCCTTGGGTTGAGTTAGGTGGCCTTTTCCTGGCTCCCATAGAACTCTAGACTTTGTCACAATGTATTGAAATAATCTGCATCTACATTTATCTTCCTCATTAGACTAGACCAGGGGTTGGCAAACTATAGCTCATGGACTAAATCCAGTCCGCCATCTGTTTTTGTATGGCCTGCTAGCTAAGAGTGTTTTTTTAATGTATTTTTGAATGGTTGGGGAAAAAAAAAAGCAAAATAGTATTTCATGACATGTGAAAAATATATGAAACTAAAATTTTAGTGTCCATAGACAAAGTTGTATTGGAACGGAGCCATGCTTATTCATTTCTGTATTATCTATGGCTGCTTTCACATGACTACGGCACAGTTTAGTAGTTGTGATAGAAACTGTATGGCCTGAAAAGCCTAAAATGTTTATTATTTGGTTCTTTACAGAAAAAAAAATCGCTGACCCCAGACCAGAATTACCATGAGGGGAGGGGCTGCTCCCTATACATTGTTGTGGCCCCAGCACCTAGTGCACCATACAGCCCATAGGAAACACTCAGGTTTTTTTGTTGTTGTTGTTGTTTGTTTTGGGGTTTTTTTACACATACTAATGTAGGGAAATAGATAATATGAGTAACTGGACCACTTGGTAGTTATATTTTTCATGGTCATCTAAATTGGCATATGAGATTGCATTCAGTCTCTTATGAATACGGTTATTTGTGAGCCTGCTTTTAAGTAACTGATCAACTCTAGGTACACTTATCTAAAAAAAAGATCTAGTTTTTGTCCTGCAACCCTGATGTCCAAGTCTCAGATCAACATGATTATGAAAAGGAACTGCGATATTTTAGGGTTTTGTCCAGCTACCTGCCAGCCTCCCTAGCTGACCTGTTGTTATTATACCCCGTCATCTACAATTTCATGGAAGGGGTTAAAACTGTTAAAAATGCTTCACAGTTTACATAGCATTAGAGAAGTACTGGAAAGGAAGTAAATGGAAGAATGAAAGTAATATTACAAAGCAGGGGTAAATGAACTATGGCCTGTGGCCAAATCTGGCTTGCCACCTGTTTTTGTAAAAGTTTTCTTGGAACATGAGCATGCTGTTGTTGTCTCTGGCTGCTTTAATACCACAATGGCAGAGTTGTGTAGTTGCAACAGAAACCATATGGCACTCAAAACCTAAAATATTTACTAGCTGGCCCTTTACAGAAAATGTTTGCTGGTTCCTGATATAGCATCCTCCAAAAAAAATGACCTTCAGACTCGATCTAAAGGTTAAAAGGACTGACAGAGAACTATCATAGTCTACAAATGAGGATCAATCAAAAATTCCAGAATGTTTAAACTAACAAACATGCAATGTTTGAATTTTGGTGGTGAAGTGTTTGGTATAGGGCAAAATAAATGGTATTTGTGTTCAGACAAGTGTGTGTTTGCTTGCTTGCTTCCTCCTATTCAAAAGATAATTATTGAGTGCTGCTGTAATCTAGATACTGAGCTAGCTGCTAGGGATACCATGGAGAATAAGACAGGCACATTCCCTGCCCATAGGGAGCTTATAAGACTGTTGTGTTTGCCCTGGCACTACCTTTACTAGCTGTGTGACTGAGCAAGTTCATAGAACCTCTTTTAGCCATTCTTTTCTCTACCTCTATAATGAGATTACTAATGCCTCTTTTGCAAGTTTGTTGTAAGGATTAAACTATATACATATATATAATACATATATATTATACTATATATAAATATATATAATACATATATATTATACTATATATACATATATATATATATAAATATATTTTCCCCAAGTCATTGAAATAATATTTATTGAGTGCCAACTATATTCTAGGCACTATTTCCATCACTGGTAATACAGTAGTTATTGTAACAGATTTAAAAATAAAATCTTGCCCTCATGGGAATTGCATTTTAGTCAAATATATGGAAGTACCTGAAACAAATTAGGCATTTAGTAACTGTTTTTTACATTTTCCTGAGTAAATAAAAGTAAGGCAGTGCTTATCCTTAAGCCCTGATTTTAGCAGGGAGTACAATACTGGTTAAAATTTCATTACACAAATTTCCTTTTAATAGCTAGCACTTTTGACAACATAGGCCAGTATTATCACTCGTATAGCACCTTAATAATTATTAATCAGAATAATCATTAGGTTGGATAACTCAAGTTGTGAAAAGAAATAGTTCCAAATCAGTTTACTTCTCATTTTTTAAATGTGCCTCTTTGCCTTTTGTATGTTTTTCCTTGACCTAGAAAGTTTTCCACCCCTCTCTCCCAAAAAAAAGACTGGCCATACACTAAAGTCAAGCTGCAATCAAAGGAACATGTAGTATCAGAGCTAAAAGGGGTCTCTGTAATCACTGTAGTCAGCAACCTGTTTATAGGTGAAAAACTGAGGCCTAGGACGAGAAAGGATTTTTCTAAGACCACACAGCTTGGCAGTGACAGAGGTGGGACTAAACCATCAGCTTCTGCTTACCAGTCAAGCATTCTTTCCTCTGTTTCTGGGATGTCTCACATTTGCTACCTCCTCTAGGAAGCCTTCCTGCACTTGAGGGAAACATCTTCTTCCTATACCCAAAGTACATTTGTGATTCTATCCTTTATCTTATCTTTCCCCTCTGCCAACTCTTATTTTATTAGTTGATCCACTTCCAATGGTTTCACCTCTCTCCTAGATACAGGAGACTGCCAGTTCCCTTTGCCCAGCTTTACCCTCTTCCTGAGCTGCACAGTTCCATTCCAAAGTGTGCATTACACCTCACCCAACCTCCCCCTTGATATCTCTATTTCTGTCCATGGCATATTTCCCATCCTTGTAAGTCAAGCTCATGACTGAAGAATCCTCTTCAATTTACTCTTTTATCCCCAACAGTCTCCAAGACCTTTCTGAGTTCCTTCTGCAGTGTTTCTAATATCCATCTCTTCCATCTCCTTTGCCTTCTTCCTGCTACTGCCAGGGACTCATTACCTTTTGTTTGGATGCCCTCCAACCCATTCTCTGCAGTTCTGCCAAATGAATCTCTAAAGCACATCTCTGTATTCATTTCAATCAGCAGTAATTGTGCTCCGGGTAAACCTCATGAGTTATGAAATCTCGATTTTGCTCAGTCTGAGTCATGTCATACCCTTTCTCAAAAAAACCCCACTCACCTCCAGAATTAAGTCTAAAGACTTAATTCCAGCATTGAAGACTCTGCATAAGTGGGTCTAAATGACTTTTTCCTATCCTTATCTTCCCGAAACCCAAAGGGACTTGTATTAAGAGAGTTTATCTTGTCACTTGGATATACCCAACTCTTTCACTTGTGGCTTGACCTCGTTGCCCTCCACTTCCTGAAGAAATCTCACTCCTTTGATTCTTACTCTCCCTTTTTCATGTATTGTCAGCCTATTGTCCTTCTCTTTGCTCTGGTTCCGTCCTCTATATCTACAGATTCGCTAAGATTTCTCCCATCTTGAAAACAACCATTCTCAGACCTATATTCATGTTTAGATATTGCCCTTTGTTTCTTTCATAGCTGAACTACTGTGAAAAGTTGTCCACACTCTCTATTTCTACTCTACCACCTTTCACTCACAAGCACAACCCATAATAATCTAATTCTGTAACCCAGCACATCCTGCAAATGACTATGGCCAACATTACCTATTAATTATTTAAAGGAATAAACTCTTCTCAGTTCTTATCTTACTTCACCTCTGTATTAGTATGCTAGGGCTGCCATAACAAAGTGCAAACTGGGTATCTTAATACAACAGAAAATTTCTCACAGTTCTGGGGGCTAAAATTCTGAAATCAAGGTATTGGCAGGGCCATGCTCCTTCTGAAGGCTCTAGGCAGGAATCCTTCATTGCCTCTTCCTAGCTTCTGGTGGTTGCTGGTGACCCTTGGCATTCCTTGGCTTGTGGACACATCACTCCAACCTCTGCCTCCGTCTGCACATAGCATTTTCCCCTGCATCTCTGCATCTACATGGCTTTCTTATAAGAATAGCAGTCATTGGAGTTAAGGCCTACCTTAATCTACAATTGTATGATCTCATCTTACCTAATTACATCTGAAAAATATGCTATTTCCAAATAAGGTTGCATTCTGAGATTCTGAGTGGACATGAATGTTGTGGGGGACACCATTCAACCCAGTACAACCTTTCCTCAGCATTTAACACTGTTGAACACTGCTTCCCTCTCAAAATTTCCTCTTTCTTTGGCTCCAGTAACACTATTCTTCCCATTTTTTTCCTTTGGTTTCTTTTGTCTGTTTTCAATGGTCTCCTTCCACTTTCCCATTAAATATTATAGTCTCTTAAGTTCTACACAAGATTCTTTACTCTTTTCATACTACGCAATCTAGGTGATTTTAATTCATTCTCATGATTTCACTTAGCAAGCAAGACTTCTAAATCTCTCATTCCACACCACTCCCATATATCCCACTTCTTTTTGGATATCTCCATTTGTATGCCCTCATAGATATCTCAAAAACTCCACATGTATATATTAAACTCATCAACCTTCACCTCCAATACCTGATAAAATCTGCTTGTTCTCCTGTGTATTTTTATATAAGTAAATAGTTCTCAGTGAACTCAGTTTTCTTAACTACTTAGTTCTGTATCAAATTTTTCAAGTCTTGGTAATTTTTACCTATTGAAAATTTCTCATATTTCTCCTCTCTTACATGTTCATTGCAATAGTTTCTCAACTAGTTTATCTACCTCCAGTCTTGCCATGCTCCCTACCTCCTGAATTTATTCTCCACACTGCAACCAGATTCTTCTTTTTAAATGTAAAACTGGTCATGAAACTCTTACTTACCAAAACCCTTCAAGGCTTCCTATTGTGTTCATGATAAAGTCCCAAATCCTTAATTTGGCTGAACAAGGCCCTTTGGAATATAACTCCTACTTATCTCCACACAAGCTTGCACTCTATGCTATGGCCATATTCAAGTGTGTGTACTTTCCCAATTATAACATCATCTCCCATATCTCTGTATCTTTTTACATTCTGCTCCTTCTTCCTGGAATGATGACTACTCCCTCCTATTCTTTGCTTGGCTAACTCTTACTCAACACTTAATACTTGACCAAGGCTTTGCCACTTCTACTAAGATCCTTTCCTTAGCTATTTCACTGCTGGACTGTATTAAGTTTTCCTCCCATAAACAGCATCCTCTGATTTCCTCTCTCTAGAATTGCTTATTCTACTCATATATTGTAACAGCTGTTTATTTGTCTGTTTCCTCCTGTAAATTTTGGGTTGTATCCATGAGTTATGCATCTTTGTATCTCTAGCATAGCCATCGTAGTGCCTAGCAGTGTTACAAGCTCAATACTCATTGAATAGCTAACTGAATGAATGTATGCCAGGCAAGGGCAGTCAGGGTTACTGGAGGAAAGATTAAAAGCTGAGAATCCTAAGGGTGTTTGGTTGTCACACTTCCAAATACTTGAAAATTGAGGTGGTGGGTTCAGTAAAGGAAATAAATATGAGTCCAAGATGAGTCCAAATTCTCTTGCTTAATAGACTACATGGAGTTACAAGAACTAGTATTTATTGAGTGCCTGTTAGGTACTGAGCATTTGACTAGGTATTTTACATACATTGTGTCAGAAGGAAGGAAAATAATGAATTTAGTTTTGGCTATGCAGAGTTCAAAGCATCTGTAAGACTGAGTAGGAAAGTTCAGCAGGAAATTGTAACTATAATTATCAGGTACAGGAAGAAACAAGGACTCAATAATTAGATTGTGGATTATTTGGGTAGATGTTAATTGAAGCTGTTGGGGGCGGGTGGATGGGAGGGAGGGATTTTTTCCAAAAAAGGTAGTACAGAGGTGAAGGGAAGAGGACTAGGACAAGATATTGGAGGACATATGCTTATAAGCACAGGAGGGGAGCTATTTCTACCTTCCTTCCTTCCTTCCTTCCTTCCTTCCTTCCTTCCTTCCTTCCTTCCTTTGACAAATATTTACTATGCCATACTCTGTACCAGGTACTCTTATAGGAACTGGGGATATAGCAGTAAACAAAATAG
This sequence comes from Hipposideros armiger, assembly GCF_001890085.2. Taxonomy (NCBI): domain Eukaryota; kingdom Metazoa; phylum Chordata; class Mammalia; order Chiroptera; family Hipposideridae; genus Hipposideros; species Hipposideros armiger. Next base: position 427,807 of record NW_017732330.1, on the reverse strand, counting down.
TTCCTTCCTTCATGGAGCTGATATTCTAGCGGGGATAGAAAAAATACACAATAATCACAAACAGGTAAACATTTTATATAATATCAGTTAGTGATAAATGTTATATAAAAAAACCCAAAGCAGTGCAAGAGCATATAAAATGAATAAATGTGGGTATGGTGGGTATAATGGAGCCAGGGGAGACTTCAGTTAGTTCAGGGTGGGCCTCTCTGAAGATATTCGAACTAAGAATTAAATCATGAAAGAGAAGCAGCCATGTAAAGATTTGGGGGGGAAGAGCATTCCAGGCAGAAGGATATCAAATATAAAGGCCCTTAAATGGGAAAATACACGATGCATTCAAGGATCAGAAAGAAAGCTACTAAAACCGGAGTGTAGTAAGCAGAAAGAAGCATAAAATGAGATGAAGTTGAAAAAGCAGTCAGGGACACAATTACACAGGGCCTTGTAAGCTCTGGTAAAGAGTTCAAATTTATTCTAATAGTAGAAGGAAGCTGTTCTCAGCAGGACAGTGGTATGATTTGTTTTGGACTTGGAAATGAACACCTGGCTGCTGTATAGGGAACAGACTGTAGGGGGCAGAGAAGAAGCAGGGAAATTTGTTAGGAGGCTAGTTACAACAATAGTTCAGGTAACAAGTGGTTATGGGTTGGGCTTGGGTTTTAATAGTGAAGGTAATAAACGGTAGTTGGATGTGGGATTTGTTTTAGAGAACTTGTTAATGTATTAGATGTGAGTTGGGCAGGGTTGTGGTGTATCATGGGTGGGCAAGAAATAAAAGGTTCTTTGGTTTGGGCCTGAATAATTGGATGGTGCCAGTGACTGAGGTGGGAACAATTGGAAGAAGAACAAGTTGATGAATGGTAGGCAGAAGTCAGAAATAAATAGCTTGGTTTTGTACATGTTAAGTTTGAGTTATCCATTTGGCAGCTACATGCTAATATTTAGTAGGAAATTAAATAAGTGAGTTTAAAATTCAGGAAATAATTCAATGTTAAATGTAAATTTTGGAGTCACCCTCTGATAATTAAAGCTTTGAGACTAATGAGGAAACTAATGGGTTAAATATAGATAGCAGAGGAGAGGTCCGTGGACTGAGTCCTGTGATACTCCAATATTTAGAGATAGGACAGATAAGGAGCAACAAAAATGAGCTGAAAAGTGGCCAGTGTGATAGGTGGAAAACTAAAAGAGTGGTGTTCCACAACCCAAGTGAAGAAACTGATTAAAAAAAAAAAAAAGAGGGAGTAGTCAACTGTGTCAGATGTTGATGACACATTGATTCTGAAAGTTGACTATTGATTTTGGCAACATGGAAGTCATTGACAATGTCGACAATGGAATGTTGGAGGAAAAAGCTTGAGTGGATTGTTTCACGAAAAAAAGGGACATGTAAAAGTAAAGATAGTAAGTCTTTCTAGACATTTAGCTGTAAAGAGGTACAGAAAAGTGGAATATTAGCTGGAAGGCAAGTAAGATCAATAAAGGAAGATTTTCTTTTAAATCATGAGCATTAAATATCTGACTACTAATGGTATAATCTAGTAGTGAGAGAGAAATTAATGGTGTAGAAAATAATGAATAATTGCAGCAGCAAGGTCCTTAGGGAAGTCAGAGCAGAAGTGAGGGTTGAAATTTGATAAAAAAATAAACAAGGATAAATCATCTATATTAAGAAGAGGTAAGGCAAGGTAGTTTGGTGATGAAGTGATAGAAAAATGAGGTTGTTCTCTTCTCAATGCTTTGCTTTTTAAATCAAATATAAGGGGAAGATATCATCTGAGAGTGAGAGAAGAAAGGGGGTATAAAAGAGATAAATAAAGAGCAATCAGAGATGTAGGATGAGACATGTATGGGAGAGTAGTGTCAGGAAAACCAAGGGCAGGAATTGGGGGTGGTTCAAGAAGGTGCAGGCCATCAATCAATAATATTAAATGCTCTTGTATTCAAGTTGTATGAATATTGAAAAGAGGCTATTGGGTTTGCTGATTAGGTTATTGGTTGATGTTGGCAGAAAAGTCTTCATTAAAACATTAGAGGCAGAGGCCCAAGTTCAGTGAAGGGTAAATGGAAGGAAGGAATTGCATATGTAAACAATATCCTCTAGAAAAGAAGGTGGGAGATAAGTTGGAGAGAAGGACCTCTTTTTCTCCTTTATTAGACTGAGTTCCTTGAGGAAGATGAATATGTCAGATTCACATAGTATAAATAGTGAATTGTACAGGGTATGACACTGCTGTTTTCCAATACAAGATGAGTATGTGAGTGAGTGAAAAAAATCCTGTACAAAGATAGAATCAAGAAAATCTTCTAAGATGTTTTTTTTTTTTTGGAGAAACTGGACCTGTCCTACTACCCTCAAAACATGTGGTTGGAAAAAAATAGTTCCAGAGGTGCTTCTGTACCCTGGATGAATAGAAGAATGGAGATGACAAAGGAGGTAGTTCAAATGCAATTGGTGGTCTCTAGATACCCACTCCATTACCCAGCATATAGGCAGTGACTTGGAAGGTCTGATCCCAGAACTGCAATATATTAGATAGCATTCTCTGCATAGGGTAGGAAATACTGAGGTAGCTAGTTGTTGCTGCAGGGTTGCAGAATTTCCTCTACCAAAGTTAGTTTAGTAGTCAGCCAACTGACTCTTGAAGAAGGGAAGGAATAGGGTGTGATATCCATATAGCTATATTCGAAGGGTTTAAGTACAACAACAAATGAGGCATTGTATACAGTGGGATCAGAGCAGATCATAGCATAATTAGATGAAATCAAGACAAGCCCTGACTATCAGAGAAACCATCTTGACACTGAAAATTACTCGATTGTGGGCTAACTTTTGAGAGGAAATAGTGGAAACCCTGTCACTGAGCCATTTATAGTTACTTACAATTAGGCAGGACAATGTAGTTGAGAAATAATGTAGCATAATACAAGGAGCAGTTTAGCTCTATTCCCAGAGGGATGGACTGGATGTGACCTAATATGTTTTTCCTATGCTAATTTGGTTGCATGTGTCAGAGAAAAGACTGGATGATCATTTTCCCCCCTAAGTGACTCATACTTGAGCTGACCACAGGGATATAACAAAGAGAATGCCCACTGATAAGGCAGATGGCAGAATGTGGAATGGAAGGCCAACAGTTTGGAAACTCAAACTTCCCCCAAACTTGAAGAGTTGTTCAGAAACGGAAAAATCTCCCTAAAGTTAGGACCTTGTGTTGTTCACCATTGATTTCAGGACATGGATCCAGAGCCTTAATATAGTCTTTGATGAATGAATAGCTGATGAATGAATGAATGACACCATGGGAAGAACACTTAGGAACACCAGTATCATCTGAGCAGTGGACTGATAGGTTGAACATGTTCCTTAACATCTCTGAGTCAGTTTTCTCATCTCCTTTTCAATGGGTTCTTCTGAGGATGAAATGAGAGCATGTAGATAAGATACTTGGGATTTAGCATCTTAAGAAGTTAGCTCCCTTTCCTCTTTGTTTTTCCAGATTCAGTCTCTCCAGACAAGCCAAGCTTTGTTAATGTTTTACCACAATGGGAAGAGAGAAAATTATGCCTTTTCTCTTTTAAAAAACCATAGATATTGATGTTAAAACACCTTTGCTTAACATTAACCAACAGTGTGGGCAATTTTAGAGCAATTTTTAGAGACAATAAATATCTAAGGTACTATTATACCAGGTATGATATTCTCTCCCTCACTTTTCTTTTATCAACTTACCTCAAATCTTAATTCAAATAAAATAAAAGCACTCTCTGCTCATATGTTCTCATCCTTGGGACATGCTCAGTATCCAAAACACCCAGGTCTGCCTCTCTCAGTGATTAACTGTAATTCACACTCTAAGCTGCTCACCTAGTCTTGGCTATTAGAGCTAACTAGTGAGAAATTTCAAATTTACCTTTTTAAATCTCCTTGCTTCTAGATTTCCTCCTATCATTTTTTTTTCTTTCACACCAGACAGAGTTTATAGAAAAAGAATAGCTTCATTAAGGAAGTGATACCACTAAGTATACAAATGTCCCTTTTCTCTCTTCCCTTAATCAGGAGATATTTTCCTTTTTTTAATTAAAGTTTATTGGGGTGACAATTGTTAGCAAAATTACGTAGATTTCAGGTGTACAATTCTGTAATACCTCATCTGAGACAATAGTTTAGTGGTCACCAGAGGGTAAGGGGGAGAGGAGATATTTTCTACTTTTCTCTTTTGCATCTATCCTCTTTCTTCCACTTTCCTGCTTTTTAAGCTGGGGTTAGGAGACAACAGTTTAATTTGGATACAAGAACTGGACTTAATTAATATCCCAGGGCAGCTCACTTCCTTTAGCAACATTCACTGACACTTTTTTCCTTCTGGAATGTTTTTTTCAGAGGCTTAGATCCCTTGTACAGAACAATGTTTTTGAACAATATTTAAACAGTTTTTGAGAAGAAAGTTAAAGTGATTGTATCATAACAGCTAAAGGTGGGTGCAGAGAATTTGGTGAGCATTCAAGGAAGTGCTATAAATGATTAATGGATAGAAAAGTCATTCAAGTGAAGGCTTTATAAAAGAATCAAGATTATTCAATCCAGAAAAGAAAGTTTTCAGAACCTTAGAAATAGCCACTTGCCATGCATGGTTTGAAAAACAAAAACAAAAATGCTGACTAAACTCATTAGTTTAATGCCCATGAAGGAGTTTTACTACCTTGCAAAGTAAATACCCTATGTGTTGGATTCTTTATATATTTGTTTTGCAAGACAGGAAGAAATGATTTAATAACCAATTTAAGTACTGACAAGTATTCTCTAGAAAAAAATCTCTTCTAGAATACCAAGAATGTGTCCTATGATATCCTCTATTGACCCCCCCTTTCCCTGTCAACCCTAAGATGTCTCATCAGCCACTTTATTTTTCATGAAAAACCTACTTTCCCATGCTGTCCACAGCAGAAAACATGTTCTGTGATACACACAACAGGGTGTCTAACTGTTTTCTTTTTCCGTTAAGGAGAGCACAAGAAGAAATGGCATCATTTGTAGTAGGAGGGAGTTGATTACGTCTTCTAGGAGGCTTAAAATCACTTTCTGTAGTCAGCGATAATTTAGCAAAGAAAGCTATGGAATTTTCTTTGCTGACCCCAGCAGATCCCTACCTCTCCAGAGATGCCTTGCTGAGACAGAAGAGAAGTGAATTGTTAGCAGTGGATGAGAAATGGATGAACTACAGCCTTTTCATGCCTTTATTTTATTCAAGCCAGAGTTTTCTAAATGTTAATGCATTGAAGGGAATCTAAGCTACTTTTGTGAAGACTGAATGGCAAAGCTCTCAGAGAACATTGGACTTTGCTCTGTAAATTCCTTACACACACACATACACACACGCACACACACGCACGCACAGCGCTTCTCAGTCTGCCCTTTCAATGTGTAACATAATTTACTATCATGGCTTCACCTACCTGAATACTGATGATGCCTCTCATATTTACATCTCTAGCCCAGAACTATGTTATGAATACCAACCTCGTATTTCCAGTTGTCTGGAGGACATTTTTATATAGAAACAGTTACCTTGACCTCAACATGTCTTGATATCCCCCCTCCAAAAATAAGAACCCCCTTCCTTTGCTGTTCTCATTAAATAATCCTAGTCCTCTCAAGTGGAATTTAGAGAAGCATTTTGAACCTCCCTTTCTTTTAGCTACCAATTTCACTTTTATCTAATCAGTTCAAAATCATGTTCATTCTATCTCAAATATGTTTTCTTTCAAATTTCATGCTTTTAGCCTCCTTGAACATCTTAACTATTCCCTGAGCACACAGTGTCCTCTCATAACTCTTTGTCTTTACAGATACTGTTCTCTCTACTTAGAATTGTCTCCCAGCCCTTCTGATAAGACCCTGCTCATTGTTAAAGGGCCCCACTACATTTTATAAGCCAGTCCTCATTTCCACAGGAAAGCTGATGCTTCTCTCTGTGCATTTACCACATTTCATCATAAATATCAGTTTAAGTATAGTTTTCCCTACTAAAATATGAGCTCTTTTGAAGGCTGGGACTGCATCTCAATAATCTTTAAAGTCCCAGAACCCAGCACATAATAGTCTGTGGTAACAATTAATAAAGAATGAATGATATAACCTAAATCCAATTTATCAATTTCTCCTTTAATGTATCATGCTTTTGGTATCAAATTGAAGCACTATAGGCATAATCCTAGATTCCAAAGAAGTCTCTTCTATTTTTTTTCTAAAACATTTATAGTTTTATGTTTATATTATGTTTACATTAAATCCATGATCCATTTAGAGGTTTTTTTGTGTGTGTGTGTGTAAGAGAATTATGTTGAGGTTCAATCTTAGGCCAATGATTGTCCAATTGTTACAGCACCATTTGTTGAAAAGACTATCTTTCCTACTTTTAATTGTTTTTACAACTTTGCCAGAAATAAGCTGGGCATATCTCTCTGGGTGTGTTTCTGGATTTTCTATTTTGTTCCTGGTTCCTCTGACTTTCTAGAATAATTGTGTCTATGCCTACAGAAAATCTTGATGAGATTTTGATAGAAATGTCATTAAATCTGTATATAAATTTGAAGAGAATTGATATCTTTACTATGTTGAGTCTTTCCAATCCATGAATACAGTGTGCCTCTCCATTTATTTGATCTTCTTTGATTTCTTTTATCAGCATTGTTGTAGTTTTCAACATATACATTCTACACATGTTCTGTTAGATTTACACCTAAGCATTTTATTTACTTTGCAGCAATTGTAAATGGTATTTAAAAAAAATTTATTTCCATATGCCTGTTGTTAGTGTATGGAAATGTGATTGCTTTTTGTGTGTTGATCTACTATGCGTCAACCGTGTTGAAATTATGAGTTTTAGAAGTTTCTTTTGTTTGGTTGGTTGATTTTATTTTTAGATTCCCTAGGACTTTCTACATATGTCATCTCCAAATAGGGACAGTTTTATTTCTTCCTTTCCAATATAAATGCCTTTTATTGCTTTTACTTACCTTATTCTGCTGGCTATAAATTCTAATGCTGTGTTGAATAAGAGTGGGAGAGTGGATAACATTCCCCTTTTTCTGATCTTAGGGGAAAAGCATTCAGTCTTTCATTTTTAAGTATGATATTAGTAGTAGGATTTTTATAGATGTTCTTTATCAAGTTGATGAAGATCCACTTTATTTGCTGAAGTTCCACTTTATTTGCTGAGAGTTGTTGTCATGTATAGATGTTGGATTTTGTCAACTGATTTTTCTGAATCAATGTATGATTGTATGAGATTTTTCTTTAGCCTGTTGACATAGCATATGGACTAATTTTTTGTTGAGGTAAAATTATATATATATATATATATATATATATATATATAATTGAGTATATATAACACTGTATAAGTTACATTGTAATTCAACATCTGTATGCACTACAAACTGATCACCTCCAAACGTCTAGTTACCATCTTTCACCATACAACTGACCCCCTTCACCCATTTTGCACCCCCAACTGCCAAACCTCTGGTTGGTAACTACCAATATGTTCTATGTATCTATGAGTTTGTTTTGGTTTTGTTTGTTCATTTGTTGTTGTTTAGATTCCACATATGAATGAAATCATATGACTTATTTCACATAGTATAATACTCTCAGGGTCCATCCATGTTGTCACAAATGGCAAGATTACATTCTTTTTAAGACTGAAAAGTATTCCATTGTATTTATCTATCACATCTTCTTTATGCATTTACCCATTGATGGACACTTTTAGGTTGTTTCCATATCTTGGCTGTGGTAAATAATACTGCAATGAACACAGGGATACATATATCTTTTTGAATTAATGTTTTCATATTTTTTGAATAAATACCCAGAAGTGGGATTGCTGGATCATATGGTAGTCCTATTCTTAATTTTTTCAGGGACCTCCATACTGTTTTCTATAGTGGCTGCACCAATTTACATTCTCACTAACAGTGTACTAGAATTCCCTTTTCTCCACAGCCTCTCCAACACGGTTTCTTGTCTTTTTTATAATAGCCATTCTAACAGGTGTGAGGTGATATCTCATTGTGATTTTGATTTGCATTTCCTTAATAGTGATGTTGAACATCTTATGTACCTGTTATCCATCTTGTATGTCTTCTTTGGAAAAATATCTATTCAGATCCTCTGTCCATTTTTTAATCAGATTCTGTTTGTTTTGTGTTCTGTGAGTTCTTTATATAATTTGAATATTAATCATTTCTTGGATATATGATTTGGAAATATCTTCTTCCATTCAGTAGGTTGTCTTTTTGTTTTGATGATGGTTTCCTTCACTTTGCAGAGCTTTTTAGTTTGATTTAGTCCTGTTTGTTTATTTTGCTTTTCTTTCCCTTGCTTTTGGAGTCAGATTCACAAAAAGATTGCTAAGACTGATGTCAAGGAACTCACTGCCTATGTTTTCTTCTCGGAATTTTATGGCTTTGTGTCTTATAATCAATCTTTTAATTCATTTTGAGTTAATTTTTGTGTATGGTGTAATATAGTGGTCTAGTTTCATTATTTTGCATGTAGTTGTCCAGTTGTCCAAACACCATTAATTGAAGAGACTTCTACTTCTGTATTTTATGTTCTTGACTCCTTTGTTGTAAATCAATTGTCCATATATGTGTGGGTTTATTTCTGGACTGTCTATTCTGTTCTGTTGATCGATGTGTCCCTTTTTATGCCAATATAAACTGTTTTGATTTCTATACCTTTGTAGTGCAGTTTGAAATGCCTTCAGCTTTCTTCTTCTTTCTCAAAATTGCTTTGGCTATTGGGGATCTTTGTGCTTCCATAAAAATTTTAGAATTTTTGTTCTACCTCTGTGAAAAATGCCATTGGAATTTTGATAGGGATTGCATTGAATCTGTAGATTGCTTTAGGTTGTATGAAATTTTAACAAAGTTATTTTTTCCAATCCATGAACACAGAATATCTTTCAATTGATTTCTGTGTTCTTCAAATTTTTTATTAGTGTCTTACAGTTTTCAATATATATGTGATTCATTGTACATGTACATTCAATTACAATGTACATGTAATTCACCTCCTTGGTTAAATTAATTCCTATGTGTTATATTCTTTTTGATACAATTGTAAATGGGATTGTTTTCTTAATTGCTTTTTCTGAGTTGATTATTAGTATATAGAAACATCACAGATTTCTGTATATTGATTTTGTATCCTGCAACTTTGCTGAATTCATTTACTCGATCTAATAGTTTTATTGTCATCTGCAAATAGTCAGAGTTTTACTTTTTCCTTTCCAATATAGATTATTTTTCTTGCTTTTTCTTGCCTAATTGTTCTGGCTAGAACTTCCAATACTATGTTAAATAAACGTGGAGAGAGTGGACATTTTTGTCTTGTTCTTGATCTTAGAGAAAAAGCTTTTAGCTTTTCATCATTGAGTATGATGTTAGCTGTGGATTTGTCATGTATGGCCTTTATTACATTGAGTTATAGTCTCTCTATACCCATTTGAGAGTTTTTATCATAAATGGATGTTGAATTTTGTCAAACACTTTTCTGTATCTATTGAGATGATCATATGATTTTTATCCTTGGTTTTGCTGAAGTGTATATCACTGATTGATTTATGAATGTTGAGCCATCCTTGCATCCCTGAAATAAATCCCACTTGATCATGGTGTATGACCCTTTTAATGTATTGTTGAATTCAGTTTGCTAATATTTTGTTGAGGTTTGCATCTATGTTCATTAAGAATATTGGTCTGTAAAGAACAGCAAAACAAGCCCAAAGGGAGTACAAGGAAGGAAATAATAAAGACCAGAGCAGAAATAAATGAAACAGAGACCAAAAAAAAAACAATACGAAAGATCAATGAAACCAAGAGCTGTTTTTTTGAAAAGATAAACAAAATTGACAAACCCATAGCAAGACTCACCAAGAAAAAGAGACGACTCAAATTAATAAAATCAGAAATGAAAGAGGAGAAGTGACAAGAGATGCCACAGAAATATAGGAAATTGTAATTAAATACTATGAACAACTAGATGCCAGCAAATTTGACAATATGAAATAAATGGATACAGTTCTAGAAGCATACAATCTACCAAGTCTGAACCAAGAAGAAACAGAAACTCTGAACAGACTGATTACTACCAAAGAAATTGAGTCAGTAATCAACAAGCTTCCAACAAACAAAAGTCCTGGACCAGATGTCTTCACAGGCGAATTTCACAAAACATTCAAAAAAGAATTAATACCTATTCTCCTCAAACTATTCCAAAAAAATACAGAAGGAGGGAAGGCTCCCAAGCACATTTTATGAGGTCACTATTACTCTGATCCCAAAATCAGACAAATATATTACAAAAAAAGAAAACTACAGACCGATATTCATAATGAACATAGATGCAAAAATCCTCAACAAAATACTAGCAAACTGAATTCAGCATCACATTAAAAAGATCATACACCAAGATCAAGTGGGATTCATTCCTGGTATGCCAGGTTGTTTCAATATCCGCAAATCAATTAACGTAATACATCACATTAACGAAATGAAAAATAAAAATCATATGATCATATGAATAGATGCAGAAAAAGCATTTGAAAAAATCCAGCAGCCATTTATGATAAAAACTCTTATCAAAGTGGGAATAGTGGAATCATATCTCAACATAATAAAGGCCATATATGATAAGCCCACAGCAAACATCGTACTCAATGGGGAAAAGCTAAAAACTTTCCCTTTAAAATCAGGAACAAGACAAGGCTGCCCACTTTCACCACTTCTATTCAACATAGTCCTGGAAGTTCTGGCCACAGCAATCAGACAAGAAAATGAAATAAAAGGCATCCAAATTGGAAAGGAGCAAGTAAAATTGTCATTATATGCAGATGACATGATACTATATATAGAGAATCCCAAAGACTCCACAAAAAAACTGTTAGAACTCATAAATGAATTTAGTAAGGTAGCAGAATACAAAATTAACATTCAGAAATCAGTTGCAATTGTATACACCAATAATAAACTATCAGAAGAAGAAATCAGGAAATCAATCCCATTTACAATCACTTCAAAAACAATAAAATACCTAGGAGTAAATTTAACCAAAGAAGTAAAAGAGCTGAACTCAGAAAAGTATAAGACATTGAAGAGAGAAATCAAAGAAGATACAAATATATGGAAATACATACCATGTTCATGGATAGGAAGAATTAATATAGTTAAAATGTCAATACTACCTAAGGCAATATATAGAT
>NW_017732330.1:411884-414451 GCF_001890085.2 Hipposideros armiger | reverse complement strand
CTTTACATCACAGGAATAAACCCCACTTGGCCATATTATATAATTCTTTTCATATATTGCCAAATTCTAGTTTCTTATATTTTGTGAAGGATTTTTAAATTAAATGTGTCGTTCTTCATGAAGTTTATAGTTTATTTTTTATACTGTCTTTGTTTTTTACATCAGGGTAATTATAGCTTTATAAGATGAACTGAGAGGTGATTCTTCCTCTTTGATTTGCTAGAAGATACTGTGTAGAACTGGTGCTAATTTTTCTTTAAGCATTCTTTAGAATTCTCTTGTAAAACCATTTAGGCCTGGGGATTTCTTTAGTGAGAATTTTTAATTAATGAATGAAATTTTTATAATAATTATAAGACTATTCAAAAGATCTATCTCATATTTGGTAAGTTTTGGTAGTTCTTAGATTTTAAGAAATTGATCCATTTCACCTGTTATCATGTTTTTGTGTACGAAGTTACATTTTTAATATGTGCAAAGCTGTAATAGCCCTTGTTTACTCCTGATATTGGTAATATTTAAAGATTTTATTGGGGAAATTGGGGGAGGGGAACAGGGTTTGGGAATCGGAGAAAGGGAACAGACAAGTTGCTGTCCTTTCGTTCTTCAGTCTAGTTGTGGAGGACATTGCTTCACTGGCCCATGTTGGTATTATCATTGTACTCTTTCCGGGTGGGGCAGATCGGTCGCCGGCCACTGGACGGCCGTTCACGGTGGCTCTTGGCAACTCACGCTGGCTGCCGGCTGCTCACGTTAGCTTACGGGAGCCCACTGCAGCTCCACTGTAGCCTATGCTGTCTCCGGCGACTCACAGCAGCCCAGCTCCAGTTTGAGCTGTTGTTCACCATCTTAGCTATAGAGGGCGCAGCGCCACTGGCCCTAATGTGGGATCTGAACTGGGGCCCTGCTGCTCAGAGCTGGCATCCCAAGCCAACTCTTAACCAACGTGCCACTCAGACTGCCCCTGATATTGGTAATTTGTATCTTCTCTCTTTTTTCTTTCTCAATTTGGCTAGAGGTTTTTGGGGTTTTTTTCCAATTTTATTATTTTCAAAGAATCAGCATTTTTCCCATTGATTTTTCTCTAATTTTTGGTTTCAATATCATTAATTTTTGCTCTTTACTATTTTCTGATTTCTACTTGCTTTAGGTTATTTTACTCTTCTTAGGTTTTTTTTGACATGGGAGCTTAAGTTTAAGCCTTTTAGTCTTTTCAAATATAAGTAGTTGCTGCTATAAATAGTTCTCTTTTTAAAAGATTTTATTAAAATATGGCTAACATACAATATTAGTTTCAGGTGTACATCATAGTTATTCAACATTTATATACCTACAAAAGTGATCACCATGATAAGTACAGCAACCATCTGCTGCCATACAACACTATCACAATATTATTGACTATATTCCCGATGCTGTACATTAGATCCCCATGGCTTGTTTTATACCTGGAAATTTGAACCTCTTATTCCCCTTCACCTTTTTTCTCCTTTTTAATTTTTCAATTACAGTTGGCATTCAAAATTATTTTATATTAATTTCAAGTGTACAGCATAGTGGTTAGACATTTACATAATTTAAAAAGTGATCACTCTGAGTACTATACATAGTTATTACCATATTATTGACTATATTCCCTATGCTTTACTTTACATTCCCATGACTACTTTGTAACTACCAATTTGTTCTTATTAGTCCTTTCACCTCTTTCACCCTGCCTCCCAACCCCCTCCCATCTACCACACCAATAAATCTACTACACATCTGACACCATACATAGCTATTAAAATATTATTGACTATAGTCCTTATGCTATACTCTATATCCCCATGACTATTGGGTAAATAGCCAATTTGTACTTCTGTATTTTTAAGATTTTTATTAAAATATAGCTAACACGCAACATTATATTAGTTTCAGGGGTACATCATAATTATTCAACAGTACCCATCTGGCATCATACATACTTATTACCATATTATTTGATTATATTATGTATGCTAAAGAAGTAATCACCATGACAAGTCTAGCAACAATCTCACACTCTACAAGGCTATCACAATATTATTGACTATATTTTCTATGCTGTATATTACATCCCCAAGACTTATTTGTTTTATACCTGGAACTTTGAACCTCTTATTCCCTTTTATCTCCCCCACTTATAAATTTTTCAATTGCATTTGACGTTCAATGTTTTATGTTAATTTCAGGTGTATAACATAGTAGGTAGACATTTATATAATTTACAAAGCGACCCCCCTGACTAGTACCCACCTGGCACTATACATAGTTATTACCACAATATTGATTGTATTCCTTAGGCGTTATTTTACCTCCCCATGACTATTTTATAACTACCAATATGTATTTCTTAATCCCTTCACTTTTTTCACCCTACCCCTACTCCCCCTCCCATCTATCACAATAGATCTAGTACCCATCTGATACCGTACATAGTTATTACAATATTATTGAATATATTTCTTATGCTATACCCTACATCCCCATGACTACTGTGTAACAACCAAGTTGCTGTCCTTTTGTTCTTCAGTCTAGTTGTGGAG
>NW_017732330.1:391828-411243 GCF_001890085.2 Hipposideros armiger | reverse complement strand
TATATATATATATATATATATATATATATATATATGTATATATATGTATATATATATGTATATATATATGTATATATATACATATATATATATTCTCTGAATCTATGAGCTTGTTTCTGTTTTGTTTCTTTATTTTGTTCTTTAGAGTCTACTTATAAGTGAAATCATATAACATTTGTCTTTACTGTCTGACTTACCCTACTCAGCACAATATCGTCTAGGTCCATCCATGTTGTCGGAGATGTCAAGATTTCATTCTTCTTTTACTCCTGATATTCCATTGTATATATGTGCAACCTCTTCTTTATCCATTCATCCATTCAGTGACACCTAGGTTGCCTTCTTATCTTGGCTACTGTAAATAATGCTGCAGTGAACATATGGATGCACACATTCCTTTGAAGTAGTGTTTAGGTTTATTTGGATAAATACCCAGAAGTGTGATTAATAGGTCCTTCTTTGTCATTTATTAAAACTTTTTGTTCTGAAGACTATTTTGTCTGATATAAGTATTATTACCTCAGGTTTTTTTGTTTGTTTGTTTCCATTTTCATGACATATCTTTTTAGATTCCTTTACTTTCAGTCTGTGTATGTCTTTCAATCTGAAGTGAGTCTCTTGTAGGCAGTATATGTAAGGGTCTTATTTTCTTATCCATTCAGCCTCCCCCCATCTATTTTTTTTTTTAGCTGAGCCATCCTGCTACCTATTGGCAGCTTAGCGGCAGCTCAGCTCGGGCCGGGCATCAAACCGCTGTTGCTCAGAGCTCAAACTCTTGAGTGAGCTCTTAACCAACTGAGCCACTCGGCTGGCCCAGTCCCCCCGTCTTTTGATTGGAGCATTTAATTCATTCACTTTTAAAGTAGTCATTGATAGTATGTAGTTATTGCCAGTTTATTATTCATATTTTTAATTTTTTTTTATCTTAGAGAACTCGCTCTAAGATTTCTGGTTTGGTGGTGAACTTCTTTAGCTTTTTCTTGTCTGGGAAGTTGTTTATCTGTACTTCAATTCTAAACAATAGCTTTGCTGGGTAGAGGAATCTTGGTTGTCGGTCCCTGCTTTTCATCACTTTGAATATTCCCTGCCAATCCCTTCTGGTCTGCAAAGTTTCTGTTGAGAAATCAGCTGACAGTCTTATGGGGGCTCCCTTTTAGGTAACTAATTGCTTTTCTCTTGCTGCCTTTAAGATTCTCTCTTTGTCTTTAACCTTTGGCATTTTAATTATGATGTGTCTTGGTGTTGGCCTCTTTGGGTTCATCTTGTTTGGAACTCTCTGAGCTTCCTGGACTTGTATATGTATTTCCTTCACCATGTTAGGGAAGTTTTCCATCATTATTTCTTCAAATAGGTTTTCAATTCCTTGATCTCTCTGTTTTCCTTCTGGGACCCCTATGATGCAAATGTTGGTATGCGTGATGTTGTTCCAGAGACCCCTTAAATTATCCTCATTTTTTAATTCTTTTTTCTCTTTGCTGTTATGATTGTGTGTTATTTGCTATCTTATCTTCTAAACACTGATTTGATTCTCTGCTTCAGGTAATCTACTGTTGATTCTCTCTAATGTATTCTTCATTTCAGCTATTGTATTCTTTATTTCTGACTGGTTCATTTTTTATGTTTTCTAGCTTCAATTTTATGTTTCCTATCTCTTTATTGAAGTTTTCCCTGAGATCACTGAGCATCCTTATAACCAGTGTTTTGAACTCTGTGTCTGGTAGATTGCTTGTCTCAATTTTCTTAGTTCTTTTTCTGGAAGTTTGTTCTGTTCTTTCATATGGGACACGTTTTCTTGTCTCTCCATTTGTGTGGGCTGTGTGTGCCCTCCTGTTGTAGTTGTGCCTTTGTTGTTGTTTGCACGTCAATTAGTGGGATTGACCTTTGGGCTGATTGGTTGTGAGAAGTGAGAAATAGCCATGACTATAGTGGGGAAGCTGTGATTCAGGGTGTGACCCTATGGAGCAGCATTCGCTTTAGCAGGATTCTTGTGCCTGCCAAGTATGTCCTATGGTTGTATAGCCCTTAGAGGCAGCTGGGTGATGCTGTAGTCAGTTTGAAGCTGGCCACCATCCATGCCAGCCTCAGGGCCTTCTGTGAGGGGACTGGCTTCTGGCCAAGTTCAGCCACAGCCTGTGCCCTGCCTGTAGCGACCTGGCATGGGCCACAAAGAAATCTGCTGATGGCTGCCACCCATGCTGGGCTTGGTGATACCTTCAGAGGCCAATTCATGAACTGCAGCTGGCTGTCGCTAGTGCTGGACTTAGGGCTGCTCAGCCAAAGGTATGGAGCATGTGGAAGCCAGATGCTGCTAATTTGGGTTTTTTGAACCTTTGAGAGATTTTAGGAAAGTCTGCAGCATGAGCTAAGACAGGCCATTTACATGGAAAAGCCATAGGAGGCGACCTGGTGCCCGAAAGTTGGGTGGGGCAAAGTCTCAGGGAATCGCCAGGGTGGGGCAAATGAAAGGTGTTAGCCAGGCTGATGGAGACTCAGATATGGCAGCTGCCTCCCCCTGCACACTGGGAAGGCGGGGAGGGCTCAACAAAGAAACAATAGCTTCCACCAGCTCCTCTATCTGGAAAAAAGCTGCCCCTCCAACCCTCACCCTGAAGCCAGACAATTCAGTTCCTACTCGTATGTCACTGGTGCCTTTTGAGCTGCGGCCCCATCACACTGGAGCTCAGAGTGAGTGAGTCCATCAATGAGTGAGTCCATGCATGGGTCCAATAAGAGGAGCACCTGGGACTGCAGCCACCCTCCATCTCAGTCAGCCACAATCTCTGCTGTTTTTCACAGACTTAAGTTATGAGGACTTCTCTCCCTAGCCCTGCAATCCTGGGGTGGGGAGCCAGGTATGGGGATCAGACCCCTCGCTCCTCTGTGGAGCACTTCTGTAGCCAACATATCCCTGCAGATTTTTAATGGTCACATGCAAGTGTGGGAGTAGTCCTTTCCGATTCTCCAAATTTTCATTTTAACACTGCTTCAGCTATGTCTCTCAAATTTTGAATGTGTTGTATTTTCATTTTCATTTAGTTAATATAATTTGTGATTTCTCTGGAGTGTTCCTCTTTGATTCATAGATTACTTAAAAGTATGTTGTTTAGTTTCCATTTGTTTTCTATTATTCATTTCTAATTTGATTTCATTATGATCAGAGTATATGCTGTGTATGACTTCAATTCTTTTAAATCTGTTCAGGTTTGTTTTATAACCCAGGGTATAGTTTATCTTGATATACTTGTATGTTCCATGAGTACTTGAAAATAATGTGCATTCTACTGTTTGTGGGTTAGGTAGTCTATAAACATAAATGAGATGTTGTTGGCTGATAGTAGTGTTGAATTCTTCTATATCCTCACTTATTTTCTGTCCGGTTGTTCTATTAATAGTTGAGAGAGGAGTGTTGACATCTTTAAGTGTAATTGTGAATTTGTCTATTCTCCTTCCAGTTCTATCAGTTTTACTCACATGTTTTGCAGTTCTGTTGTTTGATGCATACACATTTAGGATTGTTATGTTGTCTTGGTGGGTTGACCCTTTTATCATTTTGCAATGACCCTCTCTTTCTCTGGTAATTGTCTTTGCTCTGAAACCTGCTTTATCTGCTATTAATATAGCCATTCCTGGGCTGGCCGAGTGGCACGATGGTTAAGAACTGGCTTGGGACACCAGAGGCCCCCGGTTCGGATCCCACATATGAGGGCCAGTGACACTGCCCTCTACAGCTAAGATGCTGAACAACAGCTCAACCTGGAGCTGGGCTGCCATGAGTCACTGGCGATGGCGTAGGCTGCAGCCCCTGTGGCAGTGGGTTGCCATGGGCTAATGTATGTAGCCAGCAGCCAGTGTGAGCGGCCAACAGCCGCAATGAGCAGCCATCCAGAAGCCAGTGACTGATCTGCCTCACCCAGGAAGAGCACAATGACGGTGCCAACTTGGGCCAGTGAAGCAACGTCCTCCACAACTAGACTGAAGAACGAAATGACAGAAACTTGTCTGTTCCCCTGCCCCAAATTCCCCAGCACTGTTCCTATCCCCCTAATTCCCCAATAAACATCTCTAAAAAAATATATAGCCATTCCTTCTTTGTTTGGATTAATATTTACATGATATATTTTCTCATCCTGTTACTTTCAACCTGTCTATTTTGTTTTATTTGAAATGAATTTCTTTTGATAGTATATAGTTGGGTCATGTGTTTTTATCCACACTGCCAATCTCTGTCTTTTAGTTGGTATATTTAGACTAGTCACATTTAATGTAATTATTGCTATGTTAGGGCTTAAGTCTAACATTTTAATTTGTTTTTCTCTTTGTACTCTTTGTTTTTCATTTCTCTGGGCTACTTAAACACTTATTAGAATTTCATTTTTATTTGTCTCTAGTTGTGGGGTATAGATATTTTAGTGGTTGCTAGAGGTATTACATTATATATACACAATTTATCTCAGTCTATTGGTGTTGTCATTTGAGTGAAGTATAAAAAATTTACATCTCTTTATTGTCCCTCATTTATAATAAAATTGTCTTCAATATTTATTTCATATATTTAGAACCACATCAGACATTGTTTTAATTTTTGTTTCTACCATCAAACATAATTTAGAAAACTCAGGAGGAAAAGGAAGTCTATTGTTTTTACATATATATTTTTTCCATGTTGTTTCTTCCTTCCTGATATTCTAGGATTCCTTCTTTTGTCATTTCCTTTCTGTTTAGAGAACTTCCTTTACCCATTCTTTTACAATAGGTCTGCTAGTGATGCATTCTTTTAGTTTTCCTTTTTCTGAGAATGACTTGATTCCCCCTTCATTCCTGAATGATATTTTCTCTGGATATAGGATTCTTGCTTGACAGTTCTTTCTTCCAGCAGTTAAAAAACATTGTGCTACTTTCTTCTGGCTGCATTGATTTATGATAAAAAAAGCATGTACTTCAATTTATTTTTCTGTACAGTTAAGGTATCATTTCTCTCTGCTTTCAAGAGTTGCTCTTTGTGTTTAGCTTTCAGACATTTCGGTAAGATGTGTCATGGTATGACTTTCTTTGGGTTCATCCTGTTGGGGTTTGCTTAGCTTCTTGATTGCAGGTTTATGTCTTTTGCCAAATTTGGGGAGTTTTCAGGCATTATTTGTTCAAGTACTTTTTTTTAGCCCTATTCTCTTTCTTCTCTCCTTCTGGGACTCTGATGCCATTAATGCTGCATCATTCATCATAGTCCCACAGATCCCTGAGGCTGTTTTTATTTTTTCAGTCTATTTTCTTTTTGTTGTTCATACTGGGTAATTTTTATTGTTGTGTTTTTAAGTTCACTGATTCTTTTGTTCCCTCCATTCTTCTGTTGAAACTATTCAATTAGTTTTTCTTATTTTGAATATTGTATTTTTAAGTTCTAAAATTTCCACTTGATTCTTCTTTATAGCTTCTATTTCTTTGCCAAGACTTGCTATTTCTTTGATGAGAATTTCTATTTTTTTCATTTGTTTCATACATATCTGTAATTGCTCATTGAAGCATTTTTATGATGATGGCTTTATCATGTGATCCTAACATTTCTGTTATATTGATGTTGGTATTTATTGATTATATTTTCTTACTCAGAGATCTTAGTATGATGAGTGATTTTTTATTGAATCTACACATTTTGAGTGTTATGTTATGAGACTTTGGATCATATTTAAACTTTCTGTTTTAGGTGGTTTCCTCTGATACAATTCTGGCAGGGGAAAGTGGTTGCTGCCGCATTACTACCTCTTGGAGGTAGAAGTCCAGTTTTCCTACTTGGCATTTATTGTTTCCCAAGGAGGGAAGCTCCTTGTTCCTGAGCCTCCACTGATACCTTCCTTGTAAGGAGGGCTAGGGTGCCTCCTTGCTGCTTCCCATGTGGCCTCTTCTGACAACTCAGAGAAGGGAGTGGCCTCCTTACTGATGGGCAGTAGTGGAAGTTCTGACTCCCTATTAGGCCTCCCTCAATAGGGAGAGAGAGGGGCTCTCTGTTACCGCCAGGTGGGGGTACATGCTCATGCTCTCCACATGATCTCCATTGCCACTGTGGGTAGAGGAGGGCTTGTTACCATTTAGCCATAGATGAAAGTTCTGTCTCCATATTCAGCCTTTTCTGCCAGCACCTCGGGCATAGTGATGTCAGAAAAGACATTGTAGCCTACCCAGGGCGGAAGTCTAGGCTCCCCACTCAGCCTTTGTTAACATGGGGCAGGGCACTACATTTTTTATGTCATGTTTGGATGGAATAGATCAGTTATTGTCTAAAAGTTTCTGTCTTGATGGGCCACCCCTTTCCTGGGTCTCTGGATAGGGAGAGTAGACTTTTGTTGGGACTTATTTTGTCTGTGCCCATTAGCATTTAAAGGCTGTTGCTTCTCATCTTCAGATCTAGGATATATAAAGCAGAAATGAAAAACTCAAGGAGCTTAACATGGTGTTGTACCTTTCAACCCAAGGACCCTAGCCAGTCTGCCTCCTTAACGCAATGGACGTCTTTTTATTATATTACAGCTCTTCTAATTTAATTGTTTTATACTTTTAAGTTTTAAAATGTTGTTATGTATTCTAGATACTAGTCCTCTATCAGATATGTGTTCTGCAAATATTTTCTCCTAATGAGTAATATCAGAGGAAACGAGCAGAAGTCTCAATAATTTTAAGCCCTCATCCTGAGATTTATAAGGCTTATCTCCCCATATTTTTAGTAAATTCAAAATTAAATAAATGTCTGACTGAATACTTTTTAAAAAGAAATTTCATTGGAAAACAGTGTGTTTTTCCAGGACCCATCAGCTCCAAGTCCAGTAGTGGTCTTCAATCTAGTTGTGGAGGGCACAGCTCCTTGGCCCATGTGGGGATTGAACCAGCAACCTTGGTGTTATGAGTCTGCACTCTAAACACCTGAGAAAACTGGCCACCCCTGAATAAATTTTT
The DNA here is from genome assembly GCF_001890085.2 of Hipposideros armiger. Lineage (NCBI taxonomy): Eukaryota > Metazoa > Chordata > Mammalia > Chiroptera > Hipposideridae > Hipposideros > Hipposideros armiger. Next base: position 404,301 of record NW_017732330.1, on the reverse strand, counting down.
ATTAATGATCAATTATCTTGCAAAAAATGAGGGTAGACACAGACCTTACACCCTTCACAAAAACTAACTCAAAATGGATCATAGACCAAAATATAAAGTGTAAAACTATAAAATACCTAGAAGATAACATAAGTGAAATCTTAGATGACCTTGGTTAGGGTGATGACTTTTTAGATACAACACCGAAGGCATGATTCATGAAAGAAGTAATTGAGAAACTGGAATTTATTAAAATTAAAAACTTCTGCTCTGTGAAAGATAATATCAAGAGAATGAGAAGACAAGCCACAGACTGGGAGAAGACACTTGTAAAAGATACATCTGACAAAGGATTGTTATCCAAAATATACAAAGAACTCTTAAAACACAACCATAAAAAACAAACAACCCAAATAAAAATGGGCCAAAGCCCTGAACAGACAACTCACCAAAGAAGATATACAGATGGTAAATAAACATATGAAAAGATACTTCATGTCACATCTCATCAGGGAAATGCAAATTAAAACAATGAGATATAACTACATACCTACTAGAATAGCCAAAATCTGGAACACTGACAATACCAAATGTCAGCAAGGAGGTGGAACAACAGAAACTTTCATTCACTGCTGTTGGGAATGCAAAATGGTACAGCCACTTTGCAAGACTGTTTTTTAGTTTCTCACAAAATTAAATATACTCTAACGTATGACCCAGCAATTGAGCTCCTTGGTATTTACCCAAAGGATCTGAAAATGTATGTCTATGCAAAAACACAAACAATGTTTCTGATAGATTTATTCATAATTGCCAAAACTTGAAAGCAACCAAAATATCCTTCAGTCAGTGAACGGATAAATATACTGTGATACATACAGACAATAGTATGTATATATATATATATATATATATATATATATATATATATATATACTGAAATAGAAGGAAGCTTCTTTTTTTTAAAAGATTTTATTGGGGAGTTGGGGGAGGGGAACAGTGTTGGGGAATTGGGAAAGGGGAACAGACAAGTTGCTCTCCTTTTGTTCTTCAGTCTAGTTGTGGAGGACGTCGCTTCACTGGCCCATGTTGGTATTATCATTGCGCTCTTCCTGGGTGAGGCAGTCACTTGCCAGTAATTGGACAGTGCTTATGGCCACTCACGGCGGCTCGCAGCAGCTCACGAAAGCTCACGCTAGCTGCCAGCCAGCCCCACTGCAGCCTACGCCATCGCCGGCATCTCACTGCAGCCCAGCTCCAGGTTGAGCTGTTGTTCACTATCTTAGCTGTAGAGGGCGCAGCATCACTGGCCCTCATGTGGGATCCAAACCAGGTCCTGCAGCTCAGAGCTGGCGTCCCAAGCCAACTCTTAACCAACACGCCACTTGGCCGGCCCCAGACAATAGAATATTATTCAGCACTAAATAAAAGTGAGCTACCCAGCCATGAAAAGACTTTGAGGAACCTTAAATGCATATTACTAAGTGAAAGAAGCTCATTTGAAAAGGCTACATACTGTATAATTCCAACTATATGACACATTCCAGGAAAGGTAAAAGTATGGACATTGTGAAAATATCAGTGGTTGCCAGGGGTTGGGGGGGCACAGGAAAATAGAGCACAGAACATTTTTATGGTAGTGAAAGCATTCGTATTATGCTTTAATAGTAGATACATGTCATTATACATTTTTCTAAACACACAGAATGCACAACACCAAGAGTAAACTCTGATGTAAACTATGGGCTTTGGGTGATTATGATGTTTCAATGTAGATTCATAAATTGTAACAAATGTACCACTTTAGTGGAAGATATTAATGATGGGGGAGGTTATTCATGTGAGGCAGATGGGAAGTCTCTGTACCTTCCTCTTAAGTTTGCTGTGAATCTAAAACTACACTAAAAGAAAATAAAGTCTTTATAAAAATCCATTGTCTTTATTAAAACAGTTAAACTAAGCAAACCTTAAGCAACAAAGATGTTTCTTTTACTGATAAAAGAAACATATAAATCTTGAAGATGCTCAATACATCTCACCAGTCCTTATTACTAAACAGTTTTTTTAAGCCCTAGCCTTAAACTTGGGTCCTGATGAGTAAGCCAAACCTGGATCTTGGTGCAAGTGTCAAGATCCCTTCTGGGGATTTGTCTGAACTGCCAGCTTTCTGGACTTCAGGCCAGTTTCTATTTTGAGTGAAAGCTCCAATCTTGCAAGAGTGCATTGATTGCTTTCCAGCTAATCATAGGGAAAGCATTGGTTGGCCATTCTGGCACCCTTGTTCAGCTAAAAATGATTATGTCTCTGGCTCCTAATGCAAAGATATATTCTTCCTTTTTTCCCCCTGTGATGAGGGTGCAGAATATCCTTCAATTTTGTTAAGTATAAAGTTAATATATGTCTTTGAATAGTCTTTGAGAAGTTACACAGGGTAGGTTTTCTCTCTAGAGGAAAGAGAATATCATCTGCCTTTCTGTTTCTCTCAGTTATAAAATTTGTTTGATTTAAAATTACACACAGTGAAATTTACTTACTTGAGGTTTTTCCTCTTTGCACTTCAGGAATAGATTTCTTAAAGTACCAGTGGCCCTTCCAACAGAATGGAACATTTTGGACAAAAATTAAAACCTAGTTTTGGTGCATGAATTTTATATGAGACTAGGAATTTTTTTTTCTTTTGGGAGAAACTTGGGGTTTAATAAATGAAAGTGTAAGGATGAGTGGAAGAGGGCACTCCTGCAGTGATGAGCAGTATGGCTGATCTCTTATATGTGATTCAGGATCACTACAATGATGAGTCCCCCAGAATAGGAAGAATTGCTAGAAGCCTGTTTTCAGACCATAGTCAAAAGAATTCCTTCTTCCCTTCCCATTGCTCGTCAGGGTAAACACTGGCAATGGCCACTGGTTTGCCACAGCTGGACAGGGAAAGTAGCTCTGTGTTGCCTGTGTATTACATCCCAGGATCTGAGTAGCTTGCTTGGCCTGAGACCTCATGTGATCATGAGAATACAATACTCATAGCACTTTACATCTATTGAATTCTCACCACATTTCTACAAAGTATGTGATATGTGAAGCAACCAAGACTCCAAGTGAACATTTGAGTTGTCTAAAGCCACACAGCTAAAAACTGTCAGAGCTAGGACTCAAATTCAGTCTCTGTGTGTGACTCTAGAACCATCTCTTTTCCCTGTATCAACATTGCTGAGTTTGGGGGAAATCTAGTCATTGGGACTATCATAGTTCTACAGCTCACTGAGGTAGTGCTATATCAGTCCTTTACCTAGTAGTTGGTTTGAAAATGCTAAAACCAGTAAGGGATAAACTAAGTTCTCCTTAGGTTTTAAAATTCCTGCTGAATGGTTCTTCCAAGGTGTTTTCCCACCTAAGTGTGAAGAGGTTCAGCCAGAACCATGATTACTTTCAGATTTAATAGATGCTCTGTAAATGTTAGTTTTGCCTCTATCCCAACACTGACTGTGGGTGAGATACAGTGCTAGCAGCTCTCAAGTGCATCATGTCATTTAATCATCACAGCTCTTTTATGAGGTATAGGGATGAATGTATTCACCCCTACATGAATATTATAGATAAGCAGATTGGGGTACAAAGAAATGAAGTAACAGACATGTCCACTATCTCACCTCAGTTGGTACCTACCTACTTACCTACCTACCTACCTACCTACCTGCCTGCCTGCTTTGCTTCTGTCTCAGTAATATTTTCAGAGGCTTTAAATTGAATGTTTTAAGTGATATCTTCAAGAAATCCTTGTATAACTTTAAAAATCCTTAGGCTGTGCATGCTTTCTTCTTTGCCTCCCCCCTGGGAGTATTATTCTCAGCAGTCCTTGCACCCCAGTAAAGCCCAGAGCACAAAAAATAGTGTAAATTTGTCTGAGAGGATAATTGAGTCTTTCTCAGTCACTCAGGCTTTAGCTTTGTCTTGACCTTGGATGCTTGCTATCCTTGACAGAAAAATAAACTGAGTTAATTGGCTCTTGGATAGGGTGAGATTAAGGTGTGGGTCTGTTTACAACTGAACTGATGGTTATTGGCTTCTTACATCAAGACAACCAATAGCCATCAGTTGCGTGATGGCATCTTCTTTTCTGACCTGAAGCTGGGTCAGTCTCAGTCAGCAGGAAAATGTTGTCATTTGTATTCTGCATTCTTCCTGATTCTTTGGGATGTGCTATGTATAATAAAGTATGCATTAGGAGACACTGAAAAAATATATTTTAATCTAGTCTTTTTCTCCCAATAGGTTTAAATTTTCCCCAAAGTGTATGTGTGTGTGTGTGTGTGTGTGTGTGTGTGTGTGTGTGTGTGTGTGTGTTTTAGGCCAAGTATCACTGAAGAAGTTGACACCTAATTATGTGTAGGTTATTGCATTCATGTAACAAAATCTCCCTTCAGTGATATATCTACTACATGTCATAAAAAATTAATTCACTTTATGTAGATATGTTTTCATTTTAGACATCTTTAATAGGGAAATACATTCTGGTAGATTAGTTTGCAGTGTTTCTAAATAGTAAATCATAAACACAAATAAACAAAAACATCTAAAATGTACATATTTGAGAGCCGATTATATGTTGATTAACCTTATGTGCTTTTGCCATAATTCTTACAATTGTCATTTCCCTTGCTGTCAAACAACAATTCGTTTTTGGAACATAAAATGCATAATTATGAATGTTAATATAGTACCCTACTGCATCTCATCTCTCTTCACATTATGGCACAAGTTTACTTTGGGGACACAAAGGTACTTTCTTTCATTATTCATAGTAACTAATTAGATACTAAACTTGAGATATAAATATATTCATTATCTACCTGTTTTGTTAATTAGCATTTTTCTTACATTAAGACTATACAAAAATAATGTTTATCATTCAACTAAGAACCATGGGACCCTGTTTTAAAAAGTGAAAGAAAAGACTCTGTGTTATACAGGATAGAGCAATGGAGTTGGGGGTTTTAATTCCAGGCTCTGAGTACTCAGTGGAAGTAGTGGAAATACTACTGGCAAGTCTTTAACTATCTCATAGTCTTGTCTTTATGTGTAAGTCAGGGCAATAATTCCCACCTAACAGGGATCTGGTAAGGATTAAACAGGTACTTCATGAGAAGGTGCTTAGGCAGAACCTGATACTGGGTACATAGACAGTGAATGTGTACTGTTTTTAATATGGCATTTGAAAGTTAAAATGAAAGTAGCCATTTTCTAAATATGAATTCACCAAATATGTCTTTATATAGCAAGTTTTCATGGTACAATTTCATTGATGTAATAAATAGTTTTGAGTTTGAATATTTAGCATGTACATGGTGGTATGTTAAACAATGTGGTAGGGATCACAGCAGGACAGGAGTATGCTCTAGCCTTGAACTATAGTGGAAAGAGATAAGAAGAGGGGTGAAATGTATATACATGACTTGTATTCATCTTTTGTTATCAGTATATATTAAATATTACAATTTTAATATAGTTTTTTCCTTTCTTAAAATGTGTATACATTTTTGGCACCTTCTGTATATAGGTAAAATGGTTGAAAAAGAGGTAGATGATTATCAAAATGAGTGATACCAGCAGCATGTGATTGTGAAGACTGTAGCTAGATTCCAGATAATCATTTTCAATAGCCTGCCACACTTCTCCACCAAGTTGTCTCTCAGACACATCATAATCCACCATGCCAAAGCTGATTCTAAAGTACATATGGAAATATAAATGTGTAAGATTAGCCAGGAAAGGTCTGAAAAAGAAGAGTGATAAGGGAGAAAGGGAGCAGTCATGTTGAAACGTATTATAAAAGTACAGTAATTAAAACAGTTTGGTACTAGCAAATGAACAGATGGATCAATGGACCATATCCGAGTCTAGAAATTGATCCAAAGACATAGTTTAGTATATTATTTTTAATATATGATTTTATCTTGAAATATTAAAAGTCTTTCTAAAAGACACAAAGTATGCATAAGCCATAAAGGAAAACATTGTTAAATTTGACTACATAAAAGTTAAAATTTACAGCACCACAAAAACACATAAACAAAATCCAAAGACAAAAAAACTGGGAAGAAGGTTTTGCATCTGACATTTGAAAGGGCTGGTTCCTTTAATATATAAAGAGCTCTTGAGGGCCAGCCGAGTGGCGCAATGGTTAAGAACTGGCTTGGGACGCCAGAGGGCCCCGGTTTGGATCCCACATATAAGGGCCAGTGACACTGCCCTCTACAGCTAAGATGCTGAACAACAGCTCAACCTGGAGCTGGGCTGCTGTGAGTCACCGGTGATGGCTTAGGGTGCAGCCCCTGTGGCAGTGGGTTGCCATGGGCTACGGTATGTAGCCAGCAGCCAGAGTGAGTGGCCTGCAGCCGCAGTGAGCGGCCATACAGAAGCCGACGACTGATCTGCCTCACCCGGGAAGAGCGCAATGATGGTGCCAACTTGGGCCAGTGAAGCAACGTCCTCCACAACTAGACTGAAGAACAAAACGACAGCAACTTGCCTGTTCCCCTTCCCCCAATTCCCCAGCACTGTTCCCACCCCCTCAATTTCCCAATAAAATTCTTTAAAAAAAAAAGAGCTCTTGAGATTGAAAATCACTAAGGAAAATACCAACAAAACCATTATAAAAGAGGGAACAAAGGACCTAAACAGGTTGGAGAAAAAGAAAGATGCCTTATAAAAATAAATGAAAAGATGCTCAACAATAGTCATAATTAAAGAAATATATATTAATTTAAGCAACAACTCTTACCTTAAGCTACAACTTTCACCTATCAGAATGGCAAAAATCAGATCATTTAATGCACATTTTTTGGGAAAGCATGTAGAGAAATGCACACCTTACACCTTGCTATATACCTTGCTACTCAAAATGTGATCCTAGGACCAGCAGTATCTATATCAACTAGGAGCTTATTCGAAACGCAACCCCATCCCAGACCTTCTAAATCAGAATCTGCATTGTAATGAGATCTCCAGGTCATTTGTTTGCACATGAAAATTTGAAAAGCACAGCTCTAATATATTGTTGGTGGAAGTGCAAATTAGCATAACCTCTTTGGGTTTCAGGAGACTTTACCACAATTAAACATTTGCATACTCTGAACCAGAATTCCACTTATAGGAATTTATCTAACCAATATAATCATGTATGTGTGCAAAGATGTATAAATATATTCATTGCAGCATTATTTGTATTAGCAAAAAATTAGAAACAACCTCAGTGTTCATTAATTGGGTAAAGGGTAAATAAATATGAAGGAATTCCCAAGCTGCAATACTATGCAGTTATTAAAAATCTGTGAAGAATTATATGCAGATATGAATTTATCTCCAAGATATATTGTTAAGCACGAACAGCAGGATTCTGAATAGTATTCTAGTGTGCTTTCTTTGTGTGTTTTATTATTATAATTCCCATTTTTATAGATAATGTGAGGCAGAGATGTTAAATAACTACCCAAGGCCACAATGGTAGTTTCAGATGCAGTGGACAGTCTTAATTCCAGGGCTTATGTTCTTAACACTGTGCCACACTGCTGCTCAGGGATAAACAATAAACTGTTTCCCTCTGGAGTGTGTGGGGGACTCTTTTTCACTGTATATGCCTTTGTACCCAATTAATGGTTTGACTTCTGCAATCTTGCGTTAAAAAAATCAGAAACACTTAAAAATCAAAAACACTTAAAAATCAAGTTGTCTAAATTGGACTTATTCCCCTCTACTCTTCTGCTGGAAGTGGTGATGGGCTGAATCATTTGCTGAATTGAGAAATCCAGCAGACACCCTGGACTCCCTCCTTTTCTTTACCCCTCACGTCTGTCCAATCAGGCACCAAGATTTATTGGTTCTCAAATTTGCCTCTTCACTCTATCCATTAATGGTAGATCACTTACTTCCTAACTGCTTCTTTTCTCCCTACACAATTCCAACAGACACATCTTTCCAAAATGCAAATCTGGCTATGCCACTCTCTTGCTTAAAAATCCTTCATTGGTTCCCCAGTGCCTGTGGGAAAAGTCCAAACTCAGTAGCATGACAACTTAAATCATTCATGTTCTGTTCCAACCTGCCTCTCTAGCCTTACCTCCCACCATCCCTCCTTATATATACATTCTACCCTCAGGACACCATTTTTTCCTCCTATTTCCATAATTTCCACATGCTATTCCTTCTACAGGAGTATCTTTCATCTGGGTCTATCCCTTCTTTCATCTACCCCTCCTTCAAGACCAGACATCAAGCATGGCCACCTTTATGTAGATTTCTCTGGCTGCAAGCTATTAGACATTATATATTCTGTACTGGGCAGGTCAGGATACCCTAATGTTCCATGGTCTTTCAGTGTGCCACAGGGAATGTCTGCAGCATCAAAGCACTGCTGCCTGAATGCTGTGCATCCCTACTCCTTGTGGACCCCAACATGGACGCAGTATCCTGCAGCCTGCTTCTCTAGCTCTCCCCCATGGCAACTTCAGGGTCTTTCCCAGATCTCCCATAGGCCCCCAGCACTCTTCTTGGTCACTCAGGACATCTGGGAGACTTTCCCTTTTATTCTCAATTTTAGATTCATCATCTCCCCTCTCCATCCTTCTACCTCTAGCTGTAGGCAAGGCAGGTTAGAATAGTGGTTAGGAACATGGGCCCGGGAGCCAAGCTGCCAGGGTTTGAGTACCATCTCTGACTTTTTAGTTCTGTGATCTTGGGCAAGTTACTCAACCTCTCCAAGCCTCTGATTTTCCCCTCTGCAAAATGAGGATGACAATAGTAGCACCTGCCTCATAGGGTTGCTATGAATATTAAATATTTTAATACTTGTAACACATAGTAAATACTGTGTTTTTGAGGTTAAAATGCCTGAAGTGGGAGAATCTTCTTGTATTGGCATAGGAGCCTTTTTCTCCTTTAGGGTCCTTTTCTACTAAAGTTGGCTTGTTAAGTTTAGGAACGAGTATACATGAGACAGCAAGAATCCCCTCCCCTTCTCAAGTCTCCTGTACTACTGGTTTATTTCCGCAAATGGACAGATCGAAAGCTTCTTGAGGGCAAGGATCATAGTGTAGACTTTTTAAACTCTTTGGAACCTGGTAGACACAGGGTTTATTTCTATCACTCTTAAAATTAAATCCAAAGTCCTTACACTCCCCCTGACCCCTGGCTCCTTCCCCAACCTCATTTCTTACCCCCCTCGCTTTGTCTTGCTTATTCCACTTTAGCCACACTGGCTTTCATGCTGTTCTTGGACCATGGCAAGCTGATTTTGACTCAGACCATTGCCCTTGCTGACGCCTCTGACTAGAACATTCTTCCTTCAGATATTCACCTGGCTCCTTCCCTGACTTCATTTAAGTTGCTGCTCAAATATCACCTCCTATAAGAGTCCTTCCCTAACAACACTCTCTAAATTAGCATTGGCCCCCCACACACCTGTCAGTCAGTCTACCCTTTACCCTGCTTTCTCTGTCTTCATAGCACTTATCACTACTCGACATATTAAATGTTTATTGAGTTGAGCCTCAGTAGGACTGAGGTCTTGTCTGTTTTGTTCATTGCTTTGTCCCTAGCACAAACAACAGTGCTCGCTTGGCTCTCAATAACTAACAAATGAATCCATCAGTCAATGAATAAATAAATAAGTGAATTCAGTGCTAGTACCTGTGTAGAAGGGGATATATAACAAATTCTGGTCACTCCTAGAATTTTGAATACATTACAATTTTCATTCCATGATTCTGTTTTTCAGCTTTAGCATTTTCAAATTAAATTTATATTCATGTACGGGTTTTGTTTCAATTTTACAAACATCACTTTGACAAAATTTTAAATCCAATTTAAGTCAAGTCCAAGTTTCAAAAACATAGCTGATTTGTTTGTTCTCCATTCCAAGGGGAAGGAATATGCATGATTGAGAGAGAGAGAGAGAGAGAGAGAGAGAGAGAGAGAGGAGAGTGAAAACAGTTACCTGCAGTGAGGAAATTGTGTAGGAAGTAGGTTGGGGAGGTGGAAGTTGGGGAGTCCATGTTCCCCAGAAGAAAAATAATTTCATTTACATTGATGCATTTTAAAAAAAAATTGTTGTTTCAAATTTATTTATTTATTTATTTATGGAATACAACAAATCTTTTTTATTTTGATTGCACAGTATGTATCTCTACATTTATTTAATCTATTGATACGGTTGGGGGAGGGAGGTTGTCACTTTAAGGGGTAAAAATCCTGTTTTTTTAAAAAAGAAACAATTAAAAACCAAAGAAATGGAAAGCTTGATGAACTAGAGTTTTGTAAATATAAATACATCAGAGCAGGGAATTTCTTAGTGGCTCATGCAGAACATTGTGGCACCACGTGAAAGCTTTTATGAAGAGAAACTTCAGAAGGGAGGTGGATATATGGCAGCTGCTTACCAGCTCGTATCTTCCCCTAGCAAGGGAAACTGTGACCCAGGAATTACCCTCTTGGTTCTGGGACCCTCCTATGTTTCTGCCCCTGGAGCCCACGTTCTATTCAAGCATGTGCCTTCTGTTACGTACAAAGCCACTGATAGTTGAAGGAATAATCCCAGTCTGATTTGAATTCAAGACCACACATAAGTCAAAGCAGCATCCAGTATTTTAAAGAAACCATTTGAAAAATATGTGTTTATTTGAAATTCTTTTTTATTTTTAATTTTTTTAAAATATTTTTTTCGTTGAGGAATTGGGGGAGGGGAACAGCGCTGGGGAATCGGGGGAAGGGGAACAGACAAGTTGCTGTTGTTTTGTTCTTCAGTTTAGTTTTGGAGGATGTTGCTTCACTGGCCCAAGCTGGCACCATCATTGCGCGCTTCCTGGGCGAGGCAGATCAGTCACCGGCTTCTGGATGGCCACTCACGGTGGCTGGTGGCTACACACGGTAGCCCATGGCAACCAACTGCCACAGGGGCTGGAGCCTACGCCGTCTCCGTTGACTCACGGCAACCCAGCTCCAGATTGAGCTGTTGTTCAGCATCTTAGCTGTAGAGGGCAGTGTCACTGGCCCTCATATGTGAGATCCGAACCGGGGCCCTCTGGCGTCCCAAGCCAGCTCTTAATTAATGCGCCACTCGGCCGGCCCTATTTTTCAATTACAGTTGAAAATCTGCTTTTAAATGTGTGATGGCCTGACCACTGCACTGTATTTCCGAAGCTGATATTGAATAATATTGTATGTCAACTATAATTACCTATACATATAGTCACAGGATGTGGAGTAGAGTGTGGGAATGGAGTCAATGGAATTGTAATAAATATGATATCGGGGGTGGGAGGGTAGTGGATGGGGGGAGGGGGTTGTTTGTGAGGGGTGAAAAGGATAACTATTGCATTGTTCTGTACACCTGAAACTAATAATAAAAAATTAAAAAAATGTATGGTGGCATTCTTTAGAGTGATGGATCTCAAACTTGAGCATCCATCAAAATAATTTGGAGGGCTTATTAAAGTTCATATTGCTGGGCCCCAATCCCAGAGTTTCTGATTCACAGGAATTTAGAAGCAAAGAACTTGGGTTCAAGTCTTGTGTGATTCAATTCACCTCTCTGAGCCTGAGTTTCTTCTTTTCTAAAGTGGAGTTTATAAGGTTGTAGGAAGGATCAAATGGAATGGTGCCTATGAAAGTTCTTTGTGAATTATAAATATGGTATATAAATATTAGCAGTTAAATGGCTTCACAAAGGGTACTTGCACTCACCCCCCCCAACCAGATTGGGTGCTTTGTCTCCTTTCCACCCAACTTTGTCCCACCAAGACAGGCACCCAGAGAGAAGTTAAGCCAAGAAGGGCCTGAATGCAAAATTTTGCTTCAACCCACTGTGCATGGCCCTGATGCTGACCTTGATTTGACCTCTCTTTTCCCTTGCCTGGTCTCCCCTCAACTTGCTACTTGTTCTTCCAGCCTTAACCACCTCTCACAGCAAAGAACAGCTCCCATTGCTAATACAGGAGTAAAAAAAAACTTTCAGATGAAGTTTTTTTAAAAAAATTAGTAGAATAAACAAAGGGATCCACTGCTAAGCAGGAAAGCATTTGATGTAGAAAGCATTTTGCTAGGTTGGTGGGCTCTAGGCTGATTTCCCTAAGGGCAAAATCCAGATGTTTGAAATAGTTACGTGGAAATACAAGTATAATTGCAGATTCCTAAGTTAGGAATGTGTCAGACAGTTCTAACAGACAGTTGCCAGGGTACATGATATGTCTATGTAGAATGGTGTCTTTTTTCTTCGGAAAACTTTTTTTCATTCAAAAGCAATACATATGTAGTGTAGAAAATTTCACAATTTTAAATAAGTGTAAAAAATAAAATGACCCTTAATTCTGGCACACAGAGATAAATACCTACTGGGAAGACAGTGTGTTTGCATCCAGCCTTATAATATGTGTATGCTTGTATATGAATAGATATGCATATATATATATATATATATATATATATATATATATATATATATATAT
>NW_017732330.1:314641-391795 GCF_001890085.2 Hipposideros armiger | reverse complement strand
AGGGGAACAGCATTGGAAGATCGGGGAAGGGGAACAGACAGGTAGACAAATTGCTGTTTTGTTCTTCAGTCTAGTTGTAGTGGACATTGCTTCACTGGCCCATGTTGGTATGATAATTGTGCTCTTCCTGGGTGAGGCAATCGGTCATCGGTCATTGGTGGGCCGCTTACAGTGGCTCTCGGTAGCTCACAGTGGCTCTCGGTAGCTCACACCGGCTATCAGCCGCTCACGCTGGCTGCCAGCCACTCACGTAGCTCATGGCAGCCCACTGCAGCCCTGCTTTTCAGAGCTGGTGCTCCCAAGCGAGCTCTTAACCAGCTGAGCCACTCGGCCAGCCCTACATATATGTTTTTTGAATTGGACTGGTACTATGTACAGGTTTGTATACAATGTTTTTTCACTTACCATTATATCATGAGCCTTTTCCAGGTTCATTAAGTCATCTTCAAAAGCATGGTTTTTAGTGGCAGACTATTGTTCCTTCATGTAGATGTACAATACTTCACCTAACTCTTCCTAAATGTTGAATGGTTAGGATATTCCTAATTTTACCACTATAAAGAATCCTGCATGGATGACACTTCATGTACATAAATCAATGTGTGCATCTCTAATTGATCTCTTAGGATAGACTCCTAGGAATGGAAAAACTGTTTCAAAGGGCAGGAACCTGTTTTAAAAAAGATGTAATTCACTACCATAAAATTCATTACTTTCAAGAGTGTAAGCCAATGGGTTTCAGTATGTGTGTATTCACAAGGTTGTTTGTAACCATTACTGCTGTCTAATTCCAGAAAATATACAGAGCACTTCACAAATTTGCATGTCGCCCTTGTGAAGGGACCATGGTAACCTTCTCTGTATCTTTCTAATTTTAATATATGTTGGCTGAAGCAAGCACTGTATGAACATTTTTTATGTCTCTTGATAACAAATGACAAATTTCTTGCTAGCAAATGTGTACCTATATTCATCCCCACCCAGAAATGTATAAGAATGTGTACTTCCCTGCAACTTTCCCGACACTTATTTTTAAAAATATATTGCCAATATCATTTAAAATGAGATTTTATTGCTTTGTTTCAGATTAGTTCTTCTTCCTCTCCCACAAGAACTACAGCTGTTCTATAGAGATCTGTCATCCACCCTCTTTCTTTGTACACATTTACCGTGGCAGTCTCGTACACTGCAACAGCCTTGGCTGCCTCCTCTCTGTGGATAATGACTACATGTCCATACCCTGCCCTAACCTCTTTCCAGACATCAAGCTTCTTGCTGGGCATGCCTATCTACATGATCTGACAGCATAACAAACTTATGTCTAAAAGCAAACTCATACCTCCTGAAGTCAGCTCCTGCTTTTGACTTCCCTATCTACATTGGTGATAACCACCATTCTTTTAGGTGTTTCACAGTCATCTTAACTCTCCTCTCACTTCCATATTTAAGTAGTAGTCCAACTCTGTTGATTCTGTCTTTTATGTCCTCTCTCACATCCTTCCCTTCTTCTTCATCCCCACTGTCATTGGTCTAGTTCTTCTACCTTTTGTATGTATTGTGCCAGCCTACTCACTTCTTAATACTTTCAGTATTTATCCACATAATTCATCCTAAACATGGCTACTAGAATAGCCTTTTAATTAATTAATTTATTTATTATTAAATGTATTGGGGTGACATTGGTTAGTAAAATTATGTAGAAGTGTACATTTCTATAATACGTCATCTATATATTGTGTATTTACCACCCAGAGTCAGTTCTCCTTCCATCACCATATATTTGACCCCCTTTACCCTCATCTACCACCCCCTCCCCCCTTACCCTCTGGTAACCACTAAACTCTTGTCTGTGTCTATGAGTTTTTGTTTCTTTATTTGTTTGTCTTGTTCCTTTGTTGCTTTCAGTTTTATATCCCACAGATGAATTAAATCATATGGTTTTTTACCTTTTCTGACTTATTCCTCTTAGCATGATAATCTCAAGATCCATCCATGTTGTTGCAAATGACAGGGTTTCTCCTTTTCTTGTGGCCAAGTAATATTCCATTGTGTATATATACTACATCTTTATCTAATCATCTATTGAATGACACTTTGGTTGTTCCAAGTCTAGGCCACTGTGAATAATGCACAATGAACATAGGGGTACATATATCTTTATGGATAAATGTTTTCAGATTTTTGGGGTATATACCCAGAATTGGGATTCCTGGGTTGTATTGGTAATTCTATTCTTAACTTTTTGAGGAACCTCTATGCTGTTTTCCATAGTGGCAGTACCAATTTACATTCCCACCAGCAGTACACGAGGTCTGACAATTAAGTTTGTGAGCTCATCCTAGAAAAAGTGCTAAAACCTCATTGCTGACTATCACTACAGTCACCGTCAAAGTATTCCCCTCAGGAATCTATGCATTGATGCCATGCCTAGTCCACCCCTCAAAGCAATATTGGAACTCTTTTTCTGGAATGGCCATCAGAGCTGTCATCGTATTACCCTTGATGTCCTGAATGTCATAAAAATGTCTTCCTTTCAATATTTCCTTTATCTTCAGGTAGAGAAAGAAGTCATTGGGGGCCAGATCAGGTGAGTAGGGAGGATGTTCCAATACAGTTATTTGTTTACTGGCTAAAAACTCCCTCACAGACAGTGTCGTGTGAGCTGGTGCATTGTCGTGATGCAAGAGCTCCTTCGGGACCATTTTTGCACACACCTTTATCATGCTGAGATTTTCAGTTAAGGTTTTCCTAACTGTTTCTCTATTGATGTTTATGTTTCTCACAGTCAGTCGACAATTTTGACACAGAATTCAACAAATTTTTGCAATCTTTTCATCAGTTCTGCTCATTACTGGCTGCCCCAGCCTCTCTTCATCAGTGATGCATTCTTTCCTCTCAGAAAAACATTTAATCCATTTGTACATTGCCATTTTCTTCATGGCATTATCCCCATAAACTTGAACTCACATGTCCCTGATTTCACTTCCACTTTTGCTAAGTTTAACAAGAAATTTAAGGTTTGTTTGTTGCTCTAATTCAAGCTCAGACATTCTAGCAATGGCACACAAAAATGCGCAACAACAATAATGAACTCCACTCAGCAAGACACCACCACACGTCGACATGAACACAGCTGTGAGACAGTGATATACCAAGGTTATGAAACCTTACACAGCTGTTTGTACAGTGCTGCCAACGTAAGCACACGGTGGCAAGTTCGCGATATTAATTGTCATTTGTCGTATGAAGGTTCCTTTTTTCTCAGCCTCTCCAATGCTTGTTATTACTTGTCTTGTTAGTGATAGCCATTCTAACAGGTCAAATGGGTGGTATCTCATTGTGGTTTTGATTTGCGTTTCTATAATAGCTAGTGAAGTTGAGCATTTTCTCATATATCTGTTGGCTGTTTGTATGTCTTCTTAGTAGAAGTGTCTGTTTATATCCTCTGCCCATTGTTTAATTGGATTGTTAGATTTTTATTGTTGAGTTGTACAGAGTTCTTTACATATTTTGGATATTAGCCCCTTATCAGAGGCATTGTTTGCAAACATCTTCTCCCATTCAGTTGGTTGCCTCTTTGTTTTGTTGATGGTTTCTTTTGCTGTGCAGAAGCTTTTCAGTTTGATATAGTCCCTAGAATAGACTTTTAAAAATATTGCTTTTACCATGCTGCTCTCCTATCCTAGAACCTCGAAAACCTCTCTCTTGCCTAATGGATTATGTAAAGTAAATGCTTTATGCTCATAGTTAGGGCCCACTGTGTTCTTGCATCATTCTAATTTTACTTCATGTGTGCCTTATAGAAACTTCAGCATGTCCCTGCTTTTCCCACTGTTGATGTAAAACCTGGCATGTCCTCTCCTCCACACTCTTCCAGTTGAAATTGTATTGTCTTCAAAAATTAGTTCAGAGTGTCTGTAAAACCTTCCTTGATTCAACCAGCTGAGCTTTCTCCTTTATTTAATTCTCATTTCATCAGCGTTTCCTTTATGACATGGTATTTTGCTCTGTTTAGTGGTTACTTAGGTATTTTTATTCATTCCCATCACACTGTAAATTCCTTGATCACAGGGACATATCTTCTTTATTTTGGTGTGTTCATAGCACCTCTCCAAGCACCTTAAATGTGGATAGAAGCTCCATAAATGATAGAATAAATGAATGGTGAAGACTGCCAACATTTTTTTTAGAACTACTAATGACTCAGTTTTTGGAATGAATTCTGTGTTAAGAAGGGACAGATGCCAGATGACCCAAATGTCATGGTTTATTCTTTTTCCCTCATTCTTCATACTCAGTTCATCAACAAATACTGTCAGCTCTACCTCTTCAAGATATCTCTAATAAAACCTGTTTTCTCTACCCCTACTGCTTCTTCCCTTGAAGAAACCACCATTATCTCTTTTCTATAAGAGCCTTTTTAACTGGTTCCCTGGCTTCTACTCTTGTCCTACCTAAATCCATCAGCCAGGTGACATCTTTATAACACTTATATCATGGCAGTCCCATGCTTAACAAACTCCAGTAGCTTCCCACTGCATTGAGAATAAAATTCAAACTGCTTACCGTGACTTTGGAAAACTCCATGATCTGGCCTTGGCACTTCCCCAACCTCATTTCCCACTGTTGTCCACCTTGTGCATTGTGCTCAAGCTCTACTGAACATTGGCCCTTCCTTATTGTCATGTTTGCTCAAAGCATAGTGAGTAAGTACTTTTGGTTCTATTAGGGTCCTTGCTAATGTTAGCTATTGTCTTAGGGCTTCATGTCTTTAGCAGTGGAGATGACTCAGGGAGTGGTCTGAGACTTGACTTTGGGGAAAACCTTCATGGATTTCATCTTTCCCCTGAAAAGTAGTATCTCCAGTATTGAGTTTGAGCTGAACGATATATTTGGCTTAAAGGGAGAAGAAAGGAAATCTTGTATTACTCTCATAACCTTCTTCCTGAAGGATGCTACAAATATTACAGATAGAAACCAGAGCTGGAGGGCAAATATCCTCCATCTTCTTTATCACTC
Source organism: Hipposideros armiger (assembly GCF_001890085.2). Classification (NCBI taxonomy): domain Eukaryota; kingdom Metazoa; phylum Chordata; class Mammalia; order Chiroptera; family Hipposideridae; genus Hipposideros; species Hipposideros armiger. The sequence continues at coordinate 386,776 of NW_017732330.1, read as the reverse complement.
TGCTTGTTTGTTTAGGAAATAGGGCATTACAGCAGAAGCTGATGCTGTAGATGGTGCTCTGCAAACCTGTTGTCATTTCCCTGTGTGTTCCTCTGAAGTCTCCCTTAGCCCTCTGGTGTTGCACCCTTAGATTTTGTATATACAGAGAAGGAAGAAAAACCCTCTTTATTCAGTTCTTGACTTGTTCCCCTTGCTTCTAGAAACTGCAAAATAAGCACTATTCACCTCCTTGCCTTTGGGATAATTGACAAGAAACCATCTATGTTGGGTACGTTTTATCAGACTATCTGTAGAAAACTAGAATATGCTCCCCAGCCCACTCTGAAAGAGAATTCCAAGTACTGTGTTTCTAATTACTAAGCGTTTTTCTAGCCCCTAATATCTGCAATGCTCTCCCATATCACTTATATGGTTGCCGCCTTTCAACCTTCTTTAGAAAAAGAGGTATCTCCATGGATTTTGTTGTTGTTGTTGTTGTTGTTGTTGTTTTTTAAGATTTTTATTGGGGAATTGGGGGGATGGGAACAGCGCTGGGGAATTGGGGAAGGGGAACAGGCAAGTTGCTGTTGTTTTGTTCTTCAGTCTAGTTGTGGAGGACGTTGCTTCGCTGGCCCAAGTTGGCACCATCATTGCGCTCTTCCCGGGCGAGGCAGATCAGTCGCCGGCTTCTTGCAGCTCTGACCGCTCACGCTGGCTGCTGGCTACACACGGTAGCCCATGGCAACCCACTGCAGCAGGGGCTGCAGCCTACGCCGTCGCCGGCGACTCATGGCAGCCCAGCTCCAGGTTGAGCTGTTGTTCAGCATCTTAGCTGTGGAGGGCAGTGTCACTGGCCCTCATATGTGGGATCCGAACCAGGGCCCTCTGGCGTCCCAAGCGAGTTCGTAACCATCGTGCCACTCGGCCAGCCCTATCTCCATGTTTTAAAGATTTCAGTGCAAACATGGAGAAATGAAAACAGAAGGTCAAATGTAAAGGCCCTAACCAGATGAAACTCTCTACTTAGCAAGCAAAAAGGCACCCCCTGACACACATCACAGCAGTTGGGGGAGACTTTATTTTTACCTCAACATTCCCTCCATTTCTTATTCACTACCCTTGGTTTCTTTGAGCCAGGGATGGATCCTGAGGTGGAGACTGGAGAAGGGGATCCAGCAGATTTATATGAATGGTCTGGCTATTCAGAGAACTGAGGGAAGGTGGAGAAGGTGGGAAAGGTAGGGAGGCAGAACTGGGTACCAAAAGCCCCATTTACATAAAGTTCCCATATTTCAGATGACCCAGATTATAACGTTCCCAGGCTGAAAAGAAAGCTGTTGTCCTAAACATTCTCTCTAAAATTATACATACATACATGCATACACATACACACAGATACACATGCACACACATATGCACATGTACACACACACATACATATACACATACATGCATAAACCACACACATGCATACATACAGATATACATACACACATAGACATGCACATTTACACGCATACACACAGATACACATATGCACATTTATGCACATACAGATACACATATACACCCACATATACATACGACATACAGTAATACACATACACACATACATGCACATACATGTTCCCCTTTGGTTGGATCTGTAGTAAGGAGCTCTAAATCACCAGGCTGCAAGGTCCCTCAGCTAACTAGGATGTAAGTGGCCTTTGTAGTTTTGAATCCCTCCATGGTGATCAGGCAGCTTTCCCCCTCTTCTGTCAGATAAACAAGCTGTGCATTGTTCTGTCCACCGGCCTGTATGCGGGCTTCCCTTCCTGCTGAGTGGGCCAGACTGAGCTTGGACTCCTTCATGTGGGGCAGGTGGAATGTGCTATTTGAGGGGAGTCTGGAAGAGCCACAGAAAGTAAACAGGGCTAATCAAGGACATTTTTTTGCGCTTCTACTTATCTAAACACTTTCAAAAGACGAAAGAGCCTGCAGGAGTTTATGGCCCAGACTTCGCACTAAGCACAATCCCAAGCAACAGGGGCCATATTTTCCTTCTTGCCCTGGGGTAGGGCAGAGCCATTGTTCTCTTTCTGCCTCTCCCCTACTTGCCCCACTTCAAGTATCTCTTGAGGGGTCTGCTGGGAGTGAGGCTCAGAGATGGTTAGTGCTGTCTGAAGATATTGGGGTGACAGCCCACTAATGCAACTAGATATTGACTCCTTCCAGAATTAGTCCTCCTCCCTCCTCTCACGTCTCCCAACAGTCTTTACAAAGACTCTTCTGGGAGCTAGCTTTTGGCTTATCTGCTACTTCTGCTTGCATGTACCCACCACCCTCTGCACCCATGCCAAGTTCTTATCCTCTGAGTGCTTGGAAAAGATGCAGTCATCTTTACCTTCCCTCAAATGTAAGAGATTATACTTGGTCATGTTATCTGGAACTCAGCTCTGCTATGCAAGAGGGTGCTCCCTTTACCCCCATGCTATCTCCCAGCCTCTTTCCCAAATCCCAAACTAGACAAACTGCACATTCTTCTCTTACCTTCCTTAGCCCAAGGATTTCACAAGTATCTGCTCTCTGTGCCCCCATGCCTATCCTATCACCTCATCTGGTGACTACCCAACTCATACTCCCACCCCACCTCCCTACCTCAGCCAGTCCCATGAACATTCTCGTGCCTCTAGTCATAATTTCCTCAGCCTCATCTGGCCACTGACAGGGCCAGACTGCAATCAAACTCATTGCTCTTTATTCTGTTAGGAAGTGGGGATCGGCAAGCCTCATCAGGGAAGCACTTTTATGGGCTGGGTTAATGAGTGGAAGGAGGAAGACACTTGGCAACCAGAAGACTAAGGAAGGCTGGACACCCAGGCCTCAGTAGTGACAAGAGAAGAGACTTGATCCTGGGGTTTCTTCCCTATTGTACTGCTAATGGTATTGTATTCCCTAGTGTATTGTCAAAGTGCGGTTATCACTCCCGTAGCATGAGCATCACTCTAGAACTTGTTAGAAGGTCAGAATCTGGACCCCACTGTAGATCTCCTGAGTCAGAATCTGTATTTTAACAAGATCCCCAGGAGATCAGTAAGCCCACTGAGATTTGAGAAGCTCTGTTCTAGAGTACTAGGTTTGGCTTTTGAACTTTCTCTTAACTAGTCCTTTCTCTTTCATCTTCATTTAGATTGAAGAAGTTATTTTTCTTGCTACTAATAGTACCTAGCCCATTATTATTTTGGGTACAGGATAATAGTAATAACAGATACCATTTATTGAAAGTTTGCAGTTGTGGAAATTGAGGTTCTGTGACATGCCCAAGGCCAAACAAGTCAGTGGTAAAGCTGAGACTCCAGGCCGGATCCATATGCCCAAAAAACATCCCTAAACTTTCCCTATACAGTACTTCTAACTACTAAAGGAGAGCCTATGGGCTTACTTGAATGGCACTTTCCTTTTGTGGAATAGACAAACATCAACCCCGACTTCCCTAGGAAGTACAGAGGGATGATAGGGGAAGCGGCCTCCAGTCTCCAGGCTTGATTTGTCCTGAGAGGAAAGGCCCTAGTATACTTCTTGTCCTGTGGGAGCTGGCGTAAACCCTTCCAGGAGCCAGAATTTGCTGGAATTGGGACCAGAGGCCAAAGGAAACTGGAGTAAGGATTAGGAGTATTATGAAGGGAAATTCCCAACTCTAAATCCCCAAGAGAAATTAAATTTTGATGCCTGAGCTTGGGCTTAAAGTGTGCAACAAACTCATGTGGGGCTGTTTTGGGTTCTGGCTATTGCACAGGTCAATGGGGACATCATTTGAAGCCCCAAGCCTGGGGCCTAGGACTGTTACATCATAGCATGCTATAGCTAGAAGGGTTGTTTGTGATGGAGTCCAATGTTTTATTTTGCAGAGAGGAAACGGAAGCTCAGAGAGGGGGAGTAAGTTGCCAGAGGTCAGAACAAATTCATGGCAGAGCTAGGGATGCTGACTCCCAGCATCCCTCTTCTGGAGGTGGAGTCTCTGGTGTGACATGGAGATTTCTTTCAGTCTGCTCGAGTGTCCATAGGAAGTGCAGACCCTGTAAATATGGCCCAGAATGGCTTGTGAATCTTTATATCTCAGCAGGAAAATCTCTAAGCCACTTGCCCCCCGCTGAGTAAAATCAGCTGTAGTGCTACTTGCTCTTCTGGCCCTGGAGGCTGCTAGGCCTGGCTGATCTGGGCTTTCCTTTTCTGGGGCCCAGAGGACCTGCGGAGATGGCTGGGTGGGGTCAACTCAGTCCAGGAAGCACAGGAATTCTTTTAAGTGTATGTGTCTGGGGTATTTTTCTCGCTCACTTACGTGTATTTTTAAAAATTCTTTTTAGACACCCGCTTTATCTTTCCCAAACATCATTTCCTTGCTCCTTTCCTGAGTTCTAGCAGTGGCTGGGGGCCCAGCTTCCTTATTGGCCTCTGAGCTGTGGAAGGGGGCGGGCCAGGGCTCATAGGAGGCTGTAGTAGGGAACAGGGGGGCTGTTTATGCTGCTGGAACTGCCTTTCATCCTTCCCTTTGCCATCAGGGTGCTGGCTGGTTTCTGGAGCAGTGTCTTCACTCCTATCCAGCTGTTGACACTGGCCTTCGTTCCCTAAAGCTGTGGCCACATCTAGGCCCAACCAGGCTGATGGTAATACGTTGTCTTCATGGCCACTCCTTTCTGTTCTTGAAACTGGGACCTGACTGTGCCTGAGCCCTTTGGATCACACTCAGGATCTTGGGCTGATGGTCCCTCATCTCAGGAGGTCTTAACAGGAAGGCAGATGGCTCTCAACTAAGGGAGAATTCAACTTGCAGAGAGAAGCCCTGGGGACTGGCTGGAGGGGTTGTTGATGAGCATCTGAGCTGGCTGGATACTCAGCTCTCTCCTAAGCCACCTCCCCACCCTGGGCAACTTTCCTGGTAGGTACTACTAGTAGCCATGGCCGCCATGGCTGCTGTCCCTTCCCTTGTTCTGCTTTCTTTCTTCAATATCACTTACTTTTTGCTTCCTAAGAAAGGAGTTTTGGGATAATGAATGATAGGGTATGTGTTTAATGATAGTGCCTGAACCAGCCTTGGAAGAATGGGATTGTTGCCTCCACAGCCAGGCCTGGAACTGCCTGGTTAGTGGTTGGCATTGTGTTACCTCTCCGCTTATTTCTCCTCATCCCACGTCCTCACTGCCTAAATAAGGGATGGTTTAAACTTTAGGACTACTGAGACTTTCCTTTTCTGACTACTTCTCGAGGAAATGGCTAGGAGAAGCCTCAGCTATACGTATTTTTTGACAGATTGCTCTTTGGGGAATAGGCGGTATCCTAGAGAAGGCTGCAGGGTCTGAGCCTTATTCCCAACTGCAGGTTACCAGCTGTGTGCCCTTAGCAGAGCAATTCAGCTTTCTGTGTCTCTGTTTTCTTGTCTGTAAAGTGGGGATAATAATAGCTATTATGGATAAGGTTGGAGTGAGGATTGAATCAGCTAATGCATGTGAAGTGCTTAGTGTCTGGCACATCTTTATTCAGTAAGTGGTCCCTGTTATTTTTTTTTAAGTTTATAGTATGTCAGACACTATGCTGAGTGATTTCACACATGGGACTGCATTTAATCCAGACGATAACTCGTGAGTAAGGAATGGTTATCTTCCCCATTTTACAGATAAAGAATCTACAACTCAGAGAAGTGACTTGGCCAAGGTCGCACAGCTAGGATTGGAATGTAAGTGTGGACTAAGTCTAGGACTATTCGGGAATAATTATAGAACAAGTATTAGATCATGTATAGATAGTTTCCTCTCCTTTATCAAACTCGGGCTAGAGTGCTCCCGCTGTAGCTGAAGTTCCTTTGCTGGGATTTTCCTCACCCCAGCTTGTAGTTTTTCTCCCAGTGGTCCCAAAGCCCCCACAGCCTTGCTTCTGTCTCTTTTAAGATTGTTTCCTTTCCCTGGAGAAACCCTAGAGAGAATAGGGGCCTTTGTATGCTACTTTTCAAAGTGTGCCAAGGGAGTGGTGTAGCAGAACTTTGACCTTGGATGGACAAACCTGGGTGGGAGTACATCTGAACCATCAAGAAAGACAAGTCTGAAAATATAACTTTTATTATAGTACCTACTATTTATTGACTACTTGCTATGCATCAGGCTGCATCCCAGATGCTTTGAGAACATTATCTGTGATCCCCACAATAACCTAGTCAAGTAAGGATTGTTGGTCCCTTTTTCAGATAAGAAAACTGAAGCTCAAATGGGTTAAATGACTTGCATAGAATCACACAGCCAAAGTGGAAGTTAGGATATAAACCTAGATCTGTCTCACTCGTTTTTGTCTCGCCTGCTGTCTCGGTATAGTTGGTAGGATGAGACTAACATACATGAAATAATGATGAGCAATATAAAACATATTGTTATGGGCTGAATTTTGAGGACTAGATTACTAAGGACGAACTCCCTGGAGGAGATGGTACTTGAGCAGTACCTTGGAGAACGGTTGAGATTTAGATTAACAAAATGGGAAGGGGCATTCCAGGCAGAGGGAACTGTCATAGTAATAACTAAAAATGTTCTAAGTAATTGGCATGCATTGTCTCATTTGATCTTTATAAACCCCATTAATTATATACCATTATCCCCATTTTACTGTCATGGCAACTAGAGCTCTGAGAAATGATGTCACCTATTTAAAGCAACAGAGCTAATAAGTGGTGGAGCTGGGATTCAAACCAAAGTGGTCCAACTCCAGAGCCTGTGCTAGATTCTACTAGAAAACAAACAGCAATGGCACAAAGCTGGTTGCAGAGTGTGACTGGAGCAGAGACATGGGAGATTGGGCTGGGTGGGTAAAGATAGCTTATAGAGCGCTACCAAAGCCTGATCCCGGTTACATTTGATGCAGGATAGGGTAAGAAATGGGGGCCAGTGAAGATTCTTGAATAGCAGAGTGCTATAATTCAGTTGGAGTTTGACATGATATAATCTAAAAGCAGTGACTGGAGGTGGAACAAGGGGAGACTGGCTGGCAAACTGACCTAGTGTTTTGGACATAAAGTGTTAGGGCCTGAACTAGAATAAAGGGTTTGGGTGGTGGGTTCTGTGGAGGACAGGTGTGATTATGTGGCATGGTCTCAATAAGAATGGAGATAGAAAGAGAGAGGCAAAGCCAGGGAGAGATCATGAGTTAAGACTCAGTAGAACTCAGTGAGGAATTGGACGGTTGCGGAGAAGGTGGCATCAAGGCTGATTGCCCACATTTTAAACCTTGGACTCAGAATAACTTCAGGAATCCTAGATGTGGAAAAAGAGCCCAAAATAAGAGAGGTGCCGTGTTATCCACTGTATCCTGCGTGCTTCGAGGTATAGTACATTCACATGGCACACAGTCTGTAGTAGTACATCATACTTCTTGAGATGCCTTATAAATGATTGTTAACGGATAGCTACTGGGCTACAGAAACTGGAGAGATTTCTCGCATCAGAGCTTTGTGTATGAGATTCTGGAGCAGGCACATCCCGGCCCCAAGGCCTTCTTGTGCCCTCAGCCTCCCCGCTAGGCACTCTGAAATCCAAAATAGAACAATGTGGTTAAAAGTGGGGCCTCACCTGCCTTTCCTCCCCATAAACCTTAGCCACTGCTGCTAACCTCTGGCTCTGGTTCCTGACCTTTGACAAGCAGCATCCTCTGCCCTTCCTCTTATATCTCCTTGTCTGTGCCTAGCCTGTTACCACTTAACTGATGTTTTTCCCAGCAAGGCCTTCTCCCCAGGACTACCTTTTTAGGCCTTAGCTCTCTAGAGCCTTGCACTGCTAGGATTTTCTGTGTTTCCGCTGAATTATCCCACTATATAACAAGATTGTTGAAAACAGGAGCCCTTGTCTTAGTCAACTCTGCACCCTCAGTGTCTAGTATGACAGTAAATGACTGAATAAATTACTAAATAAGCTATCATCTATTTACCTCTCTGTCATCTACTTATTTATCATCTGTTTCTCTTACTCTGTCATTCATCTCTCTGTATCATCCATTTCTCTTTACTACGTATTTATAGTTTTTCTCAGGGTTTTCTCCCTTTCTGTTATTTTTCTCTGTAACATTTTCCCTCTTATGTCTATCATCTATCTGACCCTTCCAACATCTATCTTTCTCTTCCTTTCTCCCCCCTCCCCCCTCCCTGTTGTACTCCCTCCCTCCCCTCCCCCTCCTTCCATCTCTCCTCTCCTTATTCTCCCCCCTTCTCCCTTTCTCCCTCTCTTTCTTTCTCTCATTGATCTTTTCTTTATCTTCTGGTACTACCCATGCCCCACGTGTGTTCTTCTCCATACTGTTCTTCCCCATATCCAAAGCTGGTGTCTATTCATGTGAAATATACCAGAGAACAGGGATTGGTCCTGTGTAAGCCAGTCAGTGCAAGAGTTATGGTGTCAGCCTCCAGCACCAGCTAGACCCTGTGGTTGCATCCAGAGCCTTAGCCTCAGACCTGTTTCCCTTTATTCACCCCTGCCCTGCGGAGAAGCAGTCTCCTCTGTCAGCCTAGCACTGCACCATTCACCACTTTGTTCTATTTTACCTGGCGGGAGTTGGGGCTTCTTCAACACTTTTCCTACATACTCAGGTATCTCACCTCTGTGCCCATCTTCTCCTTCCTCTTTCAAGGCCTATACCACACTTTATTGGAATTAGCTCTGTCTCACTAATCTGTAAGCTCTCAAGGGCAAAGGCTATTTTGGATTTATCTCTGTATCCCCAGAGCTATGCACAAATGGTACACAGAAAACATTCAACAAATGCTTATCAAATGAATAAGCGAAGACTGGAGAATCTGCAGCCCAGTGTTGACTTGTTCAAACTTCTCAATCACTTCTCTATTATTTTCTAAGAGAAAATTAGGAATATTGGCCAGATTGATGTTTTCCCTCAAAGATAACTTAGAGTCGGCTCACTGTTCATTGGTCAGCATCGTTCATTTATTCCACAAGTATTTATTGAGCATTTACTCTGTGTCTGACACTGCTGTACCTGATTGGGATACACCTGTGAACAAAACAGCCATATGAAGCTAACATTCCATATCTCCAGGGATCGCCCTTGGGTTGAAGGAGATTGGAGTACTGGGAGCTGAGGAGGGCCACTAAGATTCCCACAGCAGCTCCTTGCAAGATGTTCTACTTCATTTAAGGGAAAGAGGGGGTGGGGGTGGAAGCTGCCTGGAAGTGATTTCAGCTCTGGTTCCCTAAGCTGACTTCCTGTCCTTTTCTTGCTGTAGGAGAAACGCCCCTGTCAGTAGGCCGCATTCATGGCATGTGGCCAAGCTGCTGGAGGGATGCCCTGAAGTGGCTACCACCATGCATGTCCCTTCTGAAACCTTCAGCTTGTCGTGGCATTCCGGCTGCAACACAAGGTGAGTCTGAAACCCTCTCCTCAAGATGGTCTGGAGGGTAGACAATGTGGTCACTCTTTCTCCCCTGCTATAGCCCTGTTGGATGTTATAGAGCCCAGAATGCTATAACGGAAAATGGAGTGGGAGTCCAGAGTACCTGGGTTCTAGACCTAGTCTACTGCTAACTCTCTGTGACTTTGGGCCAGTCTCATTCCTTCTGGGAAATGTTTCCTTAAATAGTTACCTCGCTTGACTTGCAAGACACCATATTCCCCTGCTTTTCCTCCTATTTCACTGGCTGCTCCTTTGCAGTCTCTTTCCATGGCTCCTCCTCATCCCCTTCATCTCTTAATATAGGAGGGCCCCAGGGCTCAGTTCTGGTTCTGTTCTCTGTCTACAGTGACTCACTGGCAGTCTTACCCAGCGTTCGTCAGCTCTGTCACAGAGCCAAAGCCTTCAGAATGGTACCTCTCTGAATAACAGTGTCTACCTGCAGTGAGAATCTCTCAATGCAGGCAGTGTAATATTGTCTGTTGTTGAAACAACTGCTCAGAAGTGGCAGACAACTTTTTCAGCAAGCTCTGAGCCAGAAGAGCTGCTGGCCTCAGCTGCCTTTTTCCTTCCACAACAAGATTGTCCCTCCAAGAAGGGATTTCTGTTGAGGAGGCTCAGGGAAGTGAAGGGTTGAGTTTGCCCCCACTTGGTGACTTTACTCCCACTTGGTGACTTTACTTGGCATTAGAAGCCAGGGGCTCAGGGCAGAGACAGAGACAATTTTGTTCTGGAAGAATACACAGCATCACATTTTCAGCTTGGCTCCCGTTGGAGTGGGGGTGTGGTTGTTTTCAGCAGGAAGGGTGGTGGGGTGGGTAGCAGGTCCCCTTGCCAACAAGAAATCGGTGGATTCTCAGCCCAGAGGTCAAGTGAGCAAAGTGGCTAAGGGGCAGCGTGGGTCACAAGAATTAGGGGAGGCTGACCTGAGGGTCTCATGGGCTTCTGCCACTGCTCAGCTCTGGCTTTCTGAACTGTGGCCTTTCTGAGAGCAGCCTGCAACCTCTGGGATTCTAGTCATAGGGAGTTACTGGCATGGCTTGGCTCAGTTCAGCTTTATGTGTGGGAAATAGTACTTAAAAGTCAAGATAGTTTCTGATCCTAGCCCCTTCCTTGGTCTCCCCGGTTTGGCTTTATCATGGGGGATGAGGGCAGCATAGGTGGACAGGGGCCACTATACTGTCAATACTAGCAGTAGAGAGGATGCTGATAACAATAGCAATGGAAACAATTGAGAGAGCAGCCGCTACCATGTATTGAACCTTTGCTAGGTGCTTGGGCTGTGATAAGAGCTTTACTTTTTTATTATCTGATTTCACGCACAAAACAATCCTCTGATGCAGATATTACTATTATTCCTGTTTAACAGACATTATAGTAGAAGAGCTAAGACACTGGACTCACAGAAGCCTGGGTTCAAATTCCAGCTCTGCTTCTTCAGCAGCTTTAGTACTTTGACCGTCTACTTGACCTCTCAAAGCTTCAGCTTTCTCAGGTGCAAAGTGGAGATAGTAGTTTCTCTCCTTAAGTTTGGAATGAGACACTCTAAAGTGCCTGACACATTATAGGGCCTTGGTAAGTGTTCAGGATTACTATTATCAAGAAAAGAATGGGGGATGCCTAAATTTCAGCCCTGTCTGGGCCACAAGCTAGTACTGGGAGATATTGAGAAAAATCACCTCTTCAAAATCACTTCCTTTGTGGGGCTTGCTTTATAGCAGTGGTTCTCAAAAGTGTGGTCCCTGGACCAACAGCACCAGTATCATCCAGGCAACTTATTAAAAGTAAACATTTCAGGATTCACCCAGACCTAAAACTCTGGAGATGAGGCCCCCTAACCTGTGTTTTGACAAGTTCTCCTTATGATTCTGGGGCACGCTCAAATTTGAGAACCACTGATTTACAAAATGGGCTAGCTGAAATTGGATTAGTCCTTTAAGGCCCCTCTCTAATGCTAATGGTCTATGATTATCTCTTCTGGCAGAGAGCCACATGCTGACTCCCTGGGGACAGCAACAGGCCAGAAGCAATTCTAGACTCACTGATGGCAGGGAAACAGAACATAACCCCCAATGGAGTCCTCACACTTTTAGTCTTTGGGATCTTGTCCCCCACCCTTCTTCCATATACCATCTTGTCTCCCATTTTACCATGTTGCTGTGGTGTCCTGGTATCCATCTCCTTCCCTGTTTCCCTTCATTCTGTTTTTGCCTTATCTCTCTCTCATTTGTGACATGGGTGCCTCTGGGCTTCCCTGTCTTCTCCCATGGCAGGGCTGGCCACGGCGGGAAAGGGATCTGGTAACTTGGCTAACTAATCAGTATGCCCTGTGTCTTGCAGTGACGTGTGTGTGCAGTGGTGTCCACTCTCCCGGCACTGCAGCACTGAGAAAAGCAGCTCCATTGGCAGCATGGAGAGCCTGGAGCAACCAGGCCAAGCCACCTATGAGGGTCACCTCTTGCCCATTGACCAGAATATGTACCCCAACCAGCGTGACTCAGCCTATAGCTCCTTCTCGGCCAGCTCAAATGCCTCTGACTGTGCCCTTTCCCTCAGGCCAGAGGAGCCAGCCTCTGCAGACTGCATTATACAAGGCCAAGGGTCTACTAAGGCCCATAATGGCAGGCCTAATATGCCTGAGACCTCAGGAAGTAGCCGGCGCGCCAACGGGGGCCACCTGACTCCCAGCTCCCAGATGTCATCCCGCCCACGGGAGGTCCACCACTCAGGGCCTGCCAAGGCTGCCAAGGGCCCACCACAACCTCCAGTGAGGCGAGACAGTCTTCAGGCCTCCAGATCCCAACTCCTCAATGGAGAGCAGCGCAGGGTTTCTGAGCCTGCAGACTCTTTACAACAGGAGAAACTGAGCTTAGACACTACGCTATCCCCAAGGAACCCTAACAGGTTTTGCTGCCTCAGTGGGCAAAACCAGGTGATAAATGAGGGCCATCAGAACTGTGAGCTCAGCCAACCTCCTGAATCCAGCCAGCAGGGTTCTGAGCACCTACTGATGGAGGCCTCATCCAAAGCTATTGGATTCCAAAAATCATATGACAAAACTTCCAGTATAAATTCCAGCCCACTCAACAAGGCTTCAGCAGAGCTAGCTAAGGCTTCTTTTAGTAGCCCTCAACACCTCACAGGACCCACAGGCCATCGCCATAGTGCCCCTGAACAGCTGCTGGCATCCCACTTGCAGCATGTGCACCTTGATACCAGGGGTAGCAAGGGGATGGAGCTCCCAGCTGGGCAGGATGGACATGAGTGGACTCTGTCCCCTTTACATAGCAGCCACACAGGGAAGAAAAGCCCATGTTCCCCTACAGGAGAAACCCAGGACCAGCCCAGCAAAGAGAGAAAGACCAGGCCAGTGGATGAGAGGCCTTTGGGTTCAGGGCACCAGAGCCGAAGCATTTCCCCCCATGGAGAAGCTGATGGACACCCTCCAGAAAGAGGTCTCCAGGACCCAAACAGGGCAAGCAGAGCAGGCAGTGAGTTGGCCAGCCAGCAGCCCTCTGCCTCTGGCTCTCTTGTTCAACAAACCAGGGACTGTTCTTCAACCACTAAAGTAGCTGGCACCACAGAGGCAGCTGAAGAAGGGGACAATGAGCCCAAGGAGTGTGGCCGGGTGGGTGGTCGGCGAAATGGAGGGACCCGGGGCCGCTCTATCCAAAACCGGCGGAAGAGTGAGCGTTTTGCTACCAACCTGCGTAATGAAATTCAGAGGAGGAAGGCCCAACTCCAGAAAAGCAAGAGTCCCTTATCACAGCTGTGTGACACTAAGGTGCCAGTGGAAGAGACTGAGGAGCCCCTAGAAAATCCTCTACTTCCTGCCTCTAACTCATCTCTACTGCCTTCATATAAAAAACCACCTAGCCCCAGAGACAAGCTCTTCAATAAGAACATGATGCTTAGGGCTAGGTCTTCAGAGTGCCTCAGCCAAGCCCCTGAGAGCCATGAATCTAGGACAGGCTTGGAGGGACGAATGAGCCCTGGCCAGAGGCCTGGCCAGTCCTCTTTGGGCCTGAATGCCTGGTGGAATGCATCTGACCCATCCTCCTCAGACTCTGAGAAAACAAAGGTTCACCATGGAGTCCGTGGAGGTCATTGGAGATGGTCTCCAGAACACAACTTGCAGCCTCACGTGGCACTAGCCATGGAAGGCCCTTCCAACCAAGGTGATAACAAGGAATTGACAGCTTCTACCACCCAAGCTGAGGAGGAAGCCATCCTCTTGCCCTTTGCAGACAGAAGAAAGTTCTTTGAAGACAGTAGCAAATCCCTATCTACATCTCATTTGCCAGGTTTAAGCACTCATAGTAACAAGACTTTTGCACAGAGACCAAAACCTATAGACCAAAGCTTCCAGTCAATGAACTCTAGCTATAGGGAATTGAGGCGCCATCCCATGGACCAATCATATCATGCCACAGACCAATCATATCATTCCATGTCACCCCTTCAGTCAGAAACTCCTACTTACTCAGAATGTTTTGCAAGCAAAGGTCTAGAACAATCCATGTGTTGTAAGCCACTGCACTGTGGTGATTTTGATTACCACAGGACCTGCTCTTACTCCTGCAGTGTTCAGGGAGCTGTAGTACATGACCCTTGCATTTATTGTTCTGGAGAAATCTGCCCTGCTTTGCGAAAGAGAAATATGATGCCAAACTGCTACAACTGCCGATGCCACCATCACCAATGCATTCGGTGTTCAGCTTGCTATCATAATCCCCAGCACAGTACCCTCGAAGACAGCACCTTGGCACCTGGCAACACTTGGAAATCCAGGAAGCCTACAGTGCAGGTGAGGACTTGGTTCTTGGATGGGTAGCCTTGTTGTTCTCTTTGTGAGGAGAAAGCGAGGTAAAAATCATTTGACAACATAACAATAATGCCATAAAACTGTATAGTCTTGGTTCCACCAGATGGTATCTTACTAACCTTGCATAGGAAACTCAGTCACCAAAATTGCAGTTACCTCATCTTTAAAGTTAGAATAAAATAACTTTTGCTTCACAAAATGGACAGAACTGGGATTTATAGCCTGACTGGCTATCTTGGTATCTGAGTGACCTTAAGCAAGTCATTCAACCACCAAAATTTGCAGTTATGTACTTTTTAAAGGGAAAAAAAGAAATTTTTACTTCATAAAAATGGCCAGTACTAAATAAGGTCTTATTACCTCATCTGTAAAGTGAGGAAAATAATGGCTGCCTCAAGGATCAGCTGCGAGGATCAAATGAGATTGTTGATATAGAGTGTCAGGCCCAGTGCCTGATACAAAACAGCACATATTCCCTTCCATTTCCTGTTTTAAAACTATTTGGAGCTCCAAAATTTGCAAATGGTCTCCCAAGCTTTGCTTTCAGAGATCTGACTTGTCTGGTTTTCTAAAGAACAAATCCTTCCCCCACCTTTTCCAGTCTCTCTCTGTCAGAGACCTAGGTTTAGACTGGCTGTTGCTATACTCTGGTTATGACCTACCACCCTAACACAAGCCACTGCCATCTCCCAGTGTACTTCTGGGAGGACTCTCTATGTCCTTCCCAGCTCGCTGTCAGATTCCTTCCCCAAGGCTTCCCTAACGCCACCTTTCAACTGGAGCACTCAAACCAGAAGTTAGTTCATATGTTGAACTGTTGCTGCATAGGCAGACACTTCTGAATGACTTGGGTGTATGAAATTGCTCAATATATATTTTTTCAAAAAAAGGAAACTTTGTGGTTAAAGAAGCCTTACACAAAAGACTACATATTCTACAATTCCTTTTATATGAAGTTCTAAAACAGCTATTCTATGGAAAAATAATTCAAAACAGTGGTTGCCTATGGGAGGTGACACAGAGATTGACTGGGAAAGGGCATGAGGGAACTTTGTTGGGTGAGGATAGTGTTCTATATCTTGATAAGATTTTGAGTTACACAGGTGTATACACATCTCTCAGAACTCAACAAATGTAAACTTAATATTTTTGCATTTAACTGGAAGTAAATTTTGCCTTAAAATATTATAAACAAATTTGGGACTTTATTTAATGATGTGTATGCTGAAGCTTTTGAAGCCTATTGACGTTCTAACTTATTTTATAGTTTTCAGATATAAATGTTGCACACATTTTGTTATATTTATCCCTAAGATTTCATGTTTGTGATGCTATTGTAAATAGTATTATTTTCTTAATGTCAAGTTAAAATTCTTTGTTACCATTATACAGAAATACAATTTAATTTTGTATATTGGCCTTGTATCCTGTAACCTTGCCAAACTCACTTATTGATTCTAGTAGCTTTTTGGTCGATTTAAGAAGATTTTCTACATAGACAATCATATCATCTGCAAATGAAAATAATTTTATATCTTTCTTTCCACTGTGTATGCCTTCTCTGGGGGAGGGGGGCATATTGCATTGTCTAGGACCTCCAATACAATGTTTAACAGAAATGGTGAGAGCAGATATTGTTGCTCTGTTCCTAATATTTCACTATTAAGTGTGGTGTTAGCTGTAGGTTTTTTTGTAGATGCACTTTATGAGGTTGAGGAAGTTCCCCATTATTCCTAGTTTGAAGAGAGCTTTTATCAGGCGTGGATGCTAGAGTTCTTCCACATGCTTTTTCTGTATCTATTGAGAACATCTTATAGTTTTTCTCTTTTAGTGTACTGATATGGTGAATTACATTGATTGATTTTTGAGATAAGAACCAGCCTAGTATTGCCAGGATAAATGCCACTTGGTCATGATGTATTATTCTTTTTATGTGTTACTAGATTCAATTTGCATATAGTTTGTTAAGGATTTTGGTATCTATATTTGTCACGGATTTTAGTCTGTAGTTTCCTTGCAATGTTCTTGTGTGGTTTTTATATCTAGATGCTGGCCTTACTAAATGAGCTGGGAGGTATTCCTTCCTCTTCCATTTTCAGGAAGAGTTTGCATAGAATTGGTATTATTTTCTTCTTAAATGTTAAGTAGAATAAATCATTGAAGCCATCTGGACCTGGAGTTTTCTTTGTGGAAAGGTCTTTAACTACAAATTCAATTTCTTTAATAGATATATTGTCATTTAGGTTATCTATTTCTTCTTGAGTGAGCTTCGGTCATTTGTCTTTCATGGAATTTGTCCATTTCATTTCAGTTTTCATGTTTATGGGGATAAAGTTGTTTGTAACTTACTTTGAAATACATCAAGAATTTAAGATGGATTGGTAGATGGATAGAGGAGTGAATAGAGAGATATGTGAAGAGGCAAATATGGTAAAATAATAATTGTAGAATCTAGGTGGTAGATTGGGTATTAATTGTAAATTTGTTCAACTTTTCTATATGCTTGAAAATATTCATAATAAACTGTTGACAAAAAGAGAAGAGGAAATATAAAATAATGGGTTTAAGGGCACTGATGTGGGAACCAGTTTGCCTAGGTTCAAATTCCTAAGTTTTCCCATTTCAAAAAAAAAATGGAGGTAACTGTACCTACTTCATAAGTTGGTTGTGAGGATTAAATGATGTAATCTGTGTAAGGCACTTAGAACAGTGACTGCCAGATAGTAATCATCTTGTAAGTGTGAGTTATTATCTGTTAAAATAAGGGGAGAGATTGACTTAGCTTGAGAAACGGTTTGCTGAAAGCAGAACCTACAAGTATACAATAAAGAAAGGGGAGTGAAGTTGGGGGGTGGGGCAGAGGAATACAGAGATTATGGCTGCAGAAGTGTCAACCCAGGGTCAGTAATGGAAGAAAGTGAAATTTGCAGGTTGCCATCAATTGGCAGCGGTAATGCAGGTGTGCCTGTACCTGTACCATGCCCCTCCTTTTGCACTCTGAGAGAGGGACACATTCGATTCCTCACACCTGTTAAGACTTGCTAAGCAGGTTTGCTTAGACAATAGGCTTTCAGACATGTGGCTGGCCATCTCGGAGCCACTTCATGCCCATTCTTAACCCTGTCACCTAAACACATCCCTGCCCCCAGACATGAGGCAAGTTTACAGCATGGATTAGGATACCCAAGCGCATATGAGTAAGGTAGTTGTGGTCCTTCTCTTTATGGCCCCAGAAGATGTTGCAAAGTTAATTGGCTCTTGTTTAGTGCTGTGAAGAGAGCTGAAGTCAATACACATTTCCATGCCTCATACTTCATGCCAGTTAGTTTTCCATATTTTATCAGATTATTTCATTTAACAAATGTATGAGATAAGTTATAATAGGACCCCCATTTTACAGCTGAGGAAGCTGAGGCTCAGAGGGGTCACACATCTAGCAAGTGGCAAAGCCAGGATTTGAGCAACAATTACTAACACTTGAATGTCTACTGTGCACCTACTGTTCTAGGCACTTTACATGTATCAACTCATGCAATCCTCAGAGCATGAAATAGATAATGTATATGATTTCATTGATATGTGGTATATAAAACTGAAAACAACAAAGGAACAAGACAAACAAATGAAGAAACAAAAACTCATAGACACAGACTATAGTTTAGTGGTTACCAGAGGGTAGTGGGGGAGGGGGGTGGTAGATGAGGGTAAACAGGATCAAATATACGGTGATGGAAGAGCTGACTCTGGGTGGTGAACACACAATGTGATATATAGATGATGTATTACAGGACTGTACACCTGAAATCTATGTAACCTTGCTAATAATTGTCACCCCAATAAACTTTAATTAAAAAAAATAAGAAATAGGTAATGGAATGGAACATTACTCAGCACAAGATGAAATACTGCCATTTGTGATAACATGGTTGGATCTTGAGATTATCATGCTAAGCGAAATAAGTCGGACAGAAAAAGGCAAGAACCATATGACTTCACTCATATGTAGTGGAATATAAAACTGAAAGCAACAAAGGAACAAGACAAACAAACAAAGAAACAAAAACTCATAGACACAGACAACAGTTCAGTGGTTACCAGAGGGTAAGGGTGGGAGGGGATTGTAGAAGAGGGAAAAAGGGGGTCAAATATATGGTGATGGAAGGAGAACTGACTCTGGGTGGTAAACACACAGTACAATATGTAGATGATGTATTATATAAATGTACACTTGAAACCTATATAATTTTACTAACCAATGTCACCCCAATACATTTAATAAATTAAAAAAATAGGTAATGTTACTATTATGATCACACTATTAAAAAGCTGGGGAAAATGAGAATAAGAGAAGTTGGATAGTTTGCCTGAGATCACAGTTAGTGAAGTGCAAGTGTGGGATTTGAATCCATGTAGTCCACCTTCAGGACCAAGCTTCTAATTGTGCTACACTGTCTCTTCATAAGCTGATTGCAAAGCCCAGGCTCTCTCCAGTATGGCAGGGTGCCTTCTAGCATATACCTTCCATTAGGGCAGCAAGTCCCCACCACAGTCCGCATCTGCAACAAACCATGGAGTAACTGCCTCTTTGGTTCAAAGGGTGCAGACAATTTACAGCAACCTAAGTGGTGCGGGAAAAAAAAATAAGGTGATACTGGGGATATGAGAACAAGGTTGGGAGTTGGGACAGAACTTTGTTTGGTTTGGCCACTGCTATTTACTGAGCACTTCCCATAGGGCTAGACAGGGCATGGAGAGGAAATCCTGGCTCCCACTGTGGCTGAACAAGTAATATGTCCTTGATGCCAAGGACATCTCATAAGAGTGTCAGGCAGAGTCTGAAGTCTAACAAATGGTTAGAGCTGCTCTAACATGATGGGTACATGCAGGGACTGCTCTGATCCTGTAAATGCTGAGAAACCTCATCCTTTCCATGGCTACTAACATCCAGAGCCTCCTATGCACTGAGCACTGAGCTAGGCATTCTCGATGCACATCCCATTTTATCCCCATGACTGGGAACCCAGCAAGGCTAGTTAGCATAATCCTTATTTGCCAGATAGGAATCTGGGGTTTAGGAAGGTGACATAACTTCCTTCAAATAACACAGCTACTAAGTGTCTTAGCCAATATGACTGACACCAGGTGTCTTACTGCCAGAAGGGAGTATTTTTTTAAATTGGGGCAAAGATAATAAAACTTTGAATGGGACCAATAGCAGCAATGGAGAAAGAGGGAATTTGGAAGATCAGTGAGGTTTAGGAACAACTGTGCATTCCCATCGGGCTAAACTCCAAGTGCTGAATGCAAAATCAGGGAGAATGTCAAAGGCAAATCTGCATTAGGTTTGGAGGTAGACTAGGGAGGTAGGGACATTTTTACAAATGACACACATGGCTTGGGCTACAGGGAAATGAGTTGCTCGGGCAAAGCCCTTAAGGAAAAACATGCCCAGGGTAAAGAGTACTCCTGTAATGTGGGGAACAGGGCACCCAGCACTCATGCACCCCAGAGATAAGCCCACCTCAGCCTCCGCCCGTAAATCTGGGAGGAGGAAGGGCCTGCAGTACAGCAGTGTGGCATGCATGATCCTCATCTGCCTCACTCTGGAAGATGGTTGCAACAAAGGCCTCAAAGCCCCTTCAAGAGCCAGGGCTTCCAAGAAGATGCTTTCTATGTCAGAAGAGTCAAGAGGAAGGAGCAGGTTCACCAGGCAGTGCAAACAGTAAGAGCCAGAGCAAACAGTAAGCATGCTAAACTGTTTTTTAACCTGGTTTGGGAAGGGAGAGGAGAGGGGGAAAACACGGAGTTTCTAGACTACACTGTCCACGTCAACTGAGTGCTCTCTTAGCCTCTTCAGCAGGCCTCCTGACAGAAAGGCTGCTCTCCAGGTACATATTTCTCTAGCTTGCATGGGAGAGTAGAAGAAACCAGCTGGGGGGCCTGGCCAGGAACAGGCTCCTGATCTCTTCACATTTTTCAGGCCATCTAGATACCTGGCTGCTCAGAGCTCCCTAACTTATCAGAATTTTGCTTTGCAGGAATTTCCTGGGGACAAATGGAAACCAATAACAGGAAACAGGAAGACCAGCCAGTCAGGGAGGTAAGTGACCATTCAGGGAGTTGGGGTGAGTTGGTGCCTCTGAGGCTTCCATAGAAATGGGTAAGGTCTTCTGTTTGCTCACTTTTCTTTGAGGAACCTAGCCTGGTGTTCATCCCAAGGGCTCGATGCCTTAGATGTCATCCAGCCTGCCCCCCAGGCAACTGGGCTATAGACCAAGCTGATTGCTAGGAGAGTTTGGAGTATGTAGTAGTCAGGCAGTATTGTGGGATATGTGCCCATCATCTCAGAGGCCTGAAGCGGGCCTGCCTGGGCACAAAGACATGTGGGACCAGACCATGCTGAAACATAGATGAGAAGGCGTAAATTATGCCTGCCTTCCCAGTGGCCATTGGGCAGTTGGAGGGGGCAGAGAGGAGGTAAACTGTAGGTACTGCTGTGCTGTTGCCTCAGAGTTGTTGGAGGTATTTGTTTCTTGGGTTCTGCCACCTTTTCTTTTTATAGGACAGCGGTTCTCAACCTTCCTAATGCCGTGACCCCTTAATACAGTTCCTCATGTTGTGGTGACCCCCAACCATAAAATTATTTTCGTTGCTACTCTATAACTGTAATTTTGCTACTGTTATGAATCGTAATGTAAATATCGTTTTGTTTTCCAATGGTCTTAGGCGACCCCTGTGAAAGGGTCACTCGACCCCCAAAGGGGTCGCGACCCACAGGTTGAGAACCGCTGTATATAGGACTTGTTGAGAACTTAAGGTCTGCTCATTAAAAGTCCAAGGGTAGATCATGTTAACAATAGGTTAAAATTCCTGAAAGAAGGCAGGAACACTTTTAGAAATGGCATATATGGCTTAGACTAGAGGGAAAAGCATTGCTTGGGCAAAGCTCTTAAGGAAAAAAATGCCCAGAATGGAAAGTCTGCTCCTATAATGTGGGGAACAAGGCACCCAGCACTCATGTTCCCCAGAGATGAGCCCTCCTGCCATGGAAGACCATAAGGAGTGATAGTTATCTTCTCTGGGTTGCTATACATGAGCCTGGCTGGACCCTCTTGTGAAATTCCTTGATGTACTCTTTCAGTCAGTTCTTCTTCAGGCCAAATTATACAAGAGGTCCCTAATTATGTTGATTATTTAATTCAAACTCCAGGAATGAAGAAGGGACAAGGAAGAAGGCTCTTAGCTGTGCCTCTGTGGGGGCCCCTAGGGAGGGGTCACCAAGGGAGATGACTAGAATCTGGGTCTCCTGACCCATGAAGAGCCCATGGTTCTTTCTGGGGGTACACATTATCCCCTGTGATTTGCTGATGTAGTCAGGAATACTTCTGGCTTTCTTTTGATTCCAAAGTCTGTGAAACCTATCCGTTTTCTGGTTGGCAATGGAAAAAGGGAGGAACCCAACATTTATTGATCTACTAAGTGTCAGCCACTGGGCTGGATGTTTTTATACCCATAATCTCATTTATTCTCCACAACAGTTCACTTTTACTACCTATTTTATAGATGAGGTCTAGAGAGGTTATATAACTTAGCTGAGGTCACACACCTAATATAAGTGATGGAGCCAGGATTTGGAACCAGATTTGCCTGGCCCCAAAGTTCATGTTTTTCCATTACAACTGCTTCAATTAGGATCCCTAAGGAAACCCTTCAAACAGATAACTCAGCATCATGTCTCAAGAGTCTGGCCTGGATGGGGATACGATGGGATTCTATGGCCAGTCTTGATTCCTTGCTGTGAACTGGCTTGCACCGTGTCCTTGGAGAAATTGTTTCAGTCTAGTGGGTCTGCTGAGTTTCCCATGTTAGACTGAGACCTGGGAGAGAGTAGACCATACCTTGATTATAGACTTACTCTCTGTGCCTAGCACAGAGCAGTTCCTCAGGGGTATTTGTCATTTTCTTGCCAAATGAAGAAACAGAGCCTCCACCACTGGATGGGTGAAATAAAACAAAATAATAATGCTAACTAACATTTCTTGAGCACAGTGCTGTATTCTAGACACCACTCAAAGCACTTTACATTTGTTTATCACCATAACCTTAAGTGGTAGGTGCCATTAATCTCTCCATTTGTCCAAGAGAAGAAACTGGAGCACACACAGATAAATTCACTCACCTAAGGTCCCACATATATAGTAAGTTGACCAGATCCAGGCACTCTAACTTCAGAGACACTCCACAGTAAGTCCTTACTTCACACCATCAATATGTTCTTGGAAACTGCGAATTTAAGATAAACAACATGTAACGAAACGAATTTTACCATAGGCTAATTGATATAAACAAGAGTTAAGTTCCTGTGGCATATTTCTGGTCACAAAACATCACTGAATTTCTAAATGAAGACCCAAAACACTTCTAATATTAAACATTGAAATAAATGTGAACAATGCATACATTTAAGAGAGATTGATAAAAACAAGTAAGATCATTATTTTCCAAACTGCTTATTCTAGCTTAGGGTTGCAGGTGGCCAGAGCCTCTCCCAGCAGCTCAGGGCAGAAGGCAGGAATCCACCCTGGACAAGACGCCCTTCCATCACAGGTGGACTCACATCCATACTCACTCAGATGGGAACAATGTAGACACGCCAGTTCACCTCACATGGACATCTTTGGGATGTGGGAGGAAAGCAGAGTCCCCAGAGAAAAACCCATGCAGACTCCACACAGACAGTGGCCCTGGCTGGGAATCATTTTTTTGTTTGTTTGTTTTGTCATCAATGTTATAACAAGATGCTATTGAACAAAGCGATGTTATCGAGGATCCGCTGTATTACCCTACGGTGGTTGTCCAAAAATGGTTCTCTTACCAATCAACCAGTGAAGTAGGAAGACTTGATTCAAAACCTAGTGTATATACTGCCTTTTTCTAAGAAAGCCGGGAAATGTTAAAGAGCATCAGGAAGCATAATGCCTGCCCACTCACAGCTTGAGCAAGGAAGACTAACCCACACAACGTTAAGTAGCAGTAGTGATAAATCATCATTTGTAAGACAACCTACATGCCACAAGCTAAGTTACACATATCATATTTTATCTTCCCCAAAACTCTATCAGGTAGGTATTACTATAATTAGGGGGGTGGTTCTAAAACTTGAGTGTGGATTAGAAACACCTGAAGGGCTTGTTAAAACACAGAGATTGGTAGATCCAACCCGCAGAGAGTATGATTCAGTAGGTGTGCAGTGGGGCTCTAAGTGTGTATTTCTAACAAGCTCCCCAGGTGGTGCTGATGCAGCTGGTCCTGGGATCACACTCTGAGAACCACTGACTCAGATAAAGCATCTGAGGTTCATAAAAACGAAGTCATTTACTCAAGGTCTCACAACTACTCACTAAAGGGACAGGCCAAAATTTAAACCCAGCTTAAACTCGGGGGAGTTGCTATAAGTTAAAAACTGTCAAATACATGGTTTAAACAAGAAATGCCTGGCACATTGCAAGCACCCAATACATGATAAGTATTATTGCACCTTATTTAAGTCCATTGGAGGGTAAGAAAACTGAAGGTTGAGACCTACAGGATGAAAGGTCCAGAGGGGAGACTAAGCAGAGTGTGTTGGAGGAATAAGTTCCACTGGTTAAGAGTTTTGGCCTTGGAGTCAGTCTGCCTGGGTTCAAATCCAGGTTCTTCCATTTTCCAGCTGTGTTAGTTTGGCAAGTCTCTCGGTCTCCTTTCTCTTGTCTCGTTTCTCTCTCTCCCTCTCTCTCTCATCAGTTAGTTTCAGTTAGTTTCCTCATTAGTAAAATAGGTTAAGTACCTACCTCTTGTGATGGTTGTGACAATTAAATAAGTTAATGTGGTATACAACCTGGTACCATACACCCTCATCAAATGTTAGTTGTGATAATGAAGAAGAGGAGGAGGGGAGGAAGAGCAGCAGCAATAACAGTAACAGTAGAGGGAAAAGGGTGGATAACAAAGTATTGAACAAGGATAGGTAGGTCTTGAAATCTGATAGGATCACCATCATGGAAGTAATTGAAGGTTATCAATCAGATAAATGACATGGTATATGTAGCACTTTAGGCAACTTGGCAGCATTTGCAGGCTAGATGGGTTGAAGAGAGACCAATTAGGGGCAGTGATCCAGGCATGAAAGAGTATGGCCCTGGATTGGGAAGGTGGGGGTAAAATAGGAATGGAGTACAAAGGATAAATGTGTGTGATATTTTGGGGGAAAGTGTTTGTTTATTATGAAAACAATATTACAGGAAGTTAAAAACAGAAGAAAAATAGCTCTTTTCCTACCACCCTACCACCCTGATTATTTTCATTTCCCTGCCAGCTTTTATCTATAGGTATAGAGATTTTGGGGGGCATGGTTATAATAACTATGTAGATTTGATTTTGTGTCCTACTTCTTTTTTCTCCATTAAGCATTACTTGGTAAACAATTTGTCATGTTGCTATACAGGCTTCCTCAATAGCTATAAATTTTAATGGCTGCATAATATTTCACTAGCTTAATGTGCTCTATTTTGCTTAATCATTCCCAAATTGTTGGATAATTAGATTGTTTCCAATTTCTTGCTATAAAGTAATGCTGCAGAAAAAATTTGTGTAGCTATAACCTTTTTCTCATTTTGAATTATCTCATTAAAAACAATTACCCAGAGTTAGGATTACCAGTTGAAAGAATATGAACATTCTTATTGTTCTTGATAGATTTCACCAAACTGCTTACCTAGGGGGCGTTTTACACTGCTGTTAGCAATTTTATGAGGATACCAGTTTCCCCAAAGTCTTGTCATCATGGAAATTTTTCTTTCTCTAATGCAGTCAGTATAAATGGTACCTATTGTAATTTTAATTTACTTTGATTTTTCTAGTTTGAATTTTTTTCATGTGTTTAATATTTGCATTGCTTCTCATGTGTTCTGTTCAGATCATTTGCTCACAAATACATGACTCTTTTTGAGGGAAAAGTAGAGAGAACTCGGTGATTGGAATTTGGTGGGGGGTGGGGGGAAGGAGATAAATCAAAAATAACTCTGATGCCCCAGGACTTGAAGAAGTTATCGACATAGCTGGGGCACGAGAGAAGGGGAGCTGGTTGGGTGGAAATGGTAAGTTTGAGTGGGTTTTGTTGAATTCGAAGTTAGTGGGGGAGACAAGCAGATTCTTTGGAGGAGGCTTATTGAATACCTAGCTAGGGGTTATCGTGGGGGAAAAGAACCAGCATAGGAAACTGAAGGGGCAAGCAGCTGGAGCGGTAGAAGGAAAACTATGCCAGTGCACCAGCACAGAGGATAAGGAGAGGCCCACTACTCACTTTGACAGTTTGGAATCACAAGTGACCTTCAAGAAGGCAAACTTAGCAAAATAGTGGGCATAGAAAGTAGATGGCATGAGGGTCTGTAAGGGAGATGCTTGGAAAAGAAATGCACACAGCTTTACACATCATAAATTCACCTGTTTTAAGTGTACAATTCAGTGAGTTTTTGTAAATTTACAATGTGGTGCAATCCTCACCACAATCCAATTTGAAGACATGTCTATCTCTCTAAAATGATCCATTTGTGCCCATTTGCAGTCATTCTTCATTCCCACCATCAGCTTCAAGCAACCACTAATCTACTTTCTGTCTCTATGAATTTGCCTATTCTGTACATTTCATATAAATGGAATCATACAATGTGTGGGCTTTTGGGTCCGGCTTCTTTTGTTTAGCATGCTTTAGCAGTTCTTCATGTTGTAGCATGTATCAGTATTTCATTCCTTTTCTCTGCTAAATAATATTCCACTGTATGGATATGCCACATTTTATTTATCCATTCATCCACTAGTGGACATCTGGGTTGTTTCCACTTTTTAGCTATTGTGAATAATGGTGCTATGGCCATTCAGGTACAAGTTTCTGTGTAGACATATGTTTTCAGTTTTCTTGGGAATATACTTAAGAGTGGAATTTCTGGACCATATGGTAACTTGATTAACTTTTTCAGGAACTACCTGTTTTCCAAAGTGGCTGCACCATTTTCCATTTCCACCAGCAACATAGGGGTGTTTCAGTTTCATTTCATTAATTTTGATACATTGATTTTGTGTTAATGTTACTGTGTGATTTGAATATTTTAAAAGAAGAATGTTTAAAAAAGATATGTCAACATTAAAAATGTTTTAAAAGAAGTGGGTTAGGGAAAGGAAGGAGAAAATTGGGTGGTAGTTAGAGGGAGCAGTAGGGTTTAAGTTAGTGATCCTCAAAATGTGGCCCTAGGATCGGCAACCTCAGTATCACTTAAGAACTTGTTAGAAATGCAAATTCCCAGGCCCTTCTAAGACCTATTGAGTCAGATACTGGGATGTGGCCCAGCGATCTGTGTTTTAAAAAGCCTTTTAGGCAATTCTGATTTGAAAAGCTAAATATGAGAACCACTGGTTTAAATGAAGGTTTGGTCAGGATTTAGGTTTAAGAATGGAAAGGAGAGGTCATTGGAAAGGGACGGAGTATTGATACTGAAGATGGAAGAGGGAGATCACAGTTTATGATCTCTGGGATGATCAGAAGGCCTAGGGAAGGTCAAAGGCAGAGATGACATTTAAGAGGAGAAATCCTGATGGAGTTTCCACTCCCCCTACCTCCCCCACACTCAATTTAACATTTCTTATGTCATTTCTGTCACAACAGGAATGATGGGTGTAGGTGGGAAAATCAAATGTATATTTTTGAGCCACTCTCTGCCTGGAAGCCTGCAACGAATTTTAATTCCATATAGTTACACTCTTGGTTGTCTTTCTCCACTGTTATTTGGTTTGTGTGTGGAGAATGCAAACACATTTTAATGTTAGCCGGGGGGGGGGGATTAGTGAGTAGATCTGCTGGGAGAAAAAGCCACATAAATGTGATATATTTAAAAGCCAAAAGAAAGTATTTCCTGGATTATCTATTTTGGTTTTCTATACCTATGATTGCTTCCTGTGATCCTTTCCATTTTCCCACTTTGCTCAGACCTTTAGAATGTGTAGGGGTTTTTCAATGTGCATGGCCACCATTAATCCTTACAACAACCCTGTGTGGTTAAGTCCTATTGTTCCCATTCAACTGAGAATGGAAAGGAGCTGAGACTCAGGAAAGGTATTATACTATTATTAACAACAACAAAAAAGGTATAATAACTAACATTTATTAAGTGTTATGTGTCAGGTACTACTATAAGCATTTCACATGAATTATTTTGTTTATTATTTATCATGACCCCATGAGATAGTTACCATTTTTTGACCCATTTTTACAGATGAGGCAAGTTACTCACAGATTAAAGTTACTTGCCCAAGGTCAAACAGGCATCTGACTCCAGAGCCCATTACTTCTGAGATTATATAGCAAGCACATGACAAAACTAAACTACTACCCACATTTTTCAATTCCCAGCAGGGCCGGCTCTCTTCCTTCCCTTTATCATACCACATCATGAGCAGAGTGTGGAATATCCAGCACACATATCCATTGTTCTGGTTGAGAGAAATAAAATGTATAATTCAGAATTGAATCTCATTTCATTAGGAAGAGTGCATTTTTCAGGAAGGCTTTACCTCCTAAGAAGAAAGCAACCTTCAGACATACGGAAGGATTTGTCAAAAGCATTACAAAGTGAATTTAAGTACTTGGGTATTAATTTAATCCTAGGCGCACAAAAGTTATTCAAGGAATATTATAAAACTCTAATGGGAGAAATAAAGACATGAATAATTGCATAGCTATACTCTGCTTCAATTTGGGAAGACTGAATATAGTAGTGATTACAGTACTCCCTAAGTGAATATCCAGATGTAATGCATTACTGATTAGAGTCACTGTGGGGTACTTTATAGAACTTGTCAAGTTCATAGTGAAATTTATCAGGAAGAATAAGTGGGCAAGAATACCAAAGAATACATTTATTTAAAAAGGTAATGATGGTACACTTACCCTATCAGATTTTAAAGGCTGTCATAAAGTGACAATTATCAAAACCATATGATAGTGGGTTGAAAAAAGTCAAACAGTGAAATTTTAAAAAAGAGAGATTCTAGGAACAGATTCAAACTATTCTAAGAATATAGAGCACACTGGAAGTAACCCAGAACTGAGTAAAGCAAACGCTCTTTCTTTAAGAAATGTTGGAAATTCCATATCAATATGGAGAATAATTAACTCAACAATTAGATCAATAGTACATACAATCCTGTATAATAAATTGTAGGAAGCAGACCAGTGGAATACCTTATTTATTTCAGCTATGGAAGGAAGGTAAATTTGTGTCTGTTAAATGGAGACTATCATCAGAGACAAGATGGATGGTTTCAAATATATAAAAGTTTGGGGAAATTCTTTGTACAACAAATGTAATAAAAAGCTAAACAACAGAATGAGGAAATTGTCTGGGTCAGCATCACTGATAACAGTTGACTCTCCAAAAATATAAAGAATGGATACAGATATTGAAGGTCAGCTTTCAGATTCGGCTTCATAAAAGGGCAAGGAAAATGAATGGGCAATTTACACATGAGGAAATAAATGCAGTAAAATCACTACATGGAAAAGTACAACCTCTCTAGCAATTAAAGAAATGCAAATAAAAACTGCTTCAAGGTATCACAACCTGCTCATTAAACTATCAACAATTAAGGGAAATGATAAATAGAAATTACCCTATCTTGACAAGGCTGCTAGGAAACAGTATGTGCTTCTGGGAGTGACATAAATTGATTAAGTTTTCCTAGAGGGAAATGTAGAAATGTGTGACAAGAGTTACAAAACTGTTCATACTCTTTGACCCAGCAAGCACCCACCAAGGAAATAGACTAAAAAGGAAAAATAATTTGTTTAAAGATGTTCATAGTAGTGCTATTTATAATCATGGAAAATATTTACCAAATTAATATATCATGATGGAATAGAATATAGCCATTAACCGTGACAGGCATACAAATATTGGGTCTTGCACAGAAATGGGTATTTGTAATCATACGAACCAAAAAAGGCTAAATCCTAAATCACATGTTGAGTTTGATAGTAGACATACACAAAAAAAATTCAGAAAGGCTTCTAGTAAAATGTAAATAGCTGGAGTTTAATGCACATGGCATTCTCTGGATACATGTCAAATTGCTAGAATTTATAATAAAACAGAAAATCTGAAGAGGCAACCCACATTGGTTTGATTTAGGTCTGGAAAGTTGAACATCAAGGGCTTTGGAAAAATCCCCATTCGGATAACAGTGTTACTTACCAAACATGCTTGATCTCACTGTTAGCTAGAATTTGGTTTGCTAGAATTCTCCATCAACCAGCACTTCTACTTATCTAAATCTGTGGGAACTTTGACATTTCTGAGGGAGGTACATCACCAGACCTTTGTGAGTCTCCAAATTTGTCACCACCACTACAACATAGAACACTCCCACCAATAAACATTTTATTATCTGGCTCAGAAACATCATTCTCTTAAGATCTTTCCATTTCTCTTCACTTCCATTGCCAGCACTAGTTTGCAGATAGTTTGGATTTCAGTGCCAGTGTTCACAAAGAAGCACATTTTCTCTCTACCATGGTTACTTCACATGTGTACCTTGACAACAAATGGAGACCCATCAAGCCACATTGAGATGGGAGTGCCAAGCGGTTGACTATGTGCTCTCCCTTGTTGGGTGACTTGCTCTACAAACCAGTATTGTGATGCCCTGCAAGTAAAATTCATACCCTTTGCACAATGAGCAGTTATTACTACACTTCATGGATCTTTAGGGCTACTATCAAAAGGTTATAATCTCAAATGTTTAATACATGTGTGCCAAATAACTATTCTATAATACTAATTGTCATTCATAATTAAGCACCCAGAATACTTTTTAAACTATCTGAAGCAGAATCATGTTCTTTATTGCTTTGGTATTAAGTCTATTGCATTGTATTCTGGGTCTTTGAAATTCAGTACATTAATGTCTGGTACACATGAGGACTTCAAATAGACAAAACTTGCTCTCTCCCCCAGGACCATCCATTGTTTAACCATGGTGGGGCACCAAATGTCCTTAAATAGTATCAGAACTCCTAGAGCTTTTTGAAGCTCCAGCATGCCTATTGTTTTATTTTGTGAATCTTTATCCCACTTGTCACATGGGTGATACATACATATATATGTGTGTGTATATATATATATATATGTATAATGTAATATGTAATATATAGTATATGTGTATGTATATACATATATATCATTAATTAAAATGTATTTTGTTTTGAGAAGTTCTTTAATGGCTTTATACCTCTTAAGATACCCTGGTGATTTGGGAACCTGATGGATAATGACTGATGAGAGCAGTGGATCTCTAGGTATGATCCTGGACCCACAATACCATCCATCATCATCCGGGAAATTGTTAAGAGCAAAAATTTCCCACTCAATCCCAGACCTACTAAATCAGAAATTCTGGGGGTAGGACCAGCAACCTGAGTTTTAATAAGCCCTCCAGGTGATTCTAATGCAGGCTCAAGTTTCAGAACCAATGGATATTAGAGAATAGAGCCTTAATAATCTTGGCCAGCCTGATCTTCAGCCAAATTGTTCTTGTGGATATCAAACTTTCCCAGCCCCTTGGCAATGTGTTATGTACTCCTAAAATGTATTTTATTAAGCCTCTTGAGAAGGTTATGAGTCCACTGGAAAGACAGCATGTTGTGCTGGCAAAAGCATGGGCATTGGAGTCCGATGGACATTAGTTGTAACTTCTCCTGACCACTTATGCTCTTTGTATTCCCTCAGTTATTTAATATCTCTGAGCCTCATTTCTAACCTGAGGAAGAAAATACCCATACCAGAAGAGTGTCTCAAGGGTTAAGTGAGATTAACTCTGTCAAGTGTGCAGCCCTGTGCCAGACACATGACGGACTCTCAGTCAACAAAGAGCAATCATTACCATCCATTATCACCATGGGTATGACACTATGTAGGGTTCAGAGGACTAACAGGAAGACCTTCTTGGAATTCCAACTTGGGGGTGATTGAATAGAGGGAGCTAAGCTTCACCCAGGACAGCCTCAATAAAGCAAGGACCTCTCTGATCTCTTCAAAGGACACCTTTGCACCAGCCTCCTAGGGGCTATAGAAGCCTCTGGGCGAGTCCTGCTACTTGCATTTGTTTTTTTGCCAGACTAATTTTTCCTCACTTGGAGTTCTGTGGAACTAGAGGCAGAGAAGGGTGGCAACAACAAGCTCTCTGAGCCCTTCTCCCCTCCCAGGGTAGCCTCCTTGTGTCTCACTTCCTGGATCTTGCAAATATTTCCTTCAGCAATAACCTGGGAGTGGCTGTTTCTCTTGGAGCAGTCTTATCTTTTGGCTTCTGAGGAAAGGGAAAGGGGAGAGGGGCTGGACCTGTGCACTCTTGCTGCTGAGATCCTGGAATGCCAAGCTATTGTGAGGAGTTTAAAAATAAAATTTCCAAGCAAGAAAATTTCAAAAGGGTTGAGGAGGCAGGAGGAGATTTTTCAGTCTCTGCAAATATTGGTTTTCGTTTTCAATTACTATTAGGCAAAAGAAAAGAAAAAAAGATTCTAACAAAAGGGGAAAATATATTCATCAGAAGATAAGGCAACCTGTGCCAAGAGGAAAAGAGAAGAACAGCCCAGGACTTGGCAGGCAATTTGCTTTTGTTTTTCATATGTAGTCTCCTTGCTGGTGTCAACAAAGCCCTTTCTCATACTCAGCCTTCATGCCCTCCCCTTTCTTCAGCAAGGGGCTCAAGTCTTCGTGGACACCTGGGGATGAGTTAGTGCAAGTACCTTTTACCCCACCCCAGGAGTCATTGCTTCAATGGTATTGTCCCATGGAGACAAATGAGGCAAGTTTCAGTGTGGACACTACTGCTTCTTACTAGTTGGGAAAATGATTTATTCTTTCTAAGCCTCAGGATCGTTATCTGCAAACTGGCAATAATGGTACCTACTTCAAGGGGTTGGTGTGAAGATGAATATAAATGCATATATGGAAGTGCCTAAAACAGTGCCTAACATATAGTAAGAAGTAGGAGACTAGTTCTTTTCCCTTAATGAAAGCTCCTTGTCCTCCACTCCAGGGAAGAATCCTTACTGGGTCCCAAGTAAAGTTGTAGATTTCTATGCATATAGGAGCCTTGAGCCTTTTGAAAATAGGACCTCTAGGGGCCAATATCCTCAGCTCGAACCTGACCAACTTCAATGGAAGCCTCCTATTTACCAGTTTGCTTCAGCTGTTAGTACCAGTAAGGCAGGGGCTATGTTGGTTTTGCTTCCTTTTGATCTGGTCGGTCACCTTGCATAGTGTAATATTCAATGAGAGCTTGGAATGACTTGTATATACATTGACCCAGCTAATCCCACTGAAGGCAGTCCTTCCCCTTTCTGGTGTCCTGCCTACTTCTGCTCCCCTGATATAAGTGACTCTGCAAGGCTGAAGCTGGCACTACACAAGTAGTGTACACGGGGGGCAGTGCTTTTAAAATCAGAATTGATATAGAGAATAGCAATTTCCAGGTTGCCTTGCCAGAGTCCAGTGCCTCCAGATAGGGCCACAGTGCCGTGAATTGGTGCACCAAATGCCCCTACAAGGGCATGCCCTTTCCTTCCAACTATTCTGGAGTTGGCTACTTGGGGGTAAATTCTGTAAAGCTGACATAGTGATTAGTATCTAAACAAAACAACTTAGAATATCTAGTCCTTCTGATCATCTCAGGGCTCTTAAGCCTAAACTTGTCTTTTATTATCTCTCCCTTTTTAAGAGGTAAGTAGAGTAAATGAGCCCAGGGTTGAAATCCTTGGTTAGCTAGATCTTCCTGGCTAGGCAGCCATGTGGCTGATCTGGGACCCAAGGTCTCCTGGTTTCTTGGCTATTGAGCAGGTCTGAACATTAACCAGCGGGACGAGCAGTCCAACTCCCTTGATGGGAACAAGGAACAAGGCTGAAGTAGACAGCAATAAAGGTTGTACGCTGCACAATTTGCACAACCATATGCAGTGGCCCTGAGTAAGGGGCTTCACCCTAACAACAAACCTAGTCCTGTCATTGATTAATTACTTTCCAATGTACTCACACTGTTGCTAGGTCCTTTTTGTATAGTTAATCCTCACAGCAGCTTTGTAAGATAGATATTTTACTAAAACTGAGGTAAATGAAATACTTTGCTCAAGGTTGTACAGCTTTTGGGTTATGGAGCCAGATTTTCAAATTTTAGTGGAATTTTGACCCAGGTCCTTCTGACACTGTTCTTTCTGCTTTGCTCTATTGACTTTCCTGTGCCCTAGCTAGGAAAAAGGAAAGAATGGTAAATTTGATGACTGTCATGGAGCAGGGTTCTTCTCACCACAGCTGCAGGACATTGGCCCAACTGAGGCCTTTGGAAATGTTGCTGTTGCTGCCTGCATTTCATAAGATCGCGATTGGAGATGAAGATGGGGAAAGGGGAAAGAGACAGGGATAGAAGTTAGGAATGTGTGTGGTGAGGGGTGGAAGATGGACCATATAAACTAGAAACCAACCTAACTAAAACAAATAACTCTGTCCCCAAACGTCCACCCCCAAACCACAACACTAGCATCCTTTTCAGTCTGGCCCTTTGTTTCTTTAGTGTAGTCCCTGAACCACTTGTATTAGAATCCCTTGGGGCAATTGTTAAAAATGCAGATTCCTGGGCCCCATCAGCGGTACTAAATCCCTATCTCTGGGGATGAGGCCCATAAATTTGCATTTTAAACAATCTCTCCAGGTAATTCCAATTAGGAGCCACTTTGATTGGGAATGACTGTCCCAGACCAGTGGTTTCCAACTTTTTGAATCATGAAAAAAATTCTCAGAAAGGATTTTTTAAGTATGCACCATCAATATATATTGGGTTGTTGGAAAAGTCATGACACATTTTTGCAATGAAAGACATAGAAAAAAATATGTCATGACTTTTCTGACAACCCAATATATGCTGGTGGTTTATTAATAAACTCCTTATATGTACTAATGTCCTAATATTTGTTTTTAAATTAAAAATATGAGTGATTTTTGCATTAATATTCTTAGATGAGAATGGTCTCTAGTTTTCCTTTATGTATCTCCTAGTTTTGGGGTTTTGGTATTGACATTGTGCACGATTCTTTTCTTTTCCTTCTATTCTCTAGACTTCAGAGTATAGAAAATGTAAGTATCATTGGAATTGTCTGTTCCTTGAAGGTTAGAATTAACACAAGACCATGTGAATGTGCTTTTTTTGGGTCAAACTTATCAATATAATTTCCTATGGTAAACGGTGGGTTTAGATAGTCTCATTCTTCTAATTTTGTGCATTTGGGTTTTTAATTAGATTAACAAGTGGTTTATCTGTCTTATTGTTTTATATTTTCTTTTGAAGAACTAGCTTTTAGCTTTAATTATTAGTTTTATCATTTGTTTTCTAGTGTACTGATTTGTGCCATTAGTTTTCCTTCTGCTCTGCTTAGGTCTAATTCTTGTGGCTCTTTTCTTAACTTTTTTTGATGAATACTTTATTTATTTTAATTTGTTCTTATGTATCAATGTAAGTATTTAAGGCTATAATTTTTTCCTTTACCACTGCTTTAATCAACCATAGCCTCTAGCTTCTGACATTTTCATTGTTGTTGTTTTCTAGGTATTCTACAATTTCAGATTAGATCTCCTCTTTGACTAGAGTGGAGGATATTATTTCCCTTTTATTTTCTATGTGCTAGAAGTTTTGGTTATTAATTTTGAGGGTTACTGTATTATTATTAGATACTGTACTCTGCACTACTTCCACTTTTTGGTTTAATAAACAGTCAACTTAAAAAATGTTCAATGGGTCCCTAAAAATAAGGTAGAATCTTTTTTTAAATATATGAATGAATATATTTAGATTTTTTCATTATCTTAGTTTTTGACTCTCAAATCTGTCATCAGCTGAAACAGTCTAGTTTGTTTCTGCTTCTTTCTACCTTTGCATTTCCTATAGATTTTGCTTTAGAAAATTTTATTTATTAAATTTTTTTTAATTACAGTTGACATACAATATTATATTAGTTTCAGTTTATATCTGATTCAACATTTATATAACTTACAAAGTGATCACCCCAATAAGTCCAGTACCCATCTGACACCATACATAGTTATTACAATATTATTCACTATATTCCCTATACTGTGCTTTACATCACCCTGACTTACTTTAGAAATTTTGATGTTCTATTATATGGTACATAGAGAGTCAGAGTAGTTAGATCTTCATCATGTGTGTTCATCATTATATTATAGTGCTCTTCTTTGTCTTGTTTATTGCTTTTTGCCTTTAATTCAACTTTTTAATGATATGAGTATTTTGGCCCTTGTTTTTCTTTTTTACATTTTTGGCATTAATTCATTTATTAAACAAATATTTATTGAATGCCTACAGTGTGCCAGGCACTAGGTACCAGATGAATGAGACACACAAGATCCCAGCCATTGTGGAGTTTACATTTTAGAGAGTGGAGCACAAAATAAACAAGTAAAAATAGGTATGTGATATAATACCAGGTGCTGATGTATCCTCTGAGAAAGAACAAAAGAGAAAAAAAAGATAATTAAGCATAAGTCATCTCTATTTTAGATAAGGTGGTCAGGAAAGACCTCTGCCTGATAACATTTGTCATCCTTTTAGTTTCCATTCACCTCCTTGTTTGTGTGTTTCTTTTATGGAGGGGAAATGCCATGTGGAAGAGTTTGCACACAAGGGATTGTTATACTCTAAAGGAGCTCTAGGTGGGCTAAGGCCTAAATGAGAAGAGAGTAGGGATGTGTGGATATGAATTTCTGATCCATGTGAGTGATGAGCCAGCTAGGATGGGGACTGGAGATGAGGAAAGAGAAGGATATTTTGCTTTCCATTCTATCTGAGCTTGTCTGCCATTATGTGTAATTATTATTTAAAGAAATATTCTCAGTCTTCATCATGACTATTGAATGGATATTCTGTCTGATGATTTAATTGAACTGCTGGAATTTCCTGTCACTAGGCAGTACTTAGAATTATACTGATTGCTCACAGGCTACAACAGGAAGACAGATCTTTTGGCTTAGCAGGCTTAACCCTTTCTACTACAAGGCTAAAGAGATGTCCTCTGACTTTGGTGACTCTTTATTATACAGAAGGTAGACGATTTATACATATTTTTATACATATTTAAATAATCCTGGACTCCTTTTCCTTGAATATTTTTCTATTGCTTATAAGATGAGAATCTTATTTCTTCTCACACGTGACAGTCTTTTGAATTTTCAGATAGTTTTTTTCTTATAGGCATATTAGATATACATGTATAACATATATATTAAAATTTTATATACACACACTAAACCCTTGAACCTGGAATTTATTTTGATATATAATACATGCTACAGCTCCAAATAACACTGCTCTGCAGTTATCTCAAGAAGATTTATTAAATGATCTTACTTTATCTCCTTCTTATGGGAGGTCAATTATATATGATGTTTTTACAGATACTTTCATGTTTCTGGACTTTCCATCAATCAGTAACACAGTGTTTTCATTACAATTGCTTTATAATAGTTTAATCCCTTACTCACCCCCCCCATTCTTCTGTAGCAAATACTCTTCAATATTATATCCTGCTTTACTTTGCAAGCTAATCAAAAAGATTCTATAGTTAAAAATTCCTGTTCAAAATTCTGACTGGAATTGCATTAGAAGGAGGTGTTTTAAATCCAAAATAGGAGATATTAGTGAAAGGCCTGTTTGATGTTTTTTCTTACAAGTAGAAGAACATGGACAGAAAGTATACATGTCAAATTCATCATATAGCTTTCATCTAGAGAAACAGCAGGAGAATGGAAGTGGGGGAGTGAAGCAAGGATATTATTTCTGATTTCTTAAAAGAAGATGTGGTATATTTACACAATGGAATACTACTCTGCCATAAGAAAAGATGAAATAGTGCTATTTGCGACAACATGGATGGATCTTGAGGTTATTATGCTAAGTGAAATAAGTCAGACAGAAAAAGTTGAGAACCATATGATTTCACTGATATATGGTATATAAAACTGAAAACAACAAAGGAATAAGAAAACAAATGAAGAAACCGAAACTCATAGACACAGATAATAGTTTAGTGGTTACCAGGGGGTAAGGGGGCAGGGGGGTGGTAGATGAGGGTAAAGGGGGGTCAAATTTATGGTGATGGAAGGAAAACTGACTCTGGGTGGTGAACACACAATGTGATATATAGATGATGTATTACAGAATTGTACACTTGAAACCTATGTAATTTTACTAACCATTGTCACCCCAATAAATTTTAATTAAAATTTTTTTGAAAAATTCATGGAGCATCAATGGCAAAGTACCCAGATGTGCTTATTCTGAGCAGTAGGTAGGAATGTTAATATTTATTACAGCAATCTCTGTATGTTTGTAAATATTTGAATTTTTCATAATTGAAAACAAAACAAACAAAACCCACAGATGAAGCAAGATAACCAGACTTGTAAGCCTGAGGACACAGAACATTCAATCTGAGTGCTACAAACAGACTGGGGTGGTGTGTGTATTCAGACTTAAGAGCTAGACTGTCTAGGTTCGAACCCTAGCTCTACCACTTACTAACTTTATGACCCCGAGCAAGTTACTTAACCTGCCCATTCTTCAGTTTCCCCAGCTATAAAATCAGGACAATAATCATAGCAACTTTCTAGGGTTATTATGAGGATTAAATACATTAAGACATGGAAAGCACTTAAAACAGTAGGCCTGGCATATAGTACATTCTCAGTAAGTGTTACCTATCAATATTATATATTACATATTACTATTATTACAATTACTACATAGATTAAATTCTTTTGTGGCCATTTTAAATTTTACATAAATGATGTCATCCAAAATATGGGACCATCTGCGACTTGCTTATTTTACACAATCCCCATCTGCTCTTTTGCAGGGAAATGGCTCATTCCAAGGCTGGCTTTTCATGGGCAAGCCCCTTCCATTCTTGCCTTGAGAACCCAGCACTGGACTTGTCAAGCTACCGAGCAATCTCATCTCTTGACCTCCTTGGAGACTTCAAACACTCCTCAAAAAAAACAGAGGAAACTTCAGTTTATGAGGAGGGGAGCCCTGTGGCCCCTACGTCCCACCCACTGCGCAGCCGTGCCTTCTCAGAGAGCCATATCAGCTTGGAACCCCAGAGCTCCCGGTCCTGGGGACAGCATAGGAGGGAGCTCTTTACCAAAGTTGATGAGACCCAGCTGGATCCTCTGGGAGCCAGGAAGAAGGCCTTTCCTCCTCCTCGCCCTCCTCCTCCCAATTGGGAGAAGTACAGGCTCTTCCGTGCAGCCCAGCAGCAGCAACAGCAGCACAAGCAGCAACAGCAGCAACAAGAGGAGGAAGAAGAGGAAGAGGAGGACGAGGAGGAGGAGGAAGCTGAAGAAGAGGATGGGGTTGAAGAGGAGGAGGAGGAGGAGGAGGGAGGGGAGGACGAGGAGCTGCCACCCCAGTATTTCAGTTCAGAAAGCACTGGTCCCTGTGCTCTCAATCCTGAGGAGGTGCCGGAGCAGCCGCAAACCCTGGGCTTTGGTCACCTGGAGGTCTCAAGGCAGGGTGCACAAAGCCTCCCAGAAGAGCAAGAGTCCTTTGCTCTCCATTCCAGCAATTTCCTGCCTCCAATAAGGGGCCACTTGGGATCTCAACCTGAGAAGGCTCAGCCCCCTCGCTATTATGGTGCTGGTGGACATTGGAGGACATCAGAGCAAGAGACCACTGATCCCTCCAAGTAAGTGCTTACGAAAAACATTAGGTCCCCGAAGAGGCAGGCAGCATGAATTTGAATTCCAGCTCCACTATTGACCAGCTGCATGACCTTGGACTGGTCAGTTAAACTGTTCCCAGCCTCAGTTTTCTTACTTGGAAAAATGGGCATGATGATAACTTTTCCACATGGTGGTTGTGAATATGAAGAAAATCTATGTGAAGGACATAGCCCCGTCCTTAGCACATAGCAAGTACTCAGTAAATTGTAGTTGTTGCTATTCTGATCCCTAAATATCACTATCAAAATATTATATTCATTATTTCCCAGTTTGTCTTTAAGGTATGTATCAGTTCCTGGCCCCTGAGCCAGAAGGCATTAAACACTTGTTGCCTGTTCTAGGCCTTCCCCCAGAATCGTGGTTCAGGCCCTTTTCTGCCTTATCTTCTGCTTGCTCTCCAGAACAAGAGGCCAGCTCGCAACCTGGCCTGCCTCTGCTCTAGGACCTGCTTGGGCTTCTAAACTCTCCCCATCGCCCCAGCATCAAAGGCGTTCATGAGGTTGGGTGCTTTCTGTCCTGATCATTCCTTATAACAGTTAAGATCATTCGTTTCCTCTTCCACTTTCTCCATCACCCCACCCTTATTTCCCCATCTCTTTGCATTTGATTCAGTGATAGTTAACTGGGTGAGCTGCCTGGGCAGGGAGGCCAAAGCAGGAGTGTAGTCTGGCCACAGGTGTCTGTTCCCTTCACTTTGCAAATGCTCATCTGCATGCCCCACAGTGCAAGGTTGTCCTCTTTGCTCCAAAGCAAAAGGGTTTGGCCTTCAGCTCTGCCAGTCCTCCCGCAGACAGCTCAGCTGACTCTCTGTTGGGAGTGGCGGTAGGGGGGGGGCAGGTGTCTATCCTCTAATAGCTTTCTTTAAATCCCTTTTTATAAGGAACCTGCCTGAGACTTGTTGCCATTAAAAGTACCTTGTTATTGTGTCTTTTACTGACAGGCATATCCATCACTTGGCTATCTGGAGCTAGTTGAGGCTTTTCAGCCCAAAGTGCCACAAGCACAGCACTTACAGGGCCTGGCTTCCAGACACTGTGAGACTCTCTTATCAGATCCCCCCAAGTGGCTGCTTCTCAAGCTGCCCATCTAGCTGGAGAGCATTCTTGTTGTAATTAGAAAATATTTTGTGGAAAATGTCTGTGATTCACAGCAGGGAGAAGGGAAGGTGACCTAGCACGTAATAGACACTTAATATTCAGAAGAAAGAATAAATACATGAATGAATGAACATTTATTAAGTATTTGCTATGTGCCAGATGCTGCTAGTCATTTTATATCCATTATTTCATTTAATCATCCCAATAGTCCTACATGCCATTATTATTCCCATTTGACAGATGAGGAAACTAAAGCTGAACAAGAATAAGGGACTAAGTCAGAATTGCAAAGCAAAGATTCAAAGCCAGATCTGTCTGACTCCCAGACCCATGCCTACTTCGTTGTCCTAGGCAGCCTGTCTCTGAGAGATCTTGTCCTAATAGCAGACCAGGCTTTTACGAGGCCATCCTGTCTCCTGTAGGGTAATGTGTAACAGTGGTAGTAGTTACAGGGCCCAGACTTAACCTCTGTCAGCCTCCTAGTCCTTCTTCTTTTATGTGCCTCCATTCACCTTGGCACTTTGGCCTGAGAGAAGGAAATTGTTATTACTAGAGACCTTGTAACTTGTTCCAGCGATTTTTTAATGACTATGGGATGCAAGGGGAAACATTTGTTTACATACAGCCTTGGCTTGTGCCTGCAAAAAAAATCAATTATAGATGTTTCTTTGAGAGATGGAGATTTAAGGAACAGCATCATTCCCAACATAGCTAATATTTTTTGCCTGCTTACCATGTTCCAATCATTGTTCTAATTCTAAGCACTTTCGTGTATC
The DNA here is from genome assembly GCF_001890085.2 of Hipposideros armiger. Lineage (NCBI taxonomy): Eukaryota > Metazoa > Chordata > Mammalia > Chiroptera > Hipposideridae > Hipposideros > Hipposideros armiger. The sequence continues at coordinate 345,812 of NW_017732330.1, read as the reverse complement.
AGTTGATTTCATCCTTGTAACAAACCTATGAAATGGATACCATTAGTCTCCTATATTTTTTAGATGAGAAAAGTGAGGCACAGGGTGATAAAGTAATTTGCAGAAGATCACAGGTAACCAGAACCCAGGTAGTCTGGCTCACTGTGCCCACTACATCATCCCACTCTGGGTTCATCAAGAAGATCCTATTCAAGATCCTCAGAGAGAATACAGATTTCAAACCAGAAGGAAGTGGCTCTAAGATTTTGTAAGGGAGAATAGTGTTAGGGGCAAGAAGATGTGTAATATTTTGGATCTAAAATGCAAAAAAACAAAAGTCCTAATTTCTGCCAAGTTAACCCATATCATCTCTGTAACCCATATACTACTCATACAAAATGCTGGGGTACATTTAGAAGCAGGTTAGTGGAATTATTGAGTGTTGATTAAGTCTAATAACACTGATTCCGGTAGAGGTATGATTTCCTTTATGGACTCTATGCATTTCCTCTCAGTGCTCTATTGAAGGAATCTGATTTTTGCTTCAGTGTTTATTATCAAATTTAGATTATGTTCTCAGAGATCTGTAACTTCTGCCCTATTAATGGAGATAATGAGAAAAGGAACCTTAGAACATAGTGCCTAATATGATACACTATAATGTGATACAGGGCTGTGTCAGCTGGGGAACTGAGTCTCTCCAATTAGCACACCCTTTTAAAATTTATTTTGCTTTTTTCCAATTTTATTGACACATGATCGACATACAACCACTTCTTTTTTTTTTTAATTTTGTACTTTCTTTCAGCACTTTCTGAGTCAGAACTCTCACATATGCCCTAAATGTATTTCTTATAGATGGGAATTTCCCTATCCCATACATTCATATTCCCTCCAGAATGTTCTCTTTTCTCTGCTAACATAGATAAGTCCAGTCAGAAAATTCCTTACATGCAGGATTTTATATAATGTTGAGTTGCCCCTTTGGGAATAGCACAGTAGCTAAAAGCACAGATTCTGGAGTTAGGTCACTTATGTCTAGATCACAGGCCTGCCATTTACTGTCTGGTGACCTTGAGAAACTCACTTTACCTCTCCATGCCTCATGTTCCTTACTGTAAAATTGTTGTCATGAGCATTAAATGTTGTATCTGTATCTACACTCACACCCATACCTACACTCATCCATTTTAGGACAGCTTCTGGGACATAGTAAGCACTGTGTGATGTTAGCTAGTAAGGTTCCTTTATCAGTGTTGTTAGTTTAAAAACCTACATGTAAAATGAATAACTAGGATGATGAATATTGGCGTGCCCAAGTTTCTTTTGTGTGATGAATTAGGAGACAGCATACTGTGAATCAGTAAATAGCTGTGGAGCATTTTAACCATTATTTTTGACCTTTATCTAAGAGCTGCAAATAGCTGCAAAAATGACTAATGAGTTTCTCCTATTTTTCCTTTCAAACATCTAGAGGTTAGTGAAGGGGCAGTGACACAGACAGGTGGAAAGTGGGGGTGGCTGGTAGGCAACAAGAATATAGTGAGGGTGGGCCTCCCTCTTGCATAAATCATGGGTGGAATTATTTGTCCCTGCGTCCCTGAAACCCGACATTGAAGCATTTCTTTTTATTTCCTTCCTTGCACCAGACCAGAAGCCCTGATGGCAGAAGAGTCCAAACCCAAGCCAGCATGGAGCCAGAGCTACTTCTTTCCTGAGGAGCAGTTCTCTTTCATGGGCTGGGGCTCCGAGAAGCAGCATCTCAGCCCCGCGGGCTTCAGTGAACCCAAGACAACAGGGTCTGCTGCTACACTTGTCAAGCCCCTGGGTGCCACTGGTTCCATTTATACCCCATTTCATCCTGCAACTATGGAGGAGGCTGGGGCTACTGGGGATATGCCAGAAGTGGAGAGATGCTATCCCTTCTCAGACCGAAGGCCTGCCCCACAGCAGGCAGTCTCAGAAGAGCTCATGAGAGATGTGGTGGGCCGTGACAAGTCCCTGGCAGGGGTGCTAACCCCAGCCTCCAACATGGTGACCACTGCTGAGGTCATGGGTGACCTCTTTGCTCTGGGAGATCTGCAGTGGAGGGGCCATTTCAAGCATGAGTGGTACCATCGGGAAAGAAGAAATTATCAGAGTGTCCAGGAAAGCCTCAGGGTGCCTTTGTAAGCAAGCAGACTAGATAGAGCTGGGGTGGGTGGGGGTATGGGATGGGCAGGAGGGAAACCAACAGGCTTGGAGGACAAATAGTTAAGGTGTCAGATACATCTCTACCACATAGCCCCTCCCTTGGGATCCATATACTGGGGCCATGAACCAAGGGGAATCATTGATGATAAGAGGCCCAGAACTTTAGGAGCCTGTCGGTTTTTCTGGATATTAGTGGAGTGTCCATGACCAAACTAAATGATCTCTAAAGAAGTCCCTGTATCTTCAGAAGTCAGGAGCAAGAAAATAGCCTTCTAAGTTCTGAAAATTGGCCATGACTTGGCTTCTATTATAATAGCCTTCTTGTGGCCTGTTTACATTTGAACAGTGCTTCTTGGTCCATTATTTCCTTATTTTACAGCTCCTTGGTGAAGCTGGGTCCTATTTCATAAATGGGGACACAAGGGAGCAGAAAGGTCAGCAGCGTCTCAAAGAGGTGCTCAAATGGTCATTCTTTGTTCCCACAGACAAGAATTTCAGCACTTCTCGCCTCCTCAGGGGGCCCCAGGGATCCCTACCTCTTACTCAGCTTATTACAATATTTCTGTGGCCAAGGCAGAGCTGTTGAACAAGTTGAAAGACCAACCGGAGATGGCAGAAATTGGCCTAGGAGAGGAGGAAGTTGACCATGAACTGGCTCAGAAAAAGGTGAAACTTTTTATATACCTTACAGATTTTCAGCATTTAGCTTCACTGTGTCTGGAGGGCAACCTGCCTTCTATGCTCTCCAGGATGTCTTGGTTCATTCTTGTTTTTTTCAGTGTGGAAATCAAATAGCCTCTCTGGGTTTCTCACAAATGAAATTTCGGTCTTCTTTTGATCTGGTCAATCATAGTAATAGTAGTAGTAATCATAATCATCACGGTAGTGGCTCTCTAATGCTTAGAAGAACTCTACAAAGTAGACATTACTATCCCTTTTTTACCAGTTGAGAGAGCTAAGTTGCCCAGGGTTACAAACTAAGTGGTGGATCCAGGACTTGAAGTCAAAACTGTCTGACTTTTTATCGGGCTGTCCCTCTGAAATAAGCCAGACTTGTTAAGTAACTCACTGCCCAGGGCACATCAGAGTTTTGCCAGTCAGCTATAATCAATGGCAGTCATTGATTGTATTCTCTGTGTAACTTTCTGGGAGACAGAACAGACTAACAAAGAAAGAAAAGAACTTAAAGGCTGGTAAATATTAGTATTTGCAAAGATAGTCAGTAATCTCTTTTAAATACTATTGTAAATAGATAAATGGAGATATTGTTGTTGTTGTTGTTGTTGTTCCAAAGCCTCCCCTTTCTTCCTCTAAGTACCACCAGCCTGGTTTTCTAATCAAATTCCTGGAATCACTTTGCCCTCCCTGCACGTACACATTTTATTTCATAAACAACTAGGTTTCCATGGCAACTTCAAAGGCCCAATTTACCACTTTGTGGACATTTGAACTCAATGTAAATTGCATGTCTGCCCATATTTCTCATTCAGGATGTGACCTGTAGGAAAGCTCAAGGCTATTTACAAGAGACCCACCACCACTTTCCAATCTGAAACAAAATGTCAGGGAAAGAATTGGAAGCACGGTGGTATCAAAGTTTTATGGATCCTGATGTCTGCTTCCTTGCATTCCATGTTCCCTAAGCATGGCAGGGCTGCTTCTGCCTTACTCAGGACCTTTATATTAGGAGAAAACCTAATAAGTGTCTGACCAGAAGAAGAGAGAAATGATCAGAAATGGCAAAGCGCAAAACAACAGAGTGATTTGAAGAGATTGTGGGTGGGCTGGCACAGTTTCTGTCTCAGAGGAAGATAGGTGAGGGCTATCACCGATTTGTAATATCCCAGAAAAGCAGCGCAGCTCTAGCTGGGTCTGTGATGACTCCACAGCTCTATCCACTACCCTTACCCCAGGGGTGGACTTCAGGTTGCAAAGCCCAAGTGCCAAGAAACAAACGGCTCCATCCACTTTCATCCTCCCAGATCTGTGGAACCTAAGAGCTGGGGTGGGTAGGTGATTTTCCAAGTTGATCATTTGGCCCCCATCCCTCACTTGTTCCTGGCATTGTTTTGTTTGGGAGAGCAGAGGATGGGGAAATAACTGGAAGCCTCTTGGCATCTAATTGTGTTGCCTCATTCATATCATTGATCCTCATTCTCAGTGGGTTTTGGAATTTTCCCTAAATGTAAACCTACTATACTTCAGACTAAGATCATTGTGATCTCTTCAATTTTGACCAGTTCTGAAATATGACAACAGTCCCTGGACCCAGAGCAGACTCTCTTGGTCTTGGTTACCTTGGACATCTCTAAGTAAAGTACTAGAAAGGAACACACTCTAGAAAACTACAAGCCTATGGTCCCAGAGTGTCTGGACAGGAATAATAATAAAACAAACACTGGAGCATACTTCCCATATACAAGATATTATTTTTAGCATGTAACATGTATTAATTCATTTAATTCTCATAGCATCACTATGATGTGTAGGTACTATTATTATCCTACTTTTTAGATAGAGCAATGGAGGGACAGAGAGGTTATTTGCTCAAGGTCACCCTACTACTTTGTGGCAGAGCTGGGGTTCAAATCCAGGTGGTGGTAGTGGTAATGGTGATGATGGTGGTGGTGGTGGTAGTAGAAGTAATACCACCCAAGTAATAATAGTAACAATAATAGCAGCAGCAATAAACGTATATTGAGTGCTTAATATGTCAGGTATAATATTATTTTACCTGTATGATTTCATTTCACCCTCAGAATGGGGGTGGGAGGAGAAGAGGCACTTCTTCAATTCACAGATAAGGAAACAGAACTCTCAGTGGGACTGGGTATCTCACCCATGGTCACATAGTTTTGAGGAGGTGGAGCTGGAATCCAAGCATCTCCAACTCTAAAACTCCACCCCTACCATACTCCCTTCCTGTGATTGCAGTCCCAGAACTGGTTACACCTATAGGGGGGACAAATCGGAAGACACGGGCATTGCTTCCCTTGAGAAACTTACAATCAATAGTAGGATAGGGATCAGGAGCACACACATGAAAGAGAAAATGAACAACTTCAAATTGCACGATAGGCCTCTAATTCTAAAGGACTAGAGAGTTCAGCAAAGAAAAAGATCATTGAGAGAAGAGTTATGGGGACAAGGTCTTTCAGCAGGGAGGATGGGGACAAAGCTGGGCTCTGAAGAAAGCACGGGACTAGACAAAGTGAAGGAAGAGCTACAGAGCAGGTAGTAGTGCATGAGCAAGTCAGGAACACAAGAATGAGTGTTGTGAACACATAGGAGAATGAGGAGCTAACCCTGAAAGGCTCTGAGGAGTGAGATTAGAATGGTAGAGTGGGGCACACTGAATAATAATAGCAGCCAGCTTTTACTGAGCACTTAGCCTGTGCTCACATTATCTCATTGAACCCTTATTAATTTCAGTGAAGGAGATACTGCAGTTGCCCCCATTCTGCAGATGAAGAAAGTAAAACTCCATAAAGAAATTTGTCTCAGATCACACAGTAGGAAGTGGCAGAGCAAGGAGTCAAACCTAGTGTTTGCAACTCCAGAACTCAACACTTTTATCCAAAAGGCCTCAAAATCCAAGCTGAGGGAGTGCAGATCTAGCACAGTGCCATGAACTTCAGAGGTACTTAAATAGAAAGAGAATGAATGAAGCAGTAGGCAAATAGTTGATGACAATGCTTTTCTAACCTCTCTTCTCACAAGCATTCCAGTTCCTGTTTAGTAAATGGTCTCAGCAAGTATTTATTAAGTTACCTTTAGCATTAGCCTATGGGTACCACTTACCTAACACCAAGAAGCTTGGTGGTGACAGAGATTCCTCCTAGATCCTAAGAGATGGGAGAGAAGGTAACTGTCCAGAACACTGGAATTGCTCATGACTTGCTCAGATTTCCTTTGTTTCCAGTGACTAGAAAGGATAGAGCACACCATCTGTTACTTGGCTTCCAGAACAGAGGTTACAAGCACAGATCAATTTCTGTCGGGTCCCATCCGCATCCTTTGCTTTCTCCTGTTTGTTTCTCCTAGATACAGCTTATTGAAAGCATTGGCAGAAAACTTTCTGTCCTGCGAGAGGCCCAGCGAGGATTGCTGGAGGACATCAGTGGCAATTCTGCTCTTGGAGAGGAGGTGGAGGCCAACCTAAAAGCTGTCTGCAAGTCCAATGAGTTTGAAAAATACCGTTTGTTTATTGGGGACCTGGACAAAGTGGTCAACCTGTTGCTGTCACTCTCTGGACGACTGGCCCGGGTGGAGAATGCTCTTAATAGCATAGATTCAGAGGCCAACCAGGAGAAGGTAGAGTTGGGGTCCCTGGAATGCAGATGGAGGGAAATGCCATCTGTTTCTGCTCAGTGCTCCCTCTTTCAAGTTTGGCTAGTCTGAGAGTCAGTAGAACATAATGTTAAGAGTGTGGACTCTGGCTCTAGTGCTAATTAGCTGTGTGACTGTAGGCGATTTACTTAACCTCATTCTGTCTCAATCTCTTTAAAAATGGAGTGAACACACTACCTACCTCATGAGGTTTTGAGAATTAAATTAGATAATCCATGTTAATGACTTAAAACAGGGCCTGGAACAGGGTAAACACTGAATCAGTGCTAGCTTTCAGAAGTAATAGTAATAGCAGTAGTAGCAACAGCAGTAGCAGCAATTTTACCTCTCCCCCTCATTCTCCCTCCCTCTACTCTCCTCTCCTCTATTTCCCTCCCCTCCCCTCCCCTCCCCTCTTCTCCTCTTCTCTCTTCTCTTCTCTCTCTCTCTCTCTCTCTCTCTCTCTCTCTCTCTCTCTCTCTCTCTCTCTCTCTCTCTCTCTCTCTCTCTCTCTCTCTCTCTGTCTCATTGGAGGAGATCTCACCACATAGTTGTGAGGCTCTCAGTTCCACAGATTGGGTCACTCTGCATACATTCCTGAACCAAAACCATATTACCTTGCCATATGCAAGTGGTTTTGGATACAAATTTGAATCCACAGTAAGAGGCACATATGCATGTGCATATGAGTACACACAGCTACATACATGCACACACAAACACCCACACAGAGACACCCACCATTTTGAATGCACTGTCACAGTAATGGTTGTGCAGCAGACAGAAAGGGCCCAAGCTGGCTTTGTCAGATCCTTCCTCTACGCTAACCCCAGTGGCGGTCCATGGATTAAAGACAGCTTAGAATTGGAAAGAGATGATTGCACATCCCCCTGTTCAGAATAACTGTCTCATATGTCCTACCCCTGCTATAGGAAAGAAAGGCTTTTGCGTGAAGGTGGACTTCAGGGCAGGAAATCTAGGACCGACCAGTTAGCAGAGTGGGTAGTTGCTTTGTGGCCACACCCCGGTGGAGCACTGGGTTAGGCAGATGACTGGTGATTGGAATGGCCCTTAATTGGTCTTCTGCTTCCCCAGTTGGTGCTAATAGAGAAGAAGCAGCAGCTGACAGGGCAGTTGGCAGATGCCAAGGAGCTGAAGGAGCACGTGGACCGGCGGGAGAAGTCAGTGTTCAGCATGGTTTCCCGCTACCTGCCTCAGGACCAGCTCCAAGATTACCAGCACTTTGTGAAGATGAAATCTGCTCTCATCATTGAACAGCGAGAGCTGGAAGAGAAGATCAAGCTCGGGGAAGAGCAGCTCAAATGTCTCAGGGAGAGCCTACTCCTGGGGCCCAGCAATTTCTAATTCCACCAGCAGACTGCCCACACCATCCTTGCCCAGCCACAATGGGAAATGCTTTCGATCTTTGTTAGCAGTTTGTTAGCAAGTAGATAGCAGCTAGTAGAGCAGTTTGTTCCATATTCTCTACCCTGGATGTCTCTCACTGCCCCTTATCTAGCAGTGCTTCCAACCAGCTAGGAGACACCAGGAAGGCCCCGAGCTTCTACCCTAAGGAGTAGAAGCAAGAAGTAGAAGCTGTAGCAGGATGTGATCATACAACCACATTCTCCTTCCTACAGTTTGCACAGCAAGCGTTCACCACACCCATTCCTTCATTTTCCTTTGTACTAGGACATCATGCATTCACCACCCACCCATACCATAATCAGATTCTTAAGGCTCAGAGAGAAGCTTCCAATGTGGATACACTCTACCCAGCCATTTCCCACAGAGATCTGGCTGTCTTGAGGAGATTCGCCTACAGAATTTCAGGACCTCACTCAAGTTTTGCAGTGGGAAGCAGAGAAAGATGAATTATACTTAACAGAATCTGAGCAAAGGTTGAGGATCCCCAGATTCCCTCCTGGAAGGAGCTAGTCTTAAACAAATTGGCTCCATCCCGACCTTCCCCAGCATCTACATGAGGGGAAAGAGGCCCACTCTCAGCCCTGGCTGGTGTGGCTCTCCTCCTGTCCTAAGACTGTGGACCTACCACTTCCTGTTTCATCTTGCCTCTTCCTTGCTGGGCGTTACAGGTGCCTACTCTAAGGGCTTCACAGTATGGGCCATGAATAGCTCTACTAAAGCTGACTTCTGCATACATGTTTCATTATTGGGGGGAGGGGGCTCTTATTGTTATATTTTAAATGATCCTTTGATTTTATTTATTTTTATGTTTTATTGTTTTTTTCTTCTTTTTAAACTAATAAGGTGAGATGAGGGGATTTGGAGAGGGAAAAGTTAGCCCAGAAGGAAAGCATTTTCTGCAGATCCGCCTGAATTCACCATGGCTAGGTAAGCGAGTGCCAAGGCCTTGACTTCTTCCCACCATAGCTAACAAGTGTCTAAGAAAGAAGTTCTTACCTTGAACTGAGAGCTTCCCCGCTGTGGCCTGGCCCTCTACTTTCCCTGAAGTCTGAATGACCATGAGCTTAGCATTCCCCAACCGGATTCAATTTTTTCTTGAAACCAAAGAAACCTGAAACTGACAAAGGTTCATCTATTTCTCTACAGTCTCCAAGCTAAGGAAAGGGGAGAGGTGACCTCAGGAGGAACTCCTCTATCTAATTGTTTTCTCAGCCTGTGGCCTGGCTCAGGGAACCAAAATTCATGGTAGTTGCCAGGGTCAGCCAACCCCCAACACCAGAGCAAAGTATAATCCAGCCAGGATCTGAGGCGCACAAACAACTAGTGCTGCTGCTGTTGCCAAGGCCCTGACACTGGTAAGCAGCTTCTATCCCTGAAAAGCCCTCAGGTAGCCAATGGCAGGAAGGGAGTTGTGGCCAAACTCTGCCTTGTTATCCAGCTCAATTCCCTATTCCTTACTAACTGGGGCCCATGCTTGATATTGTATAGCCCTGGCCAGCAAGCCCTGGCATCTGTTCTAGTCACTGCTGAATCCCTCATGGTCCATGGAGGTTAACTGTAGCAGCAGGGGTGCCTCATTCAACCAAATAATTTGCCAAAGAACTTTGCTGCTGCTACAAATACTGGTCCCTAACTTCCATTTCCTCTTCATTGTATTTGAAAACAATGGAAGAATCTTAGCCAGCAGGGCGGCCTTTTTTTGGGGGGGAGGGGGAGAGCTGAGTATGCTCTTCGAGAGCAATGCTGCTGTCAGAACCACTGTTAAAATGTCAACCTGCCATTCTCTTCTCAAGTGGAGGATTCTCCTTTATTCAGGAAGGCTGACGGCTTATAAAGGGCTGGGCTTATCCAAACCAAGGTTAAGGAATATGGGGGAGTGCTCTGAATATAGGTTGTGGTTGCCATTTTTTTTAAATACAGGCTCTAAGACACACAATAAGTATATTGAGGTGTTCTGTATTGAGGGGATGAGGCCCGTGTAGTCAACTGTTCAAAGATTTTTTTTTCTAAAACAGCTTTTTGGAAATATAGGCCCAGGAAAAAGAGTGGTCTCTCACCTGGACACCATGGCCATGGTCTGAGTTTTTCTAGTCAGCAGTACATTGGCTGTGCCTTAAGTTTATCACACTAAAAGTACTATTGACTCTGTTATTTTTATCTCTCATTCCATCTCAAATTATTCTAGAGTTGGAATCAAGATACAAGGATGCTCATTTTCACACAGAAGGACAGTTTCCAAAGAACTTAATAAAATAACTCCAAAGTTATATTGAGCAGTGAAGCTCGGCAAAGGTGAACTACTAAACACACACTGATGCCTGGCAGTGCTGACACGGCAATCCCATTGTGGGTGATAGTACTGCAAAGCTGTCAGTGTTACTTGAGATACAGTGTCTCTCCCCCGTTCTCATTTCCTGGGCTCTGCCCTCCATGAAAACCTGCCAGGAGGTAGCAGTTTGGAAGGCACGCCAAGGGACTTCTACAAAGAGAGTTACTGGTCTTGATTTCTGCCCTCTCCCTTCAAATACTCATACAGGCCCCAGTGGGTAATAGGTCAGCACAGTGATTGATATAGAGAAAGGGATCAGCGCAAGAGCTACTACCACATGTCCCTCCTAACTCCCTGCTCCTGGGACGCTGGGTAATTGAGTCTCCTTGAGTCCTTCCCGCTGCAGACTCAGCCAGGATATAGCAGTAAATACTCAAGGGGAATGCAAGAGAAAGAGACAGACACTGAAAATAAAGCCCTAGCACTGGAGAGACTGGAAGCTGAGGAATAGAGTGGGTGAACAAATGAAAAGCCTCTTTCAAAGCCAGGTTCAGGTTTTGTTTGCTACTTAACCTCATGTGCCAAAAAGCTATCCGGGGGCACTAGAGCCACAACCTTAACCCCAGGCTCCCAGTCGCAAGTTTCAAATGAAGGAAGCGGGGCACATTTCTGGTCACTTCTTCCCGGCTGGAGCTTGGTGACTCCCAATGTCTTTGCCACAGGAGTTATCTATGCCAATAATATTTCTATAACAGCGTATTGTATTCTTTGAAGATTAGTAGATCTTTAGAGGGGGGTGGGGCAGGGGGCAATTTCTATAGATAAAGAACCAGTGTTTGTTGTACAGCTGTTGGGGGGGGGTATCTATCCCATGTGAAGCTATTATTTTTCTGAATCTTATTGTTTCTGCATTTGTGTCCTCCACCACTCCCTCCTTGGCTGACATTAATATGCCTGCCAGATTGTCATCAAGGGTCATACTTCAATAAAAGGTGCAAAGGACAAAAAAATATTATCTCACGTGTTTTGACTCGAGTGATGGAAATCCCCTAATATTCTGCTGAAAACTATTGGAAAGGAATTTGGTAACCTAGACATAGTTCTTCAGAACTAACCATATTATGACCACAGCCTTACTCACATCCCTGAACCCTTAACCTGGCCCCTCAGGGATACCATTGATGCTATGTCATTCATTATCCCCAGTAAAATAGCTTAGAATTCAGGAAGAATCAACAATAATTGTAATCTCAAGTGTAGACCTCAGCAGCATACAGAAGCCAGTTCTGGAGTCTATCCTGATCAGCAGTGAGCCACTTTCTAGACCTCCTCCAATCTTGAGTTCTGTCTACTAGTATCATCTTCCCGCTCTCATACCCTCACTCTTAGCAACCTGGAAAGCAAGGTCCTTGCTGGTCAGCTCTCCAAGATAACCTCAAGGTTTAGACCCAAATGTACTCCAGGCAGCTCCTCTGACCCAGAAAAACCTAGGGTTTTTTTCTAATCCATTTATTGTTCATTTCCCAACTGAGCTCCTATTCCAGATGTCCAGTGTGGTAGAGTGGAAAAAGCCCAGCTTTGGCATTAGAATGAACTGTGTTCAAATCTTGGTTCTACCAGTTGTTCTATAAACTTGGATATTTGCTCAACTTCTGAGTTCATTTTCTTATCTGTAAAAGGAATAATAATATATATCTTGCATGGCTGTTTTGGCTTAAAAATAATATGTGAAAGCCACCCGCTATCTACTGAAAAGTTGTTAGAAAGAGAGAATCCCAGGCTCCACCACAAACCCACTGACAACAGTCTGAATTTTAATTAGATTCCCAGGAGACTCATATGCATATTAAAGATTGAGAAGCATTAACCTATCACAAACATGCTCAGCACATGGTAACTAAGTATTATTCTAACTCTAGATTTACCCGATTCATTCTTTCTGAATCTCAGATATATTCTTGCTCTTCTCATACTGGTCACAACTACCTGCCTAAAAGGATTCAGCAAGGATGCAAGGTTGATATAGAAAATCAATTGTATTTCTATACACTAGCAATGAACAATCTGAAAAAAATAAGAAAAAAATCCATTTCCAATAGTGTCAAAGTAATAAACTACTTAGGAATACATTGAACAAAATGCAAGTATACTGAAGACTACAAAACATTGTTGAAATAATTTTTTTAAATGTAAGTAAATGTAAAGACACCACATGTTTATGGATCAGAAGACTTAATATTGTTTAGATGATAATACTCCCCAAATTGATCAAAAATTCAATGCAATCCTTATGAGATTCCTAGCTGGCTTCTTTGCATAAATTCAAAAGTCAAACCTAAAATTCATATGTAATTGCAAGGGACCCATGATAGTTAAAACAATCTCTAAAAAGAACAAAGTTGGAGGACTCACACTTCTCGAGTTCAAAATTTACTACAAAACTACAGTAATCAAGACAATGTGGTACATGCACAAGAATAGACATATAAATAAATGGAATAGTATTGAGAGTACAAAAATAAACCTTCACGTTTATGGTCAGTTAATTTTCAATAAGGGTGCCAAGACAATAAAATGGAGAAAGAATAGCTTTTCAACAAATTATGTGAGGACAACTGAGTAGCCACATGGAAAATAGTGAAATTGGACCCCTTCCTTACACCACACACAAAAATTAATTTGAAATGGATTATAAACCTAAATGTATGAGTTAAAATTACAAAACTCTTAGGAGAAAACATAGTAGTAAATCTTTCTGACATTAGGTTAGACAGTGATTCCTTAGAACTCCAGAAGCACAAGTGACAAAAGAAAATATGAACAAATTAGAGTACATCGAAATTAAAAATTTTGTGCTACAAACAATAACATAAAAAGGTGAAAAGACAATCCAGGTAATTGGAAAAATATTTACATATCATATATCTAATATTGTACTTTTACTCAGGACATAGAAGGAACTATTACAACTCAATGATATAAATAAATAACTAATTACAAATGGGCAAAGGATTGGAATAGACATTTCTCCAAAGAATATATGAAAATGGTCAATAAGCACAGTGAAAGATGGTCAACATTAAGGAACTACAAATCAAAACCACAATGAGATGCCACTTCATACCCACTAAGATGGCTATAATAAAAAAGAGAAACAATAACACATGTTGGTGAGGATATGGAGAAATTGGAACACTCATACGTTGCTGGTGGGAATGTCAAATGATGTGGCTACATTGGAAAACAATTTGGAAGTCCCTTAAAATGTTAAATGTAGAGTTTCCATATGACTTAGCAATTCCACTCCTAGGCAGATACCCGAGAGACTTAAAAGCAGGCATTCAAACAAAAACATGTACACGAATGTTCAAAGCAGCATTATTCATAATAGCCAAAAAGTGGAAACAACCTAAATGTCCATCAATAGGAATGGATAAGCAAACTTTGGTATATCCATACAGTGGGATATTATCCAACCACAAAAAGGAATGAAATACTGATATGTGCTACAACATAGATGAATCTTGAAAACATGCTAAGTGAAAGAAACCAGTCACAAAAGATCACACATTGTATGATTCCATTTATATGAAATGTCTAGAATAGGCAAATCAATAGTGGCAAAAAGAAGATTAGTGGTTGCCACTAATTAGTGGATAACTGGGGTGAATGAGGAGTGACTAATGGGCATGGGGTTTCTTTTCAGGGTGATGAAAATATTAAAATTAGATTGTCATTGTGGTTGCCCAACTCTGTAAATGTACCATAAACCATTGGATTGTATACTTTAAATAGATGAGCTGTGTGGTATATATGAATTATTTCTCAATAAAAGGTAATTTAAAAACCTTTTGTTTATTTCTATCAGCCTCATTCCTACTGACAAAAATCTTAATTGATGGTAAGCATGTAGTTCATGCCTGAGCCCAAAGGATTCAATATTCCCACTATTTGAATTTGGCAGGGGGCGGCGGGGGGAAAAGCTTGTCATTACATTATTCTCCCTGCAGACTTGGCAGACCAAGAAACACAAGGAGTAGTCTCAACAATGTCTCATGACTTTAGCAGGAACAGCAGGGACAGGACCTATTGTAGAGGACAGGCAATCGTGCTAGGCAGTAGTATGGTAGAGGTGTTGAGAACAAATTAAAAATGGCTTAAAGACTTAAATGTAAGACTTGAAACCATGAAACTCCTAGATAAAAACTTAGGGAATAAATGTGCAGATATGACCCTCAGTAATATTTTTACTAATATAACCCCCGGGCAAGGGAAATAAAAGAAAAAATAAACATATGGGGTTACATCAAACTTAAAAGTTTTGTCACAGCAAAAGAAACCATCAATAAAACAAAAAGGCAGCCTACTGAATGGGAGAAGATATTTACCAATGATATATCTGATAAGGGGTTAATATCCAAAATTTATAAAACACTCATTCAACTCAACTCCATAAAAAAAAACCAATTAAAAATGGGCAGAGGATATGAAGAGACATTTCTCTAAAAAGGACATACAGATGGCCAACAGGCATATGAAAAAATGTTCAACCTCACTAATCATTACAGAAATGCAAATGAAAACTACAATGAGATACCACCTCACTCTGGTCAGAATGGCTATCATCAATAAATCAACAAACAACAAGTGCTGGCGAGGTTGTGGAGAAAAGGGAACCCTGGTGCACTGTTGATGGGACTGCAGATTGGTGCAGCCATTATGGAAATCAGTATGGAGGTATCTCAAAAAGCTGGAAATGGAAGTACCATATGACCCAGCAATTCCAGTCTTGGGTATCTATCCAGAGAAACCCAAGATGCTAATTTGAAAAAAATATATGCACCCCTATGTTTATCGCAGTGCTATTTACAATAGACAAGACTTGGAAGCAATCGAAATGCCCATCGATAGACGACTGGATTAAGAAACTGTAGTACATTTATACAATGGAGTATTACTCAGCTATAAAGAGGAATGAAATCTTACCATTTGCAACGATACGGATGGACCTAGAGAATATTATGTTTAGTGAAATGAATCAGTTGGAGAAAGACAAATAGCATAGTGATCTCACTTACATGTGGAATCTAAATCTAAAGAACTGAATAAATGAGCAAAGTAAACAGAAATAGTCTTAGAGATATAGAGGAAAAACTGATGGTTGCTAGATGGGAGGGGGGTGGGGATGAGGGAGAAGGGGAAGGGATTAAACAGCATAAATTGGTAATTTTTTTTTTGCCACAGAGATATGAAAGACAGTTTGGGGAATATAATTAATAATGTTGTAAATATTTTGTAGGGTGTCAGATAGACACGTCTTGTTAGGGAGACCACTTTCTGGATGGTGTAGAGGCTTGACCACTGTACTGTACACCTGAAGCTGACATTGAATAATATTGTATGTCAACTATAATTTTATATATATTCATGGGATGTGGAGTACAGTGTGGGGCGTGGAATCAATGGAATTGTAATAGATATGTATGATATCAGGGGGGAGCTGTGGATTGGGGGAGAGGGGTTGTCATTTTGTGAGGGGTGAAAAGTACAACTAGTGCATTGTTTTGTACATCTGAAACTAATAAAAAAATAAAAAATAAAAGAACTTCAGCTCTTTAGACAAATAAACCAGGGTTCAGATTCTGACTTCACCAACATTCAACCTTCATTTCAAAGGGGCTGATAAAAGCATCACTTCAAAGTATAATAAACATTAAATGAGATAATCCATATGAAGCACTTAAAACAATGCCTAGCATACAGTAAGTATTCAATGAATGCTAGCCGCTAAATTCATAATTTTTATTGAGGTGAGATTGAAGCAAAAACAATATAAGTAAAAGTAAAGAACCCTCGGCTTTGGATCCAGATAGCTCTGTTAATGTGACTTTGGAAAGTCACTGCATTTACTGGGCCTTAGCTCCTCTGCAACCATGATAATAATCCTCTAGGGAGGCAGTTTAAAGCCTAGACACTGGTATGCACACCAC
This sequence comes from Hipposideros armiger, assembly GCF_001890085.2. Taxonomy (NCBI): domain Eukaryota; kingdom Metazoa; phylum Chordata; class Mammalia; order Chiroptera; family Hipposideridae; genus Hipposideros; species Hipposideros armiger. The sequence continues at coordinate 329,624 of NW_017732330.1, read as the reverse complement.
AGGTTTGAATACTGGCTCCACCCCTTCCAAGTGGTGTGACCTTGAGCATATTTAACTTCCTTGTGCCTGGGTGTCCTCTTCTGTTGATTAGAGGTAACAAAAACACATACCTCCTTGGGTTTGTGTGAGGAATTATAGAGTTAATCCATGAATAGTGCTTAAAACAGTGCCTAGAGTAAAGTAAGTACTCAATGCATGTTAACTATTATTATAAAGCTGAAGTTCAAAACAAATGAGATCCTTGGTAGAGCTGGACATGTGGTAAGTTCTTAGGAAAAGGTGATTTCCTTCCTCGCTTACCCCGATCTGTGCACCAAGTCAAGATTTTCTTCGACTTGTGGAGAAAATGTTTCAGACACAGGAGGTCCCACAGTAAGGAGAATTTTCTGGCAGGCTCAATACTACCATCTTATGGGAACAATGTCATCTATTAGCTGCCTATACCTGTATTTCCAAGAAAACACTCCATTCACAGCAGTAGGGAAAAGCTACTTTGCATGTCGACTACTTGGGCTCCAATTTGAGAATGGTTTAGGGAAATCCTCTATTTCTCTCAAACCCCTCTTTAGATTTGGAATCTATTTAAATGTTATTGAGTTCCCTAACCTAGGTTAGGCATTTTCACATATTTTTTACTACTATTATGTTTTTCTGTCTAAATATACAATTTTTAAACAAAAGCCTCATTTAATCTTCACAACAGCTCTGTGACTTTTAAACACCTTATTAATTAAAAATTCAGAATTTTGACAGCATTTTTGCTGTTTGTAAATTAAACAAAAAGGGTGTAAATGAGTAATGTCATTCATTCATTCATTTAATATGTCAGGCATTGGTTTATGCTCAGGGGATTCAGAAGTGAACAAAATAGGCAAGGTGCCCATCTTCATGGGGCTGCCATTCTAATGAAAGAGACATACACAATTATGTAATAATTTATACATAAGAATACACACACATACATATGTGTATTTACCCTAGTACAGAAGGAAAAATAGAGTTTTCCTTCATGCCATAGCTATTAGTAATAGGCTAAATTCATGAATCTCTTTGCTACTGCAATAAGTAAAATATTTTACATTAATTTTCAGCAGAGATAGTCTTATTTTCCCACTAAATAAAATTTGTAGGGGGAAGGATCCAAGATGGTGGAGTAGATAAACACGATGCCTGCTTCCTTCTGTGAACACATTAAAATTACAACTGAATTATAGAACAATCAACCTGGAGAACCATCTGAAGTTAGACTCAACAGAAATTTTATAACTAAAGATATAAAGAAGAAGCCATGTTGAGGCTGGTAGGAGGGACGGAGATGCAAAACAGCTGGCCCCAAACCTCCGTGTAGCGGTTGAGACTCAGTAGAGATATCTCAGCCATGGAGATTCCCCCTGAAGGAGTCAGGAACCCCAGCCCCAAACCAGGCTCCCCAGCCCCAGGTATTGGTGCCAGGGAGAGGAGCCCCCACATCGGGCTGTGAAAAACAGTGGGGATTCTGATTATCCAAATGAAACAAAGGCTGCAGGAAACCCAGACATCCTCTTAAACAGCCTGCGCACAGACTCTCTCACCCACAGGCACTCATCCTGGGCTCCAGCAGAGGGACAGTGACTTGGGGGGAATTGGAGGTGTGTGGGGAGCAGACTGAGGTGTGTGGCTGTGAGACGAGAGCTGGAGAACAGTCCTTATTTTCCCTGTGTGACGTTTTCTTCCCGTGCAGCTCACAGGCAGGCACCATTTTCCTGTGTTGAGCTCTCCCTCACCATGGCCAAATCTGAATCTGAATTGATCTGGTGAGCTCCAATGGGACCCCACTCCACCCAAGTCCCCCAATGCCAAAGACATTTTCTCACAAGCAGCCAGCACCACCCACTTTGCACTATTTCTTGGAAAACTATTAGTGTTCCCAGGCCCCAGGCGGGTGGTGACTGGCCTTGGTGTGCTCTGAGACTTTTGCTGAGTAGCTCCAGGATCAGCACTGGCAACAAACCAGAGTCTACCTTAACCTGGTGACCAGAACTCTTCCCACTCTAACAACTCCCAGAAACCCTGCCTCACCCAACTCGAGTACTGCAGGATGTTTTATCAGTGGCTGAACGCTAAAGGTGGCAGCAGGTCCCAGGGTGTCATGGTCTTTTGTGGAGCTACCCCAGGCCTGGTACTGGAAGCAGACATCCTCAGTTTTCAGCATGGCATCTCCCACATGCCTCCAACTTTAGCACAGGCAGTGAAAAACCATGGATCACTTTGTAGCACCTACCAGGTAGTCCACCAGCCAGTCACAGGCAGTGGGTGATCTGGGCCTGCACCAGAGCCCCTCCCAAGAGGCCCCAGAACCAACATACTTGGAAGTTGGTGTAAGACAATAGCAGAACACCACCCAATTAGCCGCAAAAGCAGCACACACAAAGGACAGTCTCAACAAGCACCAGAGCCCTCTGGGGTGAATCCTACTCAGTGGAGTAACTCACCCCACACAGCAGCCCATAAGCTGTGGTGTGGCCAAACTCCAAGCCAATCAGCCTGGGGGCCACTCTCACCCACTGATGTGCCAATAGCAACCAAGGCTCAATTATACAGGAGGACACAGAAAACCCACACAAGGGACACTCTTGGAGCACCCAGAACAGGTGGCCAGAGAGACTGTGCCAGAGCTCCACAGGGCAACTACCACATAAGGCCACCTGGCCAAGACTAGGAGACATAGACGATCTACCTAATACAGGGGAACAAACACAGAGAGGCAGCACAAATAAGGAAACAAAGAAATACATTCCAAATGAAAGAACAGGAGAAAACTCCAGAAAAAGAACTAAACAAAATGGAGGCAAACAACCTACCACAGACAGAGTTTAAAACAATGGTTATAAGGATGCTCCAGAAACTTAGTGAAAACTTCAACAGAGAGATAGCAAGCATAAAAAAGGACTAGAACTCATAAAAAAGAACCAGTGAGAAGTGAAGAATATAATAACTGAAATGAAGAATGCATCAGAAGGAATCACCAGCAGACTAGATGAAACAGAGGATTGAACCAGTGATTAGAAATTCTAGTGTTTTTTTTTGTTTTTTGTTTTTTGTTTTTTTAGCTGAGCCATCCCGCCACCTGTTGGCAGCTCATGGCTGCTCAGCTTGGGCTGACTCGAACCGCTGTTGCTCAGAGCTCAAACTCTTGAGCGAGCTCTTAACCAACTGAGCCACTCGGCCGGCCCTTGAACCAGTGATTAGAAAAACAAGGTAGCAGAAAACACCCAATTGGAACAGCAAAAAGAAAGAAGAATCCAAAAAAAAGGAGAGAAATTTTAAGAGACCTCTGGGACAACATGAAGCATAACAACATTCGCATCATAGAGGCGCCAGAAAGAGAAGGGAGAAAGCAAGGGATTGAGAATGTATTTGAAGAAATAATTACTGAAAAATTTTCTAACCTGGCAAAGAAAATAGACACACAAGTCTAGGGAGCGCAGAGAGTCCCAAACAAGATGAACCCAAACCAGCCCACACCAAGACACATTATAATTAGAATGGCAAATGTTAATGACAAAGAGAAAATCCTAAAAGCAGCAAGAGAAAGGCAACTAGTTACTTATAAGGGAGCCCCCATAATACTGTCAGCTGATTTCTCAACAGAAACTTTGCAGGACAGAAGGGATTAGCACAACATAGTCAATGTGATGAAAAGCAAGGACCTCAACCAGATGTTCTCTACCCAGCAAGGCTATCATTTAAAATCGAAGGAAAAATAAAGAGCTTCCCAGGCAAGAAAAAGCAAAAGGAGTTCATCAGATACCTTTTAATGCCACCAAATCAATATTACAAGGAATGTTGAAGGGACTTCTTTAAGACGGGGTGGGGGGGGATAAAAATCATGTACATATCTATCAACAATTACCTTCAATGTAAATAGATTAAATGCTGCAATCAAAAGACATAGGAGGGTTGAGTGGATAAGAAAACAAGATCCTTACATATGCTGCCTTCAAGAGACTCACTTCAGATTGAAAGACACACCCAGACTGAAAGTAAAGGGATGAAGAAAAATAAACCATGAAAATGGAAACCAAAAAAAAGCTGAAGTAGCCATACTTATACCAGACAAAATAGACTTTAAAACAAAGGCTGTAACAAGAGACAAAGAAGGACGCAGTCATCCCACTTCTGGGTATTTATCCAAAGAACCCCATAAAGCTACCTTGAGGGGATGTGTGCATCTATATGTTCATTGCAACATTGTTTACAATAACCAAGATGTGGAGGCAGCCTGGGTGTCCATTGATGGATAAATGAGTAAAGAGGAAGTAGTACATATATACAATGGAATATTGCTCAACCTTGAAAGGGAATGGGTTCTTGCCATCTGCTGCGGCATGGATGGACCTGGAAGGTATTGTGCTGAGTGGAGCGTCAGGTAGAGAAAGACAGATGCAATGTGATTTCACTTATATATGAAATCTAAAGAACAAAATAAACACCACCAACAACAACAACAAAAAACCCAGAAACAAACACATAGATACAGAGAACATATTGATGGTTGCCAGACGGGAGGGAGGTTAGGGGTGTGGGTGAAAAAGAGGAAAGGATTAAGAAGTACAAATTGGTTGTTACAAAGTAGTCATGGGGATGTAGGGTATAGCATAAGGAATATAGTCAATAATATTGTAATAACTTTGTATGGTGTCAGATGGGTACTAGATTTGTTGGGGTGATAGATGAGAGGGAGTTGAGATTATGGTGAAAAAAGGTGAAGGGATTAAGAAGTACAAATTGGCAGTTACAAATTAGTCATGGGGATATAAAGTAAAACATAGGGAATATAGTCAATAATATGGTAATAACTATGTATAGGTGGGTACTAGACTTCACTCAGGGGGATCGCTTCTTAAATTATATAAATATCTAACCACTATGCTGTACACCTGAAATTAATATAAAATAATATTGAATTTCAACTGTAATTGAAAAATTAAAAAGGAAGATAAAGGCAAAGTGCAATAAGTGGTTCAAATCTCTAGGTATAAAACAAATAAGTCAGGGAGATGTAATGTACAGTATAGGGAATATAATCAATAATATTGTGATAGCATAGTATGGTGTCAGATGGTTGCTGGACTTATCACGGTGATCGCTTCTTCAGGTATAAAATTTTGAATAATTATGGTATACCCTTGAAACTAATATAATATTGTATGTTAGCTCAATTTTTAATAAAAAATCTTTAAAATTTTTATAATGGAATTTTTAAATGTGTAGCAAAAGGATGGCAAACCTCTGTCACTGAAAAAGCCAGATTTAAAGATAGTTTAGAGATAAGTTGAATTCTACTGTTGATGAAGATAACCAACTTATATCACATGGAAATCTTGCCCATTCAGTGCATGGTTCAAACATAGCCACAGGCTAAAGCGTGTGGCAAAAACCTCTCTCCCACTAAGCAATGTAAACCTTAAGAGATCATGCTCTGTTTATAAACTGTTTAAATTTCTTAAATATGGCCCTTCATCCCAGATTTTCACACTGCTGTTAACTGAGTGAAACATGATTTTGAATTCAAATTTTCCTTTCAGGTACTGATTTTCTATCTAAAATGGGTAATTAATGGAACTCACTTCCTCAGGTGCTGAATTGGTCATATTTTTTTGCAGAGGGAATAATTTGGGAAAAGGCCACATGAGTGAAAAATCTTTCCAACTTGAAAATGCATTAGATTAAATGTGAATAAGTCAAAGTGCTGGAAAAAAATAACACTTTGTACCCTGATTTGTCCACATTTTTTAGTTTGATAAAAGTGAAATAGTACACCCATTAGTAGAATACAACAAATGATAGCTTCTGGCTAAGTTTTAACAGCTACTGTTTGGAAGCCTCATAAATGACTATATATTTAAACACTTTTTACAAATATAAAACCTTTATTTTTCTTTTAGAAAAGTAGGTTGTGGTAAGAGTGAGGAGAGGCAGTTAGAGAAGAGTAATAACAATGTGGATAAATTAGATAATGTTATAACCTATTTTTTTTCACTTTCCCACAGAGTAGTAGCTATTAAGTAAGCCTACTGAAGAATCAGACAATTACTAAAACCTTTTCTAAAGTTTTGACAAAACACAGCCTAAACCATGTCTGTTCCAATCAGTTCCAATATGAACCAAACCATGTCTAAACCAATCTGAAAATGAGGAAAACCATGTGTCTTCTGGACCTTGCTGGAATGTCACTCAAAACCTTTAGACATACAGCCATCTCTGCCCTCACTCTAAGACCTAATGTTCCTTTATCAGTTCTGCAAGTGGGGGTGCTTTTTTTTTAATCACAGTGGTTTTTTTGGTAAAGATTTTATTGGGGAATTGGGGGAGGGGAACAGCATTGGGGAATCGGGGAAGGGAAACAGAGAAGTTGCTGTCCTTTTGTTCTTCAGTCTAGTTGTGGAGGATGTCGCTTCACTGGCCCATGTTGGTATTATGATCATTGCGCTCTTCCCGGGTGAGGCAAATCTGTTACTGGCCTCTGGATAGCCACTTACGGCGGCTCTTGGCAGCTCACTCTGGCTGCCAGCCACTCGTGGTAGCTTATGGCAGCCCACTGCAGCAGGGGCTGCAGGCTACGCCGTCACCGGTGACTCATGGCAGCCCTGCTCCAGGTTGAGCTGTTGTTCACGGTCTTAGCTATAGAGGGCGCAGCGTCACTGGCCCTTATGTGGGATCCAAACTGGGGTCCTGCTGCTCAGAGCTGGTGCTCCCAAGCCAACTCTTAACCAACGTACCAATCGGCCGGCCCGGGGGTGATTTTGTGGTTATTAAAATGAAGAAGTAACACCTTGCCTGGCTCCAAGCTGTGAGTACAGAGTGCACATACATCACACTCCAAGCCAGGAACCCAAATGGCATATAACGCCAGCTCCTTCTAACTGGTCTCACAGCACAAGGGATACAGTCCTGACTCCTTGTATATAAAGCCCTTCATGATCTGTCTCCTGTGTAATTCTCCAACTATGACTTCTGACACCTCCTCACACTCATCCTTAGCTCTAGCCAGTTCTCCAAACATGTTATACAGTTGCATCCCTCTGTGATTTCTGACAGGCAGGTTCCTCTGCCTGAAATCCCTCCCCTGCAGTCCCCCATTTAACTAATTCCAGGTTGTCCTTTGATGTCAGATTTCACTTCCTTCAAAAATATCCCTTTATTATAATAATAACAGTGTATATATTTGGATAAGATAATTCTTTATGCTTTCTCTCTCTCCCTTTAGGCTGTGGGGTTCTTGAGGGCAGAAACTAATTTATACCACTGACACTTAGCACAGTGGCCCTAGCTCAGAAATACAAGGTAGTAACATTTATAAGAGGGATACATTAATGAAGCCTTTGCTGTGGGCTTCATATTCTGGAGATATTTTGTGGGATTACTCTCCTTGCCACAATTATTAAATGTTGGAGTGTCTTAAAGCCTGGTCCTATCCCAGCCCCTCTTCTCTCTGTTTCTCTCACTCTCTCGCTCTCACTCTCCCCTCATGCTGCACACTTCCTAAATTTCTGAAAGGTTCACAAACCCCAACCAAGCAGCATCTGACCTTGATGTGGCCCATACCTCTTGCTAAGCAGCCCCAAAGCCAACACTAGTAGCAGCTGGCCTCAGTTTACAATTTAGCCTCTCCCAGGTACCTCCAAGCCCAGAAAAGTGACAAAGACCTGGAAATCACACTGTAGCTCACACCAAGTGGTCACAGGCAGGGCACGGGCAGCTGTTGAACTTGGCCTGCAAAAAAAGTCCCTCCCAAAATGCCCCAGAACCAACATACATGGTGGCCAGCTTCAGACCACAGCAGAGCACCACCTAACCACCTCCAAAAAAGACACACCCAAAGGGCAGATTGGGCAGGCACCAGAGCCCTGCTAACACTCCAGAAAGATAACTAAACAAAATGGAGACAAGCAATATACCAAACACAGAGTTCAAAACACTGGTTATAATGATGTTCAGTGATCTCAGGGAGAACTTGAACAAAGAGATAGGAAGTGTAAAAATGAGATAGAAAACTTAGAAAAGAACCAGTCAGAAATAAAGAATACAACTGAAATGAAGGATACATTAGAGGAAACATAAGTAGATTAGATGATGGAGAGGACTGAATTAGTGATTTCCAAGATAATGTATCAGAAAATACCCAATCAGAACAGCAAAAAGAAAAAAAGAATCCAAAAAAAAATGAGGATAGTGTAATGGGCCTCTAGGGCAACATCAAATGTACCAACGTTCGCATCATTTGGGTACCAGAAGAAGAAGAAAAAGAGCAAGGAATTTGAAACCTATTTGAAGAAATAATGATGGAAAACTCCCCTAATCTGCTGAAGGAAATAGACATCCAAGTCCAGGAAGTACAGAGAGTCCCAAACAAGATGAATCCAAGAGGATCAAACCAAGATACATGACAATGAAAATGGCAGAGGTTAAAGATAAAGAAAGACTCCTAAAAACAGCAAGAGAAATGCAATTAGTTATCTGCAAAGGAGCTCCCATAAGACTGTCAGCTGATTTCTCAACAAAACCTTTGCAGGCAAGAAGGGATTGGCAGGAAATATTCAACCTGATGAAAAACAAGGACCTACAACTATTGGGTTGATGGAAAAGTCATGACATATTTTTTCTATGTTTTTCAAAGCTCATTTATGTATATAAAGAACAAAGATCAATCAATGATATATTGCCTGTTTTGTTTGATAACCTTTTGTCATCTTTCAGTGATCTTCATAATTCCTTGTTCATAGGAGGACCTTTCTTTATTTGCAAGAAACTGAACAAGGTGCTGATTTACAGCCTTATGTGAAGTGAACATTATTCCATGCAAGGAGTTTTGAAGAGAGCAAAACAAGTGGAAGTCTGACGGCACAAGGTCAGGTGAGTATGGTGGGTGTGGCAGCACATCCCATCCAAGCTCCAATCATTTTTGACGGGTTATCAAACTTGTGTGTGGTCTTACATTGTCTTGGAACACAACTCCTTTACAATTAACAAGCTCTGGAAATTTCTGGATGATGGATTTGTTCAAACTGTCCAATTACTGACAGTACACATTCAAATTGATTGTTTGGTTCCTTGGTAGGAGCTCAAAAAACACAACACCTTTAAAATCCCACCACACTGAGAGCATAACTTTCCTCTAATGAATGCCTGCTTTCGATGTCATTTGAGGCGAATCATCACGGCGAGACCAAGACCGTTTGCGCACCACATTGTTGTAAACAATCCAGTTCTCATCGCCAGTTTTCGGTTGCCTCAAAAAACAATTGTTTTCCTCACATTTAATGAGTATATTACAGATGTTTATATGCACCATCAAATGAACTTTTTTGGGTTCATGTGGAACCCAAATATCGAGCTTGCTTACGTATCTCAGCTTCTTCAGGTGGACGTGAACACTTGAATGATGGATGTTCAATGTTTCTGCAATCTCTCGTGTCATGTAACATGGGTTTGATCAATGCCTTTATTTTGTCGTCATCAACCTCGGTGGACCTCCCTGACCAAGGAGCATTGTTGAGATCAAAATTACCAGCACAGAATTTCGTGAACCATCATTGGCACTGACGTTCTTGTAGAGCATTGTCACCCTAAACTTTATGCAACTTCTCACAAGCTTGATGTGTGTTCTTCCCTTTATGGAAGTAAAACAGCAAAATACAGCAAAAATGCACAGTTTGGTCTTCCATCTTCAACTTGTTGTAAAATCTCCAAAACTCAACCAAATCACTCAATTTTTTTAGAATGAAGCTAGAACTGTCAGCTGTCAAATGACATAGCAATAACATAGATGCGAATGACTCTAGTACTTCCAAAAATGAACTAATGCCATCTGTTGCAAACATGTGTCATGAGTTTTCCAACAACCCAATAAGATTACTCTACCCAACGAAGCTATCATTTAGAATGGAAGGACAAATAAAGAGCCTCCAAGACAAGAAAAACCTAAAGGAGTTCATCACCACCAAACCAGTATTACAAAGAATGTTAAAGGGACTTCTTTAAGATGAAAAGAGAGAGAAATGAAAAGTATGAATAATAAAATGGAAATAACTACATATCTATCAACAATTACTTTCTTTTTTTTTCTTTTTTTTTTTTTTAGCTGAGCCATCCTGCTACCTGTTGGCAGCTCAGCAGCTGCTCAGCTCGGGCTGGACTCGAACCGCTGTTGCTCAGAGCTCAAACTCTTGAGCGAGCTCTTAACCAACTGAGCCACTCGGCCGGCCCAACAATTACTTTCAATGTATATGGATTAAATGCTCCAATCAAAAGATAGGGTGGCTGAATGGATAAGAAAATAAGACCCTTTCGTATGCTGACTACAAGAGACTCACTTCAGATCAAAAGACACACCCAGACTGAAAGTAAAGGGATGGTAAAAGATATTTCATGAAAATGGAAACAACATGAAAAGCTATGGTTGCAATATTTATACCAGAGAAAATAGACTTTAAAACAAAGATTATAACAAGAGACAAAGAAGGACCCAGTAATCCCATCTCAGGGTATTTATCTGAAGAAACTGAAAACACTATTTCAAGGGGACATGTGCATCCATATGTTCATTGCAGCATTGTTTACAATGGCTAAGATGTGCAGGCAGTCTGGGTGTTTGTCGATAGATGAATGGATAAAGAGGAGGTGGTACATATACACAATAGAATTTTGCTCGTTCTGGAAGGGAATAGGTTCTTGCCATCTGTGGTGACATGGATGGACCTGGAGGGTATTGTGCTCAGTGCAGTATGCCAGACAAAGACAAATGCAATGTGATTTTGCTTATATGTGGAATCTAAAGAACAATATAAATGAACAAACAAACAGAAACAAACTCAGAGATACAGAAAATATTTTGATGGTTGCCAGATGGGAGGGGTACTGGAGGGGGGGTGTGAAAAAGGGGAAGAGATTAAGAAGTGCAAATTGGTTGTTACACAGTAGTCCTGGAGATGGTAGGGTATAGCATAAGGAATATAGTCAATAATATTGTAATAACTATGTATGGTGTCAGATGGGTACTAGATTTATCTGTGTAATAGATACAAGGGTGGTTGGGAGACGGTGAAAAAGGTGAAGGGATTAAGAAGTACAAATTGGTAGTCACAAAATAGTCACGGGATGTAAAGTGAAGCATAGGGAATGTAGTTAATAATATGGTAATAACTATGTGTAGTGCCAGGTGGGTACTAGTCAGAGGGATCACTTCTTAAATTATATAAATGTCTAACCACTATGTTCTACACCTGAAATTAATATAAGATAATATTAAGTGTGAACTGTAATTGAAAATTTTTTAAAGGGGTGGAAGGTGAAAGGGAATAAGATGTTCAAATTTTCAGGTATAAAACACATACGTCACAGAGATACAAGTCTGACAATTAACTGCACGAACTCATCCTAGAAAAAGTGCTACATACCTCATTCCTGAATATCACTACAGTCACCTTTGAAGTACTCCACTTGGGAAGCTATGCACTGACACCAGCGCCTAGTGCACCCTTCAAAGCAATTTTGGAACTCTTTCTGGAATGGCCATCACAGCTGTCGTCGTATTACCCTTGATGTCCTGAATGTCATCAAAATGTCTTCCTTTCAATATTTCCTTTATCTTTGGGTAAAGAAAGAAGTCATTGGGGGCCAGATCAGGTGAGTAGGGAGGGTGTTCCAATACAGTTATTTGTGTACTAGCTAAAAACTCCCTCACAGACAGTGCCATGTGAGCTGGTGCATTGTCGTGACGCAAGAGTCATGGTTGTTGGCAAAAAGTTCAGGTTGTCCAACTTTTTCATGCAGCATTTTCAGCACTTCCAAATAGTAAATTTGGTTAACTGTTTTTCCAATTGGTACAAATTCATAATGAATAATCCTTCTGATACCAAAAAAAGTTAGCAACATCGTTGCAACAAGCTTACAGACTTAATTGTCACATCTCATATAATGTACAGTGTAAAGAATATAGTCAATAATATTGTGACAGCATGATATGGTGTCAGATGGTTGCTGGAGTTATCATGGTGATCAGTTCTTTAGGTACACAAATATTGAATAACTATGACACACCCGAAACTAATATAATGCTGTATGCTACCTATACTTTAATACATAACTTTTTTTAAAAAAAGACATGTTAAAGGGACTTCTTTAAGAAGTAAAAAAGATAAAAATATAAATAATAAAATGGCAATAATTACATATCTATCAACAATTACTTTCAAATGAATTAAATGCTCCAATCAAAAGACATAGGGTAGCTGAATGAGTAAGAAAACAAAACCCTTACATATGCTACCTATAATAGACTCACTTCAGAACTAAAGACACACAGAGGCTGAATGTAAAAGAATGGAAAAAGATATTTCATGGAAATGGAAACAAACAAACAAACAAAAAGCTGGGGTAGCAATACTTATACCAGACAAAACAGACTTTAAAACAAAGGCTCTAACAAGAGACAAAGAAGAACCAGTCATTCTACTTCCGGGTATTTATCTGAAGAAACCCAAAATGCTACTTCAAAGGGACATGTGCATCCATATGTTCATTGCAGCATTATTTACAATAGCCAAGATATGGAGGCAACCTGGGTGTCCATCAATGAATGAATGGATAAAGAGGAGGTGGTACATATATACAATGGAATATTACTAATCCATAAAAAATAATGAAATCTTACCATCTGCACCAACTTGGATTGACCTAGAGGGTATCATGCTGAGTGGAATAAGTCAGACAGAGAAAGACAAATACCATATGCTTTCACTTATATGTGGAACCTAGGAAACAGGATAAACAAGCAAACAAAACAGAAACAAGCTCACAGATGCAGAGAAATTTTTATGGTTGCCAGACTTGGGGGGAGGGGGAGCTGGGGAGCTGGGTGAAGGGGTGAGAGGATTAAGAGATACGAATTGGTAGTTACAAAATAGTCATGGGGTTACAGAGTATAGCATGGGGAATATAATCAATAGTGTTGTAATAACTATGCATGGTGCCATGTGGGTACTGGATTTTTCACGGTGATCACCTTGGAAGTTATATGAATATATAATCATTGTGTTGTACATCTGGAATTAATATAATATTGTATGTCAACTGTAATAGAAAATAAAAAAAATTAAAAACACATGCAAACAATATTTAATAATTGTGAAAATTTGGAAGCAACCTAAGTGTCCAACAGTAGGGGAATTGTTAATTATAGCATGGTACATCCAATCCATGAAGGAAGAATGAATACCATTCTTTCCTTTATTAGGTGGTTACCCTGTCCAGATACACAAAATACAAATGAGGCTGCCGTCTAAGCAGCACCACCTGCATTTCCTGATAATAATAGAGTAGCTAAAATAGTGTAGTGTTGGAGTCAAACAGACCTAGTTTCAAATTCTAATTCTACCAGTCTTGGATGGGCAAATAAAGGTCTGCCTATCCTGAATAAGTTTTGTCTAAAGCAGTGGGTTTCAAACTGCAGTCCTTGAAATAACAGCAGTAGTATCACCTGGGAACATGTTAGATATTCAAGTTTTTGAGTCTCAACCCAGACCTGCTGAATAAGAATCTGTGAAGATAGTGCCCAGCACTCCGTTTTAACAAGTCCTCCAGGTGATCCTGATTCACACTCAAGTATGCGACCCCAAGTCAAGTCATATGTTTTACCCGTCTCAGTTTGGTTATTTTGGTCTCCAACCACAAGGTGGCAACCTTTGTCTAAAGTCCTATGAGTTGACCAATGGTTACAGTAAGTGGATCTGGTCTAGTCACATAACTGTCCAAAAGGCAGTAAGTAGTAATGTGATATAGGGATGTGAGAGAGAGGTGGGAGATGGGAGAGGAAGGAAAGAGGTGGAATGAGGAATATGACTGGAGGGGGCTTTATCTCTGATTTGAAAACAGCAAGTTAGCCAGGGTGAGGAATTAGGTGCTGGGGTTGCTGGTATCAGATTGTTTACCATCTAACAATTCAGCTCATTATGGGCATAAAACAATGTATGCCAATGTTGGAGCATTTGTGGGCAACCAATTTCATCTGTGCTTTTCATCTTTGTAATCCCCAGACACCACCCAAAGCCAAGCACCACCCCACACCATCACCCACCCTCTCCCTACCCTTGTCTTCTAATCATGAATTCCCTATCCAATTATTTTCCTATCATTGATTTACCTCTTTTAAGACCTTTCCACAGTTCTCCCTGGAACCCTGTTGCACAGTAAATCAAGCTCAGCCCATGGAAATATACAGAAATATTGTTGTTGTCCCTCTTTATTAATCCTTCCTTAACTGAGACCTGGTACTCCCCTCAAGATTCTTTTTCCATACAGCCCTCTCTGATGAAATCTACTAATTTTCTCATTTCCCATAAATTATAGGGTTTGACAAAGAGGGCATAGGATAGAAAAGCCCAAAAACAGAAGTCTCAAAGGAGGATAAAATTTTCTCCTCTCTGGTAATGGGGTCCGTACAGACGTCACTGAGCACTTTAGCTTCTCAGTTCTGTTGAATGCCTCAATTCTATTTCACTTCAGCCACTGTAACCCATGGCTACATAGTGGATGTTTTCAACATCTAGAGGAAAAGCACATTGGAAATCATTTTTGACTCATTTATCTTTTTCTTCTTTCCTGCTTTCTATAGGATAGATGGAACATTCTTCTTCTGATTTAAAAGTTATACATTCTATCTTTGTTCTTATTGTGGTTTCCCTTAACATCCAAATTTATTTAATACTATGAATTTATTAATATCTATTTTTCCTCTTAACAAGTAACGGAAAATGTTCTGTGTCTTCTGGGTCCCATCAAACTTTCCTTGTCATTTAAAAAAATATATTTTGTTGGGGAATCGGGGGAGGGAACAGCTTTGGGGAATCGGGGAAGGGGAACAGACAAGTTGCTGTCCTTTTGTTCTTCAGTTTAGTTGTGGAGGACGTCGCTTCACTGGCCCATGTTGGTATTATGATCATTG
>NW_017732330.1:251277-313886 GCF_001890085.2 Hipposideros armiger | reverse complement strand
TTTTTAAAAAATTGAGTTCTGAGTTACTATATATATGCTTTTTCTTCTTTTCTGCCCAATATTTTAAAATTTTTCATATCAGCCACAAACTATACCATGATATTTAATCACTCTTACTTCCCATATCTCTTGCAGCATCTCTTTTCTTCTCTTCTCATTTGAAGACCTCCAAAATTATCTTTAACGAGGATCTTTGTGTGCCAAACCTTCTGAAACATTGTATGCCCCAGAATATTTTTATTAGTCTAGTACATTTAAATGAAAAAAAAGCTGAATATAGAATTATAGGTTCAAAGTCCTTTTAAACATTAGAGGTCCAGTCCTGGAAAAATATTACTCCATTATCTTCCAGTATTCATATTTCCTAATAAGAAGTCTGTTATCAATTTAATTGTTTCCACTGTAGAGTATTTTAGTTTTCTATCTGGAAGCTTTGAGAAATCTGATATTCTTAAATTTCATTATAATGTGTGTGTATATACGTGCGTGTACGTACATATACATATATAAGTTTTACCTTATCTTTCCTAGTCTGTGTCAGTCACAATGTGTTTGAGGAGAGGGGAGAAGAGAGTCCCAGGTACCACAGTACCTGCTGATCCTTCCTATTTGCTGCCACTCTATAGGCAGCTCCTGTGATCAAGGCTTTATCCTGAAATTCTTTGAAAGAAGTAGCACTGTGAGGAGTCAATGTCCCCAAGTTGTAATACACTAGCCTTAGGGATTTGAAAGGGATGGAAGAGTGAATGCCGAATGAGGTACTCCCCACATGTTTTCAACAACCTCCCACTCAACCAAGAAGAGCTTTTTTGCTGCCCTGATATACTCTGATATATCCACAGTGACTGGTAACTGTGGTTTGGGATGTGATTTCTGTAGTGGAGGGTTAGTTACCACGTCACTTAAAGGAAACACAAGAGCAAAACTTCAAAAGCTTTCCTTAAACTTATCCTCTCCCTGCTTCCTCTGACTACCCTCTATTCCAGGCTGCTAAAGAAAATCATACAGCTATGCGGATTGAAGCCACCACAACAGATGGGTTCTTTTCTCCACTAGGCCCTCAGCACCACTTGAGGCACCCTCTCATATGTGAATGACAGCCCTCGAACACAACATAGAACATTATAGCTCTAATTGTATTAGACTGTAACCATGTAAGGACTAAGTCCTCCTGCAAAGGAAAATGAAGACAATAAAATGACAAAAAAAAGGAAATAACAGGCCAATCTCTATATCCAGTGAACATATCCTTCAGAAGTGAATCAGAAATCAAGACATTCTCAAATGAAGGAAAGCTAAAAGACTTTTCCACTGGTAGACCTATTCTGTGCCTAAAGGAAGTTCTTGAAGCATAAAAGAAATGATTTTTAAAAAGGAATCTTGGTTATAGTATTGTATACCTGAAACCTATGTAACTTTACTAACAATTTTCACCCCAATAAATTTTAATTTTTAAAAAGAAGAATCTTGGAATATCAGGAAGAAAGAAATAACAATGGAAGAAGAAAATTATAGGTAAATGCAATAGACTTCCTCTTCTTGAATTTTCAAATTTATGTTTGATGATTGAAATAAAAATTATAATATTGTCTGATGTGATTCTCAATGTATATTGAGGAAATATATAAAAAGAGGCCTCAAAAATACTAGGTAAATCAAAATGGAATTTTAAAAATTCTTGATGTAACCCACAGAAAGCAGGAAGAAAAATAAAAAATGAAGAGCAGAGGAAACAAAGACCACACACACATAAACACACACAAAATGAAGGACTTAAACCCAAACATATCAATAGTTACATTAAATGTAAATGCTTTAGGGACTTTGATCCAGACAAAATTGTATAGACTCATCTCTCCTTGCTAAGTACAACTATAACATAACACAAAATGCAACCATTGGAGGACTCTGAATAGTGGAGAGAGGAAAATGAACTGGCTAGAGACCCCAGTACTGGAGGAAAAAAACACAGCAGTTGGGCATCTTACAACCCCACACCAGCAACAGAAAGTGACCCAGGCCTGACATCTCCTGACCTTAACATATTAGATGAAGGTGACTCAGGTAGGCTCATGCCTTCTCCAGATGAAATGGGAGCCCTTCTGACAACACCAGTTGGTACCAGTGGCACTGGTAAAGGTGATCAAGTGGAAGCTTCAGTAATAATAAGTGGAAGGGGAAGTACTCTTCATTTATGTGGGCCAGAGAGTTGCTTGTCTCACCTAGAGATGCTCAGTGGCCCCAGTGGTACCAGCAGGGGTGATCTCACCACAAGTGGACTAGACTGGAAAGCATTCTTTGTATAATATTCATGGGTTGGTGACTCCCTTCGCCCACCTAGAGACACTAATAGGCCTGGCAGCACTAGGAGGAGAGAATCCTACCAAAACAAGTGGCTAAATAGACAAAATACCAGATATAAAATTATATAAAATTACCAGAAAAAGGCAAGTTATTAGAGAAGAAAGCAGGTTGCATGGGATAGAGGATGGGAGCAGGGCTTGACTACAAATGAATTTAAGGAATTGGGGATGGGAGTGGTTGGGAAATGTTTGAAAACTGGATTTGGTGATGGTTGCATCACTATATAAATTTACTAAAAATTATTGAAATGTATACTTAAAATAGGTGAATTTTGTGGTATGTAAATTGTACCTCAATAAAACTTTTATTGATAAACTCACAACTAAGAATAGAAAGAACTTTAACCTAATAAAGTGCATCTACAGCTAAAATAAACTTAATATAAAAGACTGAATACTTTTTCTTTAAGACCACAAAAAAGACAAGCATCATTATTTTCACCACTCCTATTTAACACCATGTTGGAAGTCCTAACTAGTGTCATAATGCAAGAAAAATAAAGAAAAGGCACACAGAGTGAAAAGGAAGAAATAAAACCATCTTGATTCACAAATAACGTAATTTTCTATGTAGAAAATTCCATGGAATTTACCAAAAAAAAGGCTACTAAAATTAACAAATGAGTTTAGCTAGGTCTCTGAATAAAAGGTTAATATATGAAAATTAGTTTTATTTCCATATATTAGCAATGAACAATCAGAAGTCAAAAGTTTTTTTTTAAAGTATAATTTATAATTGCCCCAGAATAAAATGAAATACTTAGATTAAAAAAGTATATATGTTCAGGATATATATACTGAAAGCTACAAAACATTTATGAAAGATATTAAATAAAAACTAAGTAAATGGATATATGATCCATGTTCATGGACTGAAAGACTCAATATTGTTAAGATGCCACTTATCCCAAAACTGACCTATAGATTAAATGGAAAACCAACTAAAATCCCAAAGGATTATTTTCTAGATATTAATAAGCTGACTCTTAATTTCATGTTGAAAGGTAAGGGAACATGAACAGCCAAAACAATTTTGAAAAACAACAAAGTTGGAGTACTCATAATATCTTATTTCAAAGCTTAATATTAAGCTATGGTAATCAAGACAGTGTGGTATTTGGAGGAATCAGTCTATCCAATGGTAAACCTTATGATATAGCTATGAAATTCAAGGTAATTATTGTTTTGGCAAAGGGGTAGGCACATAGATCAATGGAACCAGAGAACCAGACATAGTCCCACACAATTAGAGTCAACTGATGTTTTACAAAGTTGTGAAGGCAATTTAATGGCAAAAGATAGTCTTTCAAGATGAAATAGTGCCACTTGCAACAACATGGATAGATCTTGATAATATTATGCTAAGCGAAATAAGTCAGACAGAAAAAGTCAAGAGCCATATGATTTCACTGATATGTGGGATATAAAACTGAAAGCAACAAAGGAACAATACAAACAAATAATGAAACAAATACCATAGACACACACAATAGTTTAGTGATTAGCAGAGGGTAAAGGGGCAGAGGGGTGGTAGATGACCGTAGTAAATGGGGGTCAAATATATGGTGATAGAAAGAGAACTGACTCTGAATGGTGAACACACAATGTAATATATAGATGAAGTATTACAGAATTGTACACTTAAAACCTATGCAATTTTACTAACAATTGTCACACCGATAAATTTTAATGAAAAAAAGATAGTTTTTCAACAAATGATGCTGGAACATTTGGAGATATATAGATAAATAGATAGATAGATAGATAGATAGATAGATAGATAGATGATAGATAGATAGATATAGATATAGATATAGATATAGATATAGATAGATATAGATATATATTAAAAAATGAAGCTGAATCCGTACCTCATACCTTATATAAATATAAACTCAAATGGATCATAAGTGTAAAATGTAAAACTATAAGACTGTTACATGAAAACAATAGAAAATAATTGTGACCATGGATAAGACCATTCTTAGGTACCACATAAAAAGAACATGCCATAAAAGAAAATTTTGATGAGCTGGAATTCATCAAAATTAAAAACTTCTACTCTGTAAAGGACACTGTTAAGAGAATGAAAACACAAGCCACAGAAAATATTTTCAAAACTCATATCTAATAAAGGACTTGTATCCAAAATATATAATGAACTCTTAAAACTCATTAATAAGACTACAAACAGCCCAATTTAAAAATGGGCAAATGAGCAAATAACTCACCGGAACAGATATACAGATGGCAAATTAAGCATGTAAAAAGATGCTCAAAATATGTTATCAGGGAATTACAAATTAAAACAACAATTAGTAGGTACCACTACACACCAATTAGAATGGCCAAAATCTCTGACATTACTAATTGCTAGTAAGGATGAAGAACAACAGGAACTCTTGTTCATTGCTGGTGGGAATGCAAAAACGATACAGCCAGTTTGGAAGACAGTTTGGCTGTTTCTTATAATGCTAAACTTAGTGTTACCATACAGTTAAGCAATCTGGTTGCTCAGTATTTACCCAACTGATTTGAAAATTTATCTCTACACAAAAACCTACATGCAAATGTTTATAGCGGCTTTAGTCATAATTTTAAAAAAACCTGTTAGCAACCAAGATGTCCTTCAAGGTAAATGGATAAACAGACTGTGGTATATCCACACTATGGAACACTATTCAGCAATTAAAAGGAATGAGCTATTAATTCATGCAACAACACGGATGAATCTTAAATGCACCTTCCTAAGTGAAAAAAGCCACTCAAAGAAGATACATACTATATGTATTATTCCATTTATATGACATTCTGGAAAAGTGAAAACTATACAGACTGAAAACAGCTGAGTGGTTGCCAAGGGTTTAGGTAGGGGCAAAAGTTAACTGGATGAATCACAAGGATTTACCAGGGTCATGAACCTACCTATTCTATATGATACTGTACTGGTGGATACACTGCGGATTTGACAAAATCCACACATTATAACATAACGAGTGAACCTTAATATATGCAAATTTTAAAAGTCAACTAGAAAGTTGGAAACCCCTGGATGGAATGTAGACTGGGAAAAATAATTTAAGGGGCGGCCGAGTGGTGCGATGGTTAAGAACTGGCTTGGGATGCCAGAAGGCCCCTGGTTCGGATCCCACATATGAGGGCCAGTGACACTGCCCTCCACAGCTAAGATGCTGAAAACAACAGCTCAGCCTGGAGCTGGGCTGCCGTGAGTCGCCTGCGACGGCATAGGCTGAAGCCCCTGTGGCAGTGGGTTGCCATGGGCTACCGTGTGTAGCCAGCAGCCAGCGTGAGCGGCCAGCAGCCACAGTGAGTGACTGTCCAGAAGCCAGTGACTGATCTGCCTCGCCTGGGAAGAGCGCAATGATGGTGCCAACTTGGGCCAGTGAAACAACGTCCTCCACAACTAGACTGAAGAACAAAAGGACGGCAACTTGTCTCTTCCCCTTCCCCCGATTCCCCAGCGCTGTTCCCATCCCCCCAACTCCCCAGTAAAAATCTTAAAAAAAAATAATTTAACTGTGTTACAAATGTATGGCTGAAGGTGGTGAAGAAAAATATGTGCTGACCTAAGAAACTTGGAAAATGACTGAAAACTGTAAGACTAAAGATAAAAGTAACTGTACATAAGCACTTTACTACAAGTTGTTTTTCACAGGGATCTAGGTTAACAATTCTGAAACCACATGTATACCAGAATTTGAACAAATGAATAAATGGATGGTAGATGGTGAGAGCCAGGTTTCTCACTGTTACAGTAGAGGGTTATAGATAAGCAATAGAGAAAGGCTAGAAGAAATCGTGTAGCACTGTGTTAATGTCAGAGACATTAGTATGACTTCATGTTTAGCTTAATATAGATACTAATAGAGATGATTATAAATATGTATATATATATATATATATATGGGTTAGTTTACATACATATATTCCTTAGCTCTGTCCACTGAAAGAGTCTAAAAGCAAAGACACCCTAGCAGCAACAAGCACACCTACCACACAGATCTTGGTTTTTAACACCATTTTCCAATAAAAGAAACCAAAGGTCCTTTGCAGAAATGAGTAATTCTAGGATTGAGGCTGGAAATATACAAGATAAGCCTGGAGCATCTTGTAGCACCAGAAAGTAAGGAAGCTCTCAAAAAAACTAAAATGATGGGGGTGTATCCAGGAGGGATAGGTACCAACTGAAAGAGCTCCCAATGGTCAAAGCTGGAACGGTTTGAGCAATAAAATAAACTAGTACTATTAGATTATAACCCTAAATACGAAGTAAATATCCAGAAGTCCATACTGATATAAATGATTAATAAATAAACACATGGGTAGAAGACAAATCTTCCATGCATAAGAATTCAAAATAATTTCTACAGATACTCTACTCAGCCCCCAAGGAAGAGATGCATAACTATCCTAAGTATTGGCTGTGCATAGTGACTTCCTTCCAAAGCATATGGTATAGGAAGGAGGAAAAACTGGTAACTTTACAGTGGAGAAACCTGACTAGGTCTCAGCCAGGTAATAAAGGTTAATATCAGCTGTGATAAGTCTTGTTGACAGTATGTACCCTTGATATAATGTTATGAGAATGACACTTTACCTCTGTGGTCTCCCTCCAAAAACCAATCATTCCATTGCACTCATTAGCAAAACAAGACAAATTCCAATTGAGGGACATTCTATAAAAATATCTGATCAGTGTTCCTCAAAACAGTCAAGATCATCAAAAACAGGAAAATCTGAGAAACTGTCACAATCAAGAGAAATCTACTGAGACCTGACAACTAAATGAAATAAGGTATCTTTGATGGGGTTCTGAAACAGAAGAAGGACATTAGGCAAAAACTAAGGAAATCTGAATAAAGTGAGGACTTTATTTAATAATAATGTGTCACTATTGGGTCATTAATTGTAACAAATGCACCTTACTAATGTAAGATGTTAATAATAGGGGAAACTGGATGTGGAAGATAGGGGGACTCTATACTGTCAAGGCAGCTTTACTATAAGGGTGCTATCTGACATACATTTTCTCAGCTTGCCACTCCCTTACTGGTAAATGCAACTGTACGTACACTCATCCTTGCCTTTCCCCCTTTAGCTTCAAGGATAAGGCATCTCTTCTCCTGTCACCTCTGACCCCTTTCACCACCAATTATCCCTTCTCCAACATTTTGGACCTCTCAATCCACTGTTTCACCCTATAAATATGCTAAAACAACCCAGTGTTCCCACCTTTTTCTTTCCTTCTTTTCCCCCTCCCATCTTCCTTCCTTTTTTCACAAATTTTAAAAGGTTAATGTACACACATACATTGTCTCTATTTCACTCATTAATAAGTTGAAATCTGGTTTCCACATTTCATCTCACTGCCCTTTGTCTCTTCAAGTTTAACAATGACCTTTATTTATTTTTCAATTACAGTTGGCATTCAATATTATTTTATATTAGTTTCAGGTGTGCAGTGTAATGGTTATACATTTATATAATTTATGAAGTGATGCCCCTGATAATTCTAGTACCCACCTGACACTATACAGTTACTACAATATTATTGACTATATTCCCTATGCTGCACTTTACATCCCCATGACTATTTTGTGACTACCAATTTGTACTTAATCCCTTCATTTTTTTCACCCAGCCCTCTAAACCCCTCCCATGTGGTAGCCATCAGTTTGTTCTCTGTATCTATGAGAAATAATCTCCTTCTTGATTTTCAAGTCTAATGGCTAAGTTTCAGGGGTCTCTCTTTTGCCCTTTCTATTGTATTTGATATTAGCAATCAAATTCCATGAAGTCCTCTTCTCATTTGACTTCCAGGACACTGCTCTTTCCTGGGTTAACTTTTGCTTCTGTTACTCCTACTAGGAATAAAACATGTATTTTATTTGTATATAAACTCTGTTCTTTTAACTTTTACCTCTCTTGCCTACACAGTTGCCATTGAGGGCTTTCTTCCCTGTCTATTCTTTAACTGTTGGTGTTTCTTGGAGTTGATCCTCAACCCTTCTCACTCTAAAAGTTCCCTTTAGATAATCTTGTCCACTCTCATGGTATAAAAGACCATCTACATGCCAGTAATTCCCAAATTTATATCTGCCACCCTGACTCCTTGCTAAGTTCAGGGCTGGCCTCACGGGCTTGCACCCTGTGCAGGCTCTCAGGGTCCCATGCTTAAAAGAGCTCTGCACTTGGTTTAACGTTCTGCTGTTGCTGCCTTGAAATTCTTAATAATTTTTTGAACAGATGAGTCTGCATTTTAGTTTTGCACTGGAATTTACAAATGATGTAGCTGGTCCTGCCTAAGCTTCTGACAAATATTCAACTGTGCACTGGACACCTACACCTCTCTCTGTCCAAATATGCACTCATATCCTTCCTATCTCAATCATTCTGATATTCTATCTGCTACTCTATCTTTAGTTGATTGTAACATCCAGCCACCCAACCCCGGAACCTGAGAGCCATTCTTCATTTCTCTGTCTCACTCCCTGTCTACATCCAGTCCTACCAAGTCCTGTCACCTTAACTTTCTACATTTCCTTGAATTATATTTTCCTTTCTATTACTGCTGCCCTAGTTCAGATCCTCATTATTGTTTGTCTGGAATATTGTAATAGACCTCTTTAGAAGGCTGTCCTGCTTCTAGTCTTACCCCTTTCAAATCCATCTCGTAGTGCTGCTAAGCAGGGCTGCCACATTGCATAACTCTGGGTAATATCACTTACTCCATGCAATGTAGTGGCCCTACTAACAAGACTGATTTTTCTTAAAATGCAAATATGGTTACATTAATACTCTACTTAAAACCCTTCAATGGCACCCCATGAACTACAGGATAAATTCCAAGCTCCTTAGCATTCCATGATCTAGGCTCTAACAACCTCTCCTGTCCTCCATGTTCTATCAATACAGACCTATACTCAGAATTCCTTGTTCACACCATGCTTTTTTCTCTGCCTGGAACTTCCTCTTCAGTCCTCCTACTCCTTAATCTTTTCATCTGGGTAATTTCTATTTCTGCTTCAGAACTCATTTCAAACAATCTCCGTCAGAAAGCTTACTCTGAACCTTGACCCTCAACCCCAGGCTGGTCTAAGAATTCCTCCCTCTATCATTGCACTTATAACACTGTATGGTTATTGTCTGCTTATGAGTATATGTGTCTTCTCCTCTGAGTACAAGCTCCTAAAGGGGAGATACTCAGTGTCCTCAGCACTTAGAAAAGTACCTGTCTGGGATGAATTAATCCAAGCAAAAGACAAAGTCTACCCTAACCTCAGGATAGGAAATGGTTTTTCAGAAATCCTCTTTAGAATTTTTTATAATGGCAAAGAGTATGTTTTAACAAGTAGCCTCAGGAGAGAAGAAGAAGATGATAAATATACCCAGGGTTTATATGAAACTGGTATGCAGTATTTCAGCCATACTGATTGTAAAAATATTGAAATCTTTTCATACTAGCCAGAACATAGCTATTTAATACTCAAGCTCTCCAACTGCCTCTACCACTATTCTGGGCCCTCCCCCAATACTCTGCTAGACTTCTCCACGAACCAGCCCAACAAGGGCATCTAGAATCCTGTTCTAGCACTAAGGTCTCTTCTGGTTTATTAGTGTGCAGGCTAAGCCAGTTGTTAAATATTTTGAAGATTACCTCTAAAGTCATTCCTCCCCAGTTGTACAGTACTTCCTTCTTGTTTCTGGCTTACCTTATGGAGACTCTGGTTGCTTGGCTTAGACCCTAACAACCAAATGTCCACTAGAAAAGGTAAACTATAGTCCAAAGGGATATTTGGCATCATCAGGATGGACACCTCCCCTTTTTCAAATAAAATTTTTATGTGCATGACAGGGCAATATATTACTAAATGAACCCCCAAATACTTCGTTCTTTACTTTTCAGTGGAATGGATTAATAAATAACATAAGGAACCAGGAGACATTAAGCAGGTCCCAGATTGTAGCAGCTTTAACAAGCTCCCAGGTGATTCCAGTACGTACTGAAGTTTCATCTAACTCACCATGGGGATGGGATGAGTGGTCAAACAGAGAGGAAGTTGTAAGTTGTACAGCTTCCTTCAGAGGAATAAGTGAACTAGAACCATCAGATTTTCAGTTCTACCTCTGTCCACACAGAGTACCTAGGTGGTGACAGGGCCTGGATGGTGGTAGCTGTGTGGAGATTTGGATATTAGGCACTACAGCCCTAAGAACCTCAGTGAAAGGCCCCATAGCAGAAGTTGGTATGGAGAGAAGGCAGGGAATGACAGAGCTCACCTTTGAATGGATCACAGTGGCCTGGAAGAGGAGCAATGAGATATTTGTTGCCAGAGCCTCAAAACCAGAGCCCCCCTCTTTTGTTTTGTTTTTTTTTTTGCCTGGGCTGCCTAAACCCCAAGGTTCTGCTATACTTGAAGGGAGGTGAAAGGATCCCACAAAGCAATTGATATTGGACTTCTGGCCAACACTGCTGAATGGGAGCTCATATAGGATTTCTTTATTTTTCTAATTTAATCCATGTAGATTTTTATTGCGCTTTTTAAAATGGATATACATGGCAATGCATTTCTAATAATTGATAATCCTAAAAACGGAGTTAAAAAGCAATATTATTTTAACTGCTAAATATAATTCTAACTTTGAAGCTACACTAGCTCTGCAACAAATCTTCAGGTTCTGTACCTCAAAATTGCTCAAAAATGAAACTTTCAAAATCACACTTATATTAACAAAGGTTCTATATTCAAAGTTTATCTCAACACTAGCAGTAACATAAAACAAAGCAAAACCATAGTTACAATAAAATTCTATTTTCTCTATTTCACAAATCAGAGAATTTCATTTTAATTAAACATTTAAAACATAGGTTATCTTATTTTTAATTAAACTTTTAATTTGAGATAGTTATAGATTCATATAGAGCTATAAGAAATAATCCAGAGATATCTTGTGAACCCTTCTTTCAGTTTCCCCCCCATGGAAACTATAGTACAATATCACAACCATGATATTGACATTGTTACAATCAACTGATCTCATTCAGAGTTTTCCAGTATTACTTGTACTCACTTATGTATTTAGATCTATACAATTTATCACCTGTGTAGGACTGTGTATCCACCACCACAGTCAAGATACAGAACAGTTCCATCACCCTCGAGGATCCCTTGTTTTGCCCTTGTACAACCACACCCACTTCCCTTCTGCAACCCTCCCCTGAACCAAAACCCGAAGTCCCGACAACCACTAAAGGGTCCCAATTTCCACGATTTTGTCATTTCAAAAATTTTAAATAAGTGAAATCATATAGTACATAAATTTTCGAGATTGGCTGTATTTCATTCATCATAATTACCTGGAGATTTTTTTCTATTAATATATATTTTCAGTTTGCATTTGGTTCTTTTCTATAACTTCTATTTCTTACTGAAATTTTCTATATTTTCATTTGTTTCTAGCATGTTCATAATTGCTCATCAAAGTACTTTTATAATAACTTCTTTAAAATCTTTGTCAGATAATTCCAACATGTGATTCATCCCAGTATTGGCATCATTCGATTGTCTTTTCTCATTCAAGTTATTTCCCTGGTTCTTCGTGTGACAGGTGATTTTTTTAATGTACCCTAGATATTTTGGCCATTGTGTTAGGAAACTCTAGTTCTATGTAAATCCTCTATTTTAACAGGCAGCCTTCTTGTTTTGGTTTAGCACATAGGTCCTGGCCTACCTTTGTGTACTGTAATTCCAATAACAGTTTAATTTTCAAAGCCTTTGCTGTGCTTTGATCTGCTTGGATTATCTGGTGCCTCTGGGGCTCCTACTGTTCTGTGTTGGTTCTACCTATGCAGGCAGAAGGTACTTCCTGCCCCTCCCCCCAGAATAGGTTGTGTGGTGCTTCTAGGTGGAGAAAAGGAATTTCTACACTGGCTACTTGTTGTAGCACGATCCCTCCTCCCAGGGCAGTCAGGCCAGTCTGTGTGGGAGAGAGGATTCTCAGGCCCATGGACACAAAGCAGTTTCCAGGCTGGGTCACTGGTTCTGGAGGGATCCTGCTTGAAGGAGACTCTCTGGCCACCAATGCTTGTCGCTTGGGAAAGAAAATCTCAAGGACCATAGGAACAAAGAAGTTTATTTCCAGGAGTTATAGTTGTACTTAGTAGGGAGGAGCAGGGAGAAATGAGTCTATGCCATCTTATTTGAACCAGAATACCTCTTTATTCTCCTTTATGCTAGTTAAGATGCCTTAGTATTGAACTAATCTCTTCCCTCCTCTAAATTGTATACAGAACTTTTAAAATATTGTTCTTTCTTCACATTTAAGAATATTATCACCTCTCATTTCTACAGCCAAATGGGTTATTCACCAATAAATTAACTTATACAGTCACCAGTATTTTATTCAATATTATCACTTAAAGAAAAACAACTTTTTCTTGATGTATAACATAAATACAGAAAAGTGAACAAGTCTTAAGTTTACACACCAGCAAATTATCACAAAATGAACACGCTCATATAGTATGTCTTGATTAAAAAATAAAGTACCTGGAGATCTATTTCACAAAAATGTGAATATACTTAACACTATTGAACTGTACACTTAAAAATGGTTAAGATGGTAAATTATGTGTTTTTTACCAAATTAAAAAATAATATCTGGGGAGACAAAACAGCTAAATTTTGAAAAATACCAATAATGCCTCCAGACTCACAGGCTAGAAGAGGTTGCTGGAGCAAATTCCTAACCTATAGAACCTATGTCTTTAGTTCCTCTTCCCCCCTACATATTTGGAGAAACAGTTTTTGATGACTTTTTATCTATGAAAAAAATAAGAAATGTGGTGTCTGTTGCACCTTAAGTGTCATGTACAAAGCAAAGGATAGCTGCTCCAGTTCAAGTTCAGGTAGTGTAGCAGCCCTGTCCTTTTCACTTGACTTTTTACTATATAGTCATACTGTCATCAGGACTATTGTGCAAAGCAAGTGAAATAAAATAGATAAAAGGTCTGCTATATGGCACATGTTATTTAAAAGTTTGTTGAATATGGAGATGAAATTAGAGGGTCATACAGATTGGCTCATATTATAAACATGCAGCTAACATCTCTAAAGAGGAAAAGCAGGTAAGAACAGTCAAGGAATGGGACTTACTTTATGTGCCAAGCACCATGAAAAGTGATTTATAAATGATATCTCATCTAATCCTCCATAATGAATATGAAGAAAGAGGTGCTATTAATTTTCCCACTTGACAGATGCAAAAAAACCGAAGCTCAGAAAGATTGGAGCAACTTGCCCATTGATGGTTTTTTGTGTTTGTTTTTTTTAAGTAGCAGAACTAGGATTTGAATTATTACCCTCTAGCCCAGAAACAAAGCCAACACTGACTAAAGAATAAGGCTCAAACCCCTTTTCATGGAGTGTAATAATTCAGTGCCATAGACCTTCCCAGTCCTTTCTCTCTACTTTGGCACCTTGTATTTTATACTCTAGTCACTGAATACTCCTCCCTCATCCTTCCCCGCCCCAACCAATGATTGCACATTTACACCTGCTGTTTCTCACTTCTATGCTTTGTTCCTACTGCCCTCAAATTGGCATCCTCTCCCTTCCCCCTCCCATTTACATGGCTTAGTCACCTCTTCTTGGAAATCTTCCCCAATCCCCACTGTTCCTGTCTCCATAACCTGCCCACTCCCACATATTCCCACTATGCCCTGTGCTTATTTAATACTGAATTGCCATTGTACATGTACTTTCATGTAAGCTCCTTGAAGGCAAGAACCATTTCTTATTTATCTATATTGTATCTAACATGATTCTTGGCACATACTTGTTATCCAGTAAATGCTTGTTGAATGAATAAATGATTGAGTGAACAAATGAATGACTCTAAATAGTGTTTTTTCCTCTTCAGCAACTCATCTATCCTGTTATGAATTTTGGAGCCATATTCTTGTGCCAACGACCTCTACTGTTATTATTTACTTAATATTTTTCTTTAACTCAAGTCCTTTTTCAATATTTTAAATCAATTTAGCTTTGTTCTAAGCAATATTTGTAAAACCATGGGCTGCATGTATTGGAAATATATCATATATATATAATTTTCCTAATATACATTAAGATGAATACATAATTATTGAAATTAAAAATGCTCATCGGTTTACTTCTTAAATCATCCTGTGAACCTCCAGTGGTACACATATCATGCTTAAGGAAATAATAATCTAACGTCACTGCCTGGATCTGATGGGCAGAGGAAGTTGGGAGGGGTGGATGAGCAGCTGCACTACTTCATGAAAATTATCACTAGGACAGGTGACTTAATACTGAGACTATTTTCACTGAGGCAGGAAGTCCCTAAACAGCAGTAGTTGCCCATGGTACTGGAATATGGCATCCCAGACTTGACCCTGGGATGCCTGCATGGTGCAAGTGGTTTAGCCCAAGCTATGCCTGGCCCCATCACAATGCATCTGTTCTGTTTAAATTGGGTTCTGGCTCCAAATCCTGAGTTCAAGCCCCCCCTCTATGGTACACAGTATGTAGTACTGAATGTGAGGCACTAGAGCCAGCGCTGATTCTTAACTGGGTTACTGGGAGAAAATTTTCTGAACTTATTTTATTTATCTGTAAAATGTAGGCAATGGATCTCAACTTTGTCAGTACATTATAATTATCTGGGGAGATTTTTTTTTATCTGAGCCATCCTTCCACCTGTTGGCAGCTCAGTGGCAGCTCAGCTCGGGACGGGAATCGAACCGGTGACCCTGTTGCTCAGAGCTTGCACTCTTGAGCGAGCTCTTAACCAACCGGGTGGTAAGATTTTTTAAAGAATATTTTTTGGCAGAAATTCTGTCTTAATTGGTGCAGTGGAGTTTGGGTACTGATGTTTTTCAAGTTCTCCGATGTATAGCTAAGGGTGAGAATTACTGAGTTCATGGAAGAATACACAAGAAATGGAAGCTATTATTAATATGATCATCATTTCTATTAGGCTTATTCATTGGTTACCTTTCCTAGTTTCCATTCTGGTAATCAATCCACAACTTGCCTTAAACTGGCAAGCGGGCACATCTCTGGCCCTAAAGACCAGCTCAGCTGTCTGAATTATGTTTGTTGACTTCGAATATCATCCTTTGCCATCCTAACAGAACCTCTGTGATAAGCTCCTGCCACTGAGAACACACGTATTCCACACACTCTGGTTGAAGCCACCTGTGGCCAGGTTTGTGGGTGACTGTGAATAAGCCCTCATGCCCTGCTTCTCTGTGGATGGAATGTGAGATGCAGCGGGTGGCCATGGCAATCACACGTCGGCCTCTCTCCCCCTTCCTCTTATCCAGGAACATCAGGTTACAAGAGAACAAGCTGTTCTTCTATCTTACTAATGCGGGGGTGGGGAGTGGAGGGGGTGGGGAGGGGACCAGGCCAGCTGTATGCATATTAGTTGCATATGAGCTGCATATAAACCTCAGGTGAGTTTGTTGTTATGGAGGGTGTTTTGACTTTTTTTCATATTATCAGTGACTGAAGCTGGTTTTGAGCCTAAGGAAGGCTGCTAATGTGGCTACTTGCTAATGATCGCCATAAAACCAATAGTTAATGTTTATAAAATGCCATGCACGTGTGTTAAAGTGCCTATTTATGGATGACCTTATTTAAATACTAGAGCAACCCTTCAAGACAGAGTCTATTTTTTATCATCTTCATTTTTAAGATAAGAAAACTGAGGGGCCTAGAGAAGTATAGCAACTTGTCTCTAGGTAGCAGGTGTAGGATCTGAAGAAATCTGGCTCCAGAGACTCTGTGCCTTTACCCAGATCTGTAGACTTAATCCCAGAGATGCAAAAGACCTGAAAGATCTCCCAGCCCAATACCCTTATGTTATCAATGGTGGAAACAGAGACCCAGCTAGAGAATGAAATGTTTTCCTGAACCATGGGCATATTTTAAGAAAATTCAGTTAACAAATATTTATCGAGTGCCTACTAATGCCAGCCCTGTGCTAGTTGTTTCAGATATATAGTATTTTATTATAGCAAAAATCCTTACCCTAATGAAGCTTATATTGTAGGGGAGAGACAGACTATAAACAAATTAATGAAATAAATGCAATATATTAGAAGCTGATAAGCACTAAAAGAAAAATAAAACTGGGAAGAGGCAAAAGGAGTATAGGATTGGCTGCAACTTCAAACAAAGCAATCAGGAAAGATCTCACTGAAAAGGGCATTATTCTAATTAATATTGAAGAAGGTAAAGGAGTGAATTATTTGAGTATTTGGGGGAAATTTTTTCCAGGCAAAGGAAACAGCTACTGCAAAGCCCCTGTAGCAGGGGCATGCTTGATATGTCCAAGGACCAGCAAGGAAGCCAGTGTGTCTCGAACAGAGTGAGCATGAGGCAAAGTATCAATAGTAGGATCTGATATTGTAGCGCTAAGAGGGGACAGATCACGCAGGGATTTGTAAGCCATTGCAAGACCTTTGCCTTTTACTCTGAATGAGATAATAAGTCATTAAAGGATTAGGAGCAGAGGAGTGATATGATCTGACTTGAGAATTAAAATATCCCTGTGGCTGCTGTAAAGAAACCAGACTGTGGAGGCGCAAAGATACAGGGGCTACAGTGAGTGAATGGTGGTTTAGACCAATGTGGTAGCACTGAAAAGGATGAAAAAGTGGTCAATTTCTGAGTAAATATTGCAGGTAGACAGTTGTGAGGGAAAAGCAATTGTAAGGTGTGAGAGAAAGAGGCGAGTCAAGAATGTCTGGTTCAGATTCCTCCATCACATGCCCTGTTGGCCCCAAGAATTGCTTTGACCAAGCTGTTGCCATTGATTATCATCCTCTCTTCCTCTCCCAGTTTTAATTCAACTCCAAGGACTTCGGGAAGTCTACTGCCCTCTAGGGAATCATGGGAAAGAGCTCAAGCCAGCCAAGTCACTGTAGTGAGCTACTATGGAGAAGGTGAGGCATCTTGGCCTAATGTACCTTATCCCAATCTGGATTACCTGCCCCAGGGTCACTACAAAAACCCAGAATATTCTGAAATTTGAGACCATATGTGCTCATTTGCCTTCCGGGTGAGACGGCTTTTATGGCCTAAGCAGGAAATAGTGTGGCTTCCCTGGGCCCCCCTGCAAAGGCCTACTTGACAGGCTACAGACAGAACCTCGGTGGGAGGAACCCACTCTACTCCAGTTATGAATCGCCTTTGAGAAGTGCCTCAGATTCCCATGGCAGATATTTGGAAACTAGCAGAGAAAAAACTTTTTTGGTTTTCTATTTTGGGTGACAGCTATACACTAAGATATTTGCATGTGAAAAGTAAAATATTTTGCTCCTCCTCCCCTCTCTGATTTAGAGTTCTGACTACTAGGATTTACAGTTTCAAGATTCTTGACAATAGCAGCAAATCCTAGTCATTCTTTCAATTGTGTGCCTCTAACAACTGCATTTTCAGGAAGGTATCAGGCAGGTTAAGATTTTCCTTAGCAGATCCAAAAAATGAAATGACACTTTGATAAAGAAGAAAGAGGTTGTGCTAGGAAATGGGGAGGAGTCAGAGTCCCAACAGGGTGCCCAGATCTTGTATTTCCACAGTTATTCACTGCTGTCTCCCCAGAAGTGGACTGGTGTAGATGAAGGGAACTGGGCAACACAGACATCTCCAGAGTCTAGCTGTGACATATGGACCAATATCAAGATGAGAAGCTGAGATCTGACCTCCTCCCTTTCTAGCTGTTCTCACCCCAACTGTAGCACCCCAAAGGGATCACTACCCCCTAGAAATGGTGGGCACACATGTGGGGCAGTTTCCCTAACCTAAGCCAGTCTTTGGTCATACTTGTCAACTGGAAGGCACCAGCAACCCAAGGCTGTAGAGTGTCCAATAGTCAGAGCCACAAGCTACCAAGAGAAGAAATGATTTTTAAAAATCAATGTGTTTTCACCAGAAATTTGACTGTGATGGGCCTTTGAGTAATCACAGAGAACATTAAACTAATTCTTCTGAGTGCTATGCTGAGAACTCTACAAGTCATAAAATAATAAAAGTCATAGCCTCCATTTATGGTGACCTACTCTGTGCTGGACACATTACACACTTTTATTCATTTAATCCTCACAGAAACATTACAGAATTGGCATTGACATACCCATTTGTAAGGTGAGAAAATGAAAGCCACTACTGATTTTTGTCTTATGTCACATAACTAATCAATGCCAGATTCAGGATTCAAAGTTGGGTCTGTCATGTTTGTTCTAAATTGATGCAAGTGTCTGTAGAATTCAAGACCCTTTGAGGTTGGCTCCCTCCTTACCTATAAAACTCTACTGTCTCATAGCTTCCCAGTTTCTGTACTCCAGTTGGGCCTCTTTCAGCACACATCCTCATGAAAACACCTTGCATGCTCAAGGAAGTAGGAGGGCTATTAGTTAAAACTGTAGGCTCTGGAGTCAGAGTGTCTGGATTCATAATGCCATTTCTGCCACTTCTTTGTGGTGTGGCCTCAGTTTCCTCATCTGTAAAACTGAGGTAATAATAGTCTCTACCTCATAGGGTTGTTTTGAGGATTAAATGAGATAGTGCGCATAAATCTCTTAGAATGGTGTTTGGCATAGAGTGAGAATTCTTTAAGTGTTAAGTATTATTATTCCTGGCTTTGGGCCTTTCCTATTTCTGTTACACTTTATTTGGAACACAGCCTCCACCCTCTTCTTTTCATCCAGGTACTTCTTTAGCTAACCTACAAAGCCCAGCTTAAACCCCACGTACTTTGAGATTTCTCTGCCCATCACAACTTCCCAGTATTTACTGCCTAGATGTATTACCCACTCTGTTCACATTCCCTAGCCTATGCTTGGGACCTAGAAGGTGCTCAGTAAATCCTTATGGAGATGCACAAATGTGTGAATAAAGGAGTCATGTTGCTGGCTGGTTTTTCATATGCAAAGACTCTTCCCAGTTGCCCTCCCCACTCCTGCCCAATTAGTCAATGCAGGCATTCCTGTTTTTATAGTTTATTTTAACAAAACTTGGGTTTCAGGGTGGGATTTTTTCCCCAGGCAACTTGCTCATTTTCCTCTCTCTCTCTCTTTCTCTCTCTCTCTCTCTCTCTCTCTCTCTCTCTCTCTCTCTCTCTCTTTCACCTCAGCACATTTTTTTAAACTTAATTTAATTTTATTATTAGTTTCAGGTATACAAAACAACATAATGACTAGACATCTATACCCCTCACAAAGTGATAACCCCACCAAGTCTACTACCCCTCTGACATAATACATTGCTATTATAATACTGTTGAATATATTCCCTATGTTGTATTTTACATCCCATCATTTCTCACTCTCGAACTCATCTCCAGGAGACAGATTAACCTAACTTGCTAACACTTTGCCTTCCTGACTAGATGCCTTAGCTGTATAGTGGGAAAAGTTTAACGTCCCTCCTTTTTACTGGTCTGAAAACCACTGGGAGATTCTGATTTGAGGTTTTGAAGTTTCTCTTCCTAGTTCAATTCCTGAATCCTCTTTTCATTCCACTCTGTACTCTACTTGGGTGATCACATCCATTCATATAATTTTAATTACCACCTCTATGTTAATGTCTCCCATACAGTGGTATGTTGGTAAATATTTAACCACTAGCTGAAGAAAAACACTTCCTGATTTGTATGTAGTGTTTACAATTTTTCCTTGTGTAAATACTTCCACCATGGCAAATTTCAAGTTACCAACATGACATCACTGAACACAGAGTTGGGAAGAGATGCACAATAGCATATCATTAGGTAAGAATTCCACCATACAAATATAATGCATGCAAATGACCTCAAGGGCATAGACAATAATTAAATAAATACGAAGTAATGAGTTTTGAGTATTAATCTTTGTTTATATTATAATTTATTTACATATTTTATATAATTACTTATATAACTTTACATAATTTAATTTTCAATAGCAGCTATGTTTAACAACCAGCTCAATAAATCTCTGAAAATTTAGCAGTCTCTCATGAGCACTTACAAGCAGGCTCCAGCACACCACTGTTCCCATGTAACCGTCTCCCAAACACATGTCTCTAGCCCAGATTGCTCTCCTAAATTCCAGACCCATATATACAAACAACGACAATTCAACTCTACTTAGATGTTCAACAGGCACCTCTAACACATTTCAACAATTATATTTTCCATCAGTTCCCACTGTCTGAAGTATACTAAGCACTTTGTCTTTCCTATCTTAGTAAATGGCACCACTAGTCATCTAGTCACGTGTGCGTACCGGAAACCTGGAAATCATCTTTGGCTTCTCTCACTTTCTAAGCAATACAATGCCCCTAAGCCTTTTCAATTCTAACTTATCAGCTCCCTCTCCCCCACTATTGCCTTGTTTAGGCTTCTTCATCTCATGCCTAGAACATGACAATAACCTCTTA
This sequence comes from Hipposideros armiger, assembly GCF_001890085.2. NCBI lineage: Eukaryota > Metazoa > Chordata > Mammalia > Chiroptera > Hipposideridae > Hipposideros > Hipposideros armiger. Next base: position 293,047 of record NW_017732330.1, on the reverse strand, counting down.
ACTGGTCTCCCTGTATTTCCACCATAACTTCCCTACTGATCAATCCTACAGAAAATAACTAAAATGAATTTCAAACTTCACCATGTCATTATTAAGCTTGAAACATCTCAGTGAAGATTGACTTCCAGCATGACATTGGAAGGAGTTCCACTGACCCTCTCCCCAGTAAAACTGGTAAAAAATATTTTTAAAACAGCCATTTAAGTCTCTGGAAACGGTCCTAACAGCAAATATCAAATAAAGAGACATCTATTCAAGAAAACCTGAAAAAGTTCTGTAAGAACGGTGTGAGTTCCAATTGCATGAGAGAAAATACTTAAAAACAACACATCCAACAAGGGGTTAATGTCCAAAATATATAAAGAACTCATACAATTTAACAACAAAAAACAACAATCCAATTAAAAAATGGGCAGAGGACCTGAACAGACACTTTTCCCAAGAAAACATACAAATGGCCAACAGATATATAAAACATGCTCAACTTCACTAGCTATTAGGGAAATGAAAATCAAAACCACAATGAGATACCACCTCACTCCTGTTAGAATGACTATCATCAACAGAACAAGTAATAACAAGTGTTGAAAGAGGCTAAGGAGAAAAAAGAATCCTCAAACACTGATGGGAATGTAAGTTGGTACAGCCACTATGGAAAACAGTATGGAAGTTCCACAAAAAATTAAGAATAGAATTACCATAAGACCCGGGAATCCCTCTTCTGGGTATCTACCCCAAAAATCTGAAAACATTTATCTGTAAAGATATATGTACCCCTATGTTCATTGAAGCATTATTCATGGTGGCCAAGTCAAGGAAACCAAAGTGTCCTTCAACAGATGATTGGATAAAGAAGATGTGGTACATATATACAATGGAATATTACTCAACTGTCAGAAAAGATGAAATACTGCCATTTGCTTCAACAGGGATGGGTCTTGAAATTATTGTGCTAAGTGAAATAAGTCAAACTGAAAGCCTTGAGAACCATATGACTTGATTCATATGTGGGATATAAAACTGAAAGCAACAAATGAACAAGAAAAAAAAACCTCATAGACACAGACAAGAGTTTAGTGGTTACCAGAGGGGAAGGGGGGAGGTAGAAGAGGGAAAAGGGGATCAAATATATGGTGATGGAAGGAGAACTGACTCTGGGTGGTGAACACACAACATGATATATAGATGATGTATTACAGAATTGTACACTTGAAACCTATGTAATTTTACTAACCAATGTCACCTCAATAAATAAAAAAAAGAAAGGTGAGAGTTTTTGGTATTTGAACCAAGACTGCTCCCTCTTTTCCCCTCCCAGCTCAGCAAGGGGGATAGGGGGAACTCAACTCCAGACTACTGCTGCCAAGAACACAGGGCTCCCTCTTCCCCAGCTCCAAGTCAGAGAGATTTCTTCCCATGAGAAGCAGGACTCAGCATTTTTCATCCCATCTCCCTGCTACCTGTTGCTAAGGCTAAGTCCTGGGTCACTGTGGTCAAGAGGTGGTGTCTCACATCTTCCACCCAGCTCCCACTCATGGAATGAAGACTCTGCCTTGAGAGAGGCATAGTGAGAATACTGGGGCCTTGTTCACCTTGCCTTGCATCGTGATGTGATAGTTCCATGGCAAGAGAAGAAACCTGAAAGAACCTCAAGTTTCTAACCGCCCCCTCCACCAAGGGATCAGCTCCTAGAGTGGGAGTGTTATTCAGAGAGAAGTTTGTTATTTCCTCATCCCCAGGTCCACAGCATTGCCTCAGAGATTTGGCCTGAGGGATTGGGGGTGGGGGCGGGAACAAGCCATAAAATAAATCATAATCTCTTACCAAAAGAACTGACTCTAACAGAGCTTGAAGAAGTACAAGCCTAGTGGAACTCTCAAGAACAGTGGAGGTTGTGGTGAAAAGTAATTGAGAGGAGGTTCATGGATTTAATAAAGGTAAATTCTAGACTGTGGGCAGGCTACTTTGCAGAAGAGAGCTGGGTAATAAAACAGCTGGGATCAAAACAAATATCAAACACTGAACTCAGAAACTATTATTTCTGAGAAAATGGAAATTCTGGAGTTTAAAAGATAATAATTGGACTTCTGATGTCCAGTTTCTTATAAGGAGCTGGGAAGTTGCCACTCCAACCCAATAAGTAAAAAGCTAAACAGACTGAAATCAACAAATCTGCTTGGATCCATAAGAGAAATGAGAACAGAGGGCAAAATGCTGCCCCCAACATTAGAGAGACACACAGGCTAATAACGATTATCACAATTTACCAGAGCAGACTCAGGAGCAGGAACCACAAGGGGAACAGCTGCAGGGGTAGAAAAAAATTGAACTGTAATCAACAAATTGCTGGAGGCTGAGTGTGAAAAACTCTAAGAGTTAAAAACTCCAGAAGGACCCAGTTATGGTGATGTTTCACAATATTGTAAGATTTACCTCCAGGAGCTCAACCAAGTTCCCACAGTAAGTATCAGAGAAAAATCCCCTCAGGCTTCCAGCAGGGCAAGGGGAAAAGGAACCATTTTGAAATGCACCAGAGCACTCTATTCTTAACAAGGCCTGCCTTCAGTTGAATTTAGCTAACCAGAACCTAACATGCTCAGGTATTATCAGAGCTTAATTGGCATGGGGAAGGGAAATATCCAAATCTAGCTGCCTCTGGTCATCCTCTCCCACCTAAGTAGAAAGAAGAGGACTGAGAAACCCTTGTAAAGCTCAAAGTCCAGAAGCACAGGCTCCCTAAGAGAATGAAACCTAATCACAGAACTATAGAATGCTTCCCTTCCCCCACCTATCACCACCACATTACTTAAAGAAGTATTTACAGCAGTTTATTTTACTGGTACATCATGTTCAACTACCAAGGAAAAAAATCCAAGGCACATCAAAAGCAAAAACACAATTTGAAGAGACAGAGCAAGCGATAGAACCAGACATGACAGGGAATGTTGGAATTATCAAACTAAGGACTTAAAATAACTATGATTAATATGCCAAGGGCTTTAATGGATAAAGTAGACAACATGCAAGAACACATGGGCAATGCAAGCAGAGAGATGGAAATCCTAAGAAAAAAACAAAACTAAATGTTAGAGATAAGAAAACACTGTAATAGAAATGAATGCCTTTGATGGGCTTATTAGTAGACTGGACACAGCTGAGAAAAGAATTTCTGAGCCAGATTACATATCAATAGAATCCTTGAAAACCTAAAATAAAACAAGACTGAAAACACAGAACAGACTATCCAAGGACTGTGGGACAACTACAGAAAGTGTAACATGTGCATAATGGGAATACCAGAAGGAGAAGAAAGAGAGGAAGGAACAGAAGAAATTTGTAAAACAATGACTGAGAATTGCCCCTAAATTAATGTTAGACACCAAACCAGGTTAGACACAGATCCAGGATTCTCAGAGAACACCAAACAAGACAACTTTCAAAAAAACATATACCTACCCAGGCATATCATTTTCAAATCACAGAAAATCAAAGATAAATTTTAAGATCCTGACAGGAGCAAAATGAGGGGGAAACCTTACCTATATCCAATTTCTCTTCAGAAACTATGCAAGAAAGACAAGAGCAGTGTGAAATATGTGAAATATTCAAAGTGTTAAGAAAAAAACACCAACCTAAGTTTATGTACCGGTAAAAATTATGCTTCAAAAATGAAGGACAAATAAAGACTTTCCCAAACAACAACAAAAAGAAAAAAGAAAGAAAAATTGAGGGAATTTGTTGTTGGTAGGCCTGCCTTGAAAGAAACGTTAAAAGAAGTTCTATGGAGAAAAGCGAAATAATATAAATCAGAAGCTTGGATCTACATTAAAAAAGGAAAAACATCAAAGAAGGAATAAGTGAAATTAAAATAAAAACTTTTATTTTTTTCTAATTGATCTAACAGGTAATACCTTATTCAAAAAATAGCAACAGTGCATTCAGTTATATATGCTTATGTGTGTGTGTATGTGTGTGTGCGTGTATACTTGTGCATGCTTATATAGTATAAATGAAATAAATGAGAAAATTATATAAGGGACAGAAAGAAGGAATTAGGATTACTTGGTTATCATAAAATATACGACCTATAAAGTGGTACAGTGTTATTAGATTTTATTACATGGATTACTTGTAGATGTATATTACAAACTCTAGGGCAACAACTAAAAAAAGGTAAAAAAATATTAACTATAACTGATATGCTAAGAAAAGAGAAAATTGAATCATATAAAATTGCTCAATTTAAACAAAAGGCAGAAAAGCATGGAAGACAACGATAAGAACAAAAAAGAGGTAACATAAAAATAGTAATATGGTAGATATTATTCCATCTATATCAATAATCACTTTGAATAGCAATGGTCTAAATGCAAAAGACAAAGATTGCCAGACTGGATCAAAAAATACAATCTAATTGTATGTTGTTTTTAAGAAACCCACTTTAAATATAAAAACACATAGACTTTAATCCATTTTGAGTTTACTCTTCTATATAGCATAAGAAGGTGGTCCAGTTTCATTTTTTGGCACTTATCTGTCCAGTTTCCCCAGCACCATTTATGAAATACACTGTCTACCCCATGTAAATTCGTGCTTCCTTTGAGAGAGATGAAATGAGCATATAGGCATGGATTTATTTCTGGGCTCCCTATTCTGTTCCATTGATCTATATGTCTATTTTCATGCCAATACCTTGCTGTTTTGATCACTATAGCCTTGTAGTATGATTTGATGTCGGGTAGCGTGATACCTCCCAATTTGTTTTTATTTCACAGGATTTCCGTGGCTATTTAGGTTCTTTTATGGCTCCATATAAATTTTAGGATTATTTGTTGTAGTTCTGTGAAAAATGCCATTGGTATTTTGATAGCGATTGCATTGGATCTGCTTTGGGTAGAATGCACATTTTAACTATATTAATTCTTCCTATTCATGAGCACAGTATATGTTTCCATTTATTTGTATCTTCTTTAATTTCACTTCAATGTCTTATAATTTTATGAGTACAGATCTTTTACCAACTTGGTTAAATTTATTCCTAAGTATTTTTTTTATGTGTGAGGAATTTTAAATGGGGTTGTTTTTTTCATTTCTCATTGTGATAGTTCATTATTGGTGTATAAAAATGTAACCAATTTCTGGATATTAATTCTGTATTCTCCTACTTTACTAAATTCATTTATTAGTTCCAATAGCTTTTTGGTGGAATCGTTGGGGTTCCCTCTATATAGTATCATGTCATCTGCCAGCAATGACAATTTTAATTCTTCCTTCCCATTTTTATTTTTTTTTCATGTCTGGTAGCTGTGGCTAAAACGTCCAGTACTATGTTGAATAAAAGTGATGAAACTGGGCATCCTTGTCCTATTTCTGATCTTAAGGAGAATGTTTTTAGACTTTCCCCATTGAGTATGATATTAGCTGTGGGATTGTCACATATGGCCTTTATTATGTTCAGATGTCTTCCCTCTATTCCCACTTTGCCCAGAGCTTTTATCATAAATGGGTGCTGGATTTTGTCAAATGCTTTTTCTGCATCTATTGATATGACCATATGATTTTCTTTGTTTCCTCATTCTGGCTGCCTCTCTGTGTTAGCTTCTATGCGTATGTATTAGTTAGGACCTATGTCTCTGAGTCTTTGCTGGGTGGCCTTATGTATTATGTGTCCTGTGTGGTCCAATGGTGCAGTCTTCCTGATCTCCTGTGCATGTATTACAGGAGTGTCTCTTGAGTGTGCTGTGTGTGTTCTGTTGTAGTTGAGCCTTGATTGGTTTGGGCTCATCAGTGGGTGGGATTGACTCCCAGGCTGACTGACTGTGAAGATTGGCTATGCACACAGTGTATGGCCAACTGCTCAGAGGAGGATTTGACCTTGTGGACTCTTTTGTTGTGAGACCCCCATTTGGGTGTGCCGCTTGTGGAGTTAGCCAGGTAGTGCTCTGGTGTGGTTGGGTGTTTTGTTTCTGGTGTCTCTTGGGAGGGGCTCCCATGCCGGCCAATTTCCACCTTGCCTTTTGCTAGCCTGCGGCTACCTGGTAAGAGCCACAAAGCTATGTGTGGTTTGCTGTTGCCTGTGATGGTCCTGGAGGCGTGCAGGGTGGTCTCACTATTGACTGAGGCTGGCTCCCTCCAGTAGTGGCCCATAGCGTCTTAGCAAAAGTCCCAGGGTCTTCTAGGCCTATTGCCACCTGCCAGCTGCCCGTAAGACCCAGCCATTGAAAGAGGCTCCTTAGGTGATTTGGCCGGGCTTGTTGACCTGGCGTTCAAGTGCCCTCAAAGATGCAACACTAGCTAGGTGGGACCGAGTCCCAGGTAGTCATGAGATGCGGCCAGAGGTTTTTTACAGTTAATGTAGATTCAGTTTTTACCCCAGTGCCCAGCCTGTGATCACTTTGCACAGTGCCCCTAGAAAATCATAGGCAGCCACCACTGCCCTCAGGCTCACAAATCCCCTAGTGCTGCCCAAGAGTGTCTGTGGCACAGGTTTTGGGTCATTGTCCACCACCAAAAACTCCCCAGGTTGTTACAGGCCATCTACTGATGAAAAGGGCTTCCTCAGCTTGGGGGGCAGGGCTGGCCACCCATGTGCTGAGAGTGCACCTGGAAATGCAGTTCTAGGTGGATGGGGTGTGGTTCCAGGGAGCTAAGGGGTATGGTTCATGATTTCTACAAAGTTATTGCAGTCCTGCTTCCTGCATCAGTGCCATGCCTGGGACCCCCTTGCAAACATTTTCAGGAAACACTGCTGCCAGCCACTATTCATGTCAGGCCCCAGGTTTTTGACAGCTGCCCAAGAGATGCTGTGGTGCAGATCTTGAGTCACCGCCCACCAGCAAATGTTTCCCAGGATGCTACTGGTTGTCCACCACTGTGAAGTCTTCCATAGCTTGTGGGGCAGGGCCAGCAGCCTAGCAGTAAAGAGTGTCCTGGGCAATGTAGCACCAGCTGTGTGGGGGGCTGACACCCAGGGTGTCACCAAGGCAGTGTGCACATGCAGATTCCACTCAAACAACGCAGACCCAGACTTGGCCCTTTGGAGGAGGGCTCAACAGTAAAAAGATGGTACCCTCCTGTAGGCCGCACATGTGTCAGGCTCCATATAGGGATGACAATGGCTCCTGTCCCTTTAGCTCTTGCCCCCAAAGCCACACAACTAAGTCTTTACCCACTTGTCCCTGGGCCTCCTGTGATGCTGCCCCTCCAACAGAGACCAGGTGAGTGTTTGCAAGTGAGTGAGTCTGTGTGTGGGCTCTATAAGAAGACAACACCTTCCACCTCACCAGGACAGGCAGACAGAGTAATCGCTGATTTTCACTGCCAGATCTTGTCGGAACTCCTCTTTCTAGCACAAGCCCCCTGGGCTGGGTTGCCTGGTGTGTGAAAGGAACCCCTCCCTCTTCAGGGGGACCCTCCACCACTGAGGTGTCCCTCTCAGTGTTCAACCACTATCTATGGGTTTACAGTCAGCCCGATTCACATCTCCCTCCCTCCTAACAGTGTTGATATGGCCTCTTCTTTATATCCTTAGTTATAGGGGTTCTGATCAGCTAGTCTTCCGATGATTCTTGATGTTGATTGTTGATGATTCTTGATGTTGACTGTCCTACAATTTATTTGTAATTTTTTGTGATCCTGGGATGCAGTAGGCATAGTGTTTACCTAACCCACCATCTTAGACCCTCCTCCACTTTGGCATTAAAAAAAGACTAAATACATAGTTTCTAAACAACCCACAAATTTCATTCCTGGTTATTTATTCCAGAGAAATGAAAACTTACATCCATGCAAAACAAAACAAAACAAAACAAAAAAACAAAAAACTGTATACAATTGCTCATACCACCTTTATTTGTAATAACCCGAAATATTGAAAACATCTCAAATGTTCAAGTGGGTGAATCATTAAACTGTGGAACATCAATAGCATGGAATACTATATGGTAACAATAAGTAATACATTACTTATGTAGGCAACAACTTGGGTAGATCTCAAGGACATTCCACTGAGCAAAAAAAAGATAGTTTCAAAAAAATAACATAATTTATATATTTTGGATATTAGCCCCTTATCACAGGCATTGTTTACAAATAACCCTCTGCCATTCTGTTGGTTGCCTGTTTTGTTGATGGTTTCTTTCACTGTGCAGAAGATTTTTAGTTTGATATAGTCCAATTAATTTACTTTTGCTTTTACTTCCCTTGTCTCTGAGGTCAAATTCATAAACTACTCTCTGAACCTAAGGTCCATAAGTTTAGTACCTATGCTTTCTTCTCTGCAATTTATTGCTTCAGGTCTTATGTTTAGATCTTTGATCCACTTTGAGTTAATTTTGGTATATGGTGACAGATAGCAGTTGAGTTTCTTTCTTTTGTATGTGGCTTTCCAATTTGCCCAGCACCATTTATGGAAGAGGCTTTCTTTTCTCCATTGTATGTTTTGGGCTACTTTGTTGAAGATTACTTGCCCCAAAATATGTGGGTTTACTTCTGGGTTTTCAATTCTATTCCATTGGTTTGTGTGTCTGTTTTTCTGCCAGTATGATGCTGTTTTGATTATTGTCACTTTGGAAGTACAAGTTGAAGTCAGAGAGTGTGATACCCTCAGCCTTGTTCTTTTTTTCTTAGGATTGCTTTGGCTATTTGGGTTCCTTTACGGTCCCATACAAATCTGATGATTTTTTTGTTCTATTTCTTGAAAAAATGCCATTGAGATTTTAATGTGGATTGCATTAAGTCTGTATCTTGCTTTGGATAATGTGGCCATTTTAACTATGCTGATTCTTCCAACCTGTTAACACAGAATATCTTTCCATTTCTTTGTGTCTGCTTCAATTTCTTTAAAAAAGTCTTATAGTTTTTATAAGGTTCTTCACATCCTTTAAGTTTATTTCTAGGTATTTTATTCTTTTTATTGCAATCACAAAATAATTTTTTTTTCATTTCTCTTTCTGAAATGTCATTGTTGGTATTCACAGTGGCCCAGACATGGAAACAACCAAAATGTCCTTTGATAGATGATTGGGTAAAGAAGATGTGGTACATATACACAATAGAATATTACTCGGCCATAAGAAAAGATGAAACACTGTCATTTGCAACGACATGGATGGATCTTGAGATTATCATGCTAAACGAAATAAGTCAGACAGAAAAACTCAAGAACCATATGATTTCACTCATATGTGGTATATAAAACTGAAAGCAACAAAGGAATAAGACAAACAAATGAAGAAACAAAAACACATAGGCACAGAAAAACAGTTTAGTGGTTATCAGAGGGTAAGGGGGGTGGTAGAAGAGGGAAAAGGGGGTCAAATATATGGTGATGGAAGGAGAACTGACTCTGGGTGGTGAACACCCTATGCAATATATAGATGATGTATTATAGAAATGTACACTTGAAACCTATATAATTTTACTAACCAATGTCACCCCCCAATGAATTCAATAAGTAAAAAATGTAAAAAAATGTAAAAAAAACAAAAGACATGTACAAGAATGTTCATAGTAGTGTACGAGGTGTGATCAAACAATACGGTGAATGTTGAAATAAAATAATTTATTACAGTAAAGGACACATTGCCATTAATCCCCCTCAAAATACTCCCTCTCACTTCAAATATACTTATACCATCACTCTTGCCACTTTCTGAAGCAGTTCTAGAAGTCCTCTTTTGTGAGTGTCTTTAGTTGCACTGTCGTGGCTGCCTTGATGTCCGGAATCATTTTGAATTTGGGAAGAGCCAGAAGTTCGCATGGTGCTATATCCAGTAAATAAGATGGATGAAGACACACCATAATGGTTTTTTTGGGGGGGTGGGAGGCAGTTTTACTAAAGAAGTAAGGGGAGCAGATAATTATATAGTATAATCCATTGTAGGTGAAAAAGGTGTGAAGGGTCCCGAAGTTAGACTGAGCTTGAAGGGAGACCCAGGTGTGTGAGGGACCCATGATATGCTCAATTCAGATTCCAATTTCTGATCTCCTCAGTGGCCCTTTTCCCGTGTCCCCCTCATCCTCCATCATTTTGTCATCCTCCCCCTTTAGGTCACCACACTCCCATCCTCTTAATTTCCCTCTTCTCAGGCCCCAGTGTTTCTCCTCTTCCTGGACTGTGTCTGGCAGCTCCTCCAGCAGTCTCCAGCTGAGTTTGAATTCTCGGAGTTTTTCCTTCTTGCTCTTCATGACAGTGTCAGGGTTCCTGACACCCTTACATTCCTGAGAGATACTCTGTTTTGGGAGCTGTGTGATCCTGTACCATCTTGCCCTGCCTTGAAAGGGGGTCTGAGTGTTTCCATTCCGCCTTCCTCGCCCTGAGCGCTCACAGTGGCAGCTTGCAGCAGGACCAAGGGCCAGGACAACCCATCTCCGGGGCCACAGCAAGTCTCAGTGGCTCCTCCCATAATGTTTCTATTTGACAGAAATTGCCGTATACCAGAAGCGATGTGTGACATGGAGCATTATCATGGTGGAGGATGACTTACAGCACACTTCAAAACACCTTCTCTCAACTGTAGTTCACACGTGACTGCACTGAACAAGTTGAAACTTGTCACACACTATTACTAAAGTTCAACGTGCTGCTTCTCATGTTGAAGGTCCCTGCCTTTCTGTTAGGTGGTACTCGGCAGAAAAAATCACTATATTTTATGATCACAAAGGAAAGGTTCCCTGTCACACATAGCTTCTTGTACGGCAATTTCTGTCAAGTAAAACATTGTGGTGTGTCCTCATCTATGTTATTCACCAGATCTGGCACTCTGAGGTTTCTGGCTCCTCCCCAAAGTCAAAATGACCACAAAAGGTTAATGTTTTGAATAGATTCAGGACATCAAGGCAGCCAAGGCAGCACAGCTAAAGATATTCACTAGTATATGTAATAGCTCCAAATTCAATACAATCTATCTATTAATAGTAGAGTGGATGCAAATATTGTTAAATAGCCATACAATTCAATATTGTACTGCTTATGAAAGTGAAGGAACTACACCTACATGTAAAAATTGGATGGCCTTCAGAAACAAAATGTTAAACACAAGACATAAAAGAGTACAAGAGTACATATTATATTATTCTATTTATAGAAAGTTCAGTAACAGAAAAATTATTATATGGTGATCAAAGTGGGACAGTGGTTTACCTTGATCAGTACTAGTGCCTGGAAAGGGGCACAGGAAGCCTTCTGGGGAAGGATGATGAGGGAAGATAATCTTGTGTTTCTTTTTTTTTTTTAAGATTTTTATTGGGGAATTGGGGGGATGGGAACAGTGCTGGGGAATTGGGGAAAGGGGAATAGACAAGTTGCTGTCGTTTTGTTCTTCAGTCTAGTTGTGGAGGATGTTGCTTCACTGGCCCAAGTTGGCACCATCATTGCGCACTTCTCTGGCGAGGCAGATCAGTCGCCGGCTTCTGGACGGCCGCTCACTGCGGCTGCTGGCCACTCACGCTGGCTGCTGGCCACACACGGTAGCCCATGGCAACCCACTGCCACAGGGACTGCAGCCCACGCCGTCGCCGGCGACTCATAGGCAGCCCAGCTCCAGGTTGAGCTGTTGTTCAGCATCTTAGCTGTGGAGGGCAGTGTTACTGGCCCTCATATGTGGGATCCGAACCGGGGCCCTCTGGCATCCCAAGCGAGTTCTTAACCATCGCGCCACTCGGCCGGCCCTAATCTTGTGTTTCTTGATAAGAGTTTTGGTTACAGGGGTGTATTCAGATTGTGATCATTTATTGACCTTCTTACCCAAGTGCTTTTCTGTATGCACATTATAGTTTAATAAAAATGTTTAAAATAATAAAAGTCTGAGGTCTGTAAATCTTTAAATAAATCATTCCCTTTCTGAGCTAGGTATAACAGAATGAGCATAGACTTTTGGCATCTGACATACCTGTGTTACAGTCCCAGTTCTTCTAGATAATTGTGAATGACCTTGGACAGATCATTTCACCAATCCTCAATTTCCTTATCTGTAGAATGGGAGCAATAATATCTACCTTGAATAATATTTCATCAGATGTAGCACAGATCATTTATCCATTCACCTACTGAAGGACACCTTGGTTGCTTTCAAGTGTTGGCAATTATGAATGAAGCTGCTATAAACATTCATGTGCAGGTTTTGGTGTGGACATAAATTTTCAACTCCTGGTAAATACTAAGGAGTGCAATTATACTAGATCAGATGATAAGAGTATGTTTTTGTTTTTTTAAATTAGTTTCAAGAGTATGTTACATTTTGTAAGAAACCACCAAGCTGTCTTCTAAACTGGCTGTACTATTGTGTTGTCGGAAAAGTCATGATGCATTTTTGCAACGAAAAACACAAAAAGAAGTCATGACTTTTCCGACAACCCAATATTTTGCATTCCCACTAGCAATGAATGAGCGTTCCTGTTGCTTCACATCTTCTCCAGCATTTGATGTTGTCAGTGTTCTGGATTTTGGCCATTCTAATAGGTGTGTAGTAGTATCTCATTATTGTTTGAACTTGCATTTTTCTGATGACATATGACTGAAGCATATTTTCATATGCTTATTTGTCATCTGTTCATCTTCTTTGGTGAGGTGTCTATTAAAGTCTTTGGCCTATAGTTTAATCAAGCTGTTTGTTTTCTTATTGTTGAGTTTTAAGGGTTATTTGTATGTTTTGGGTAGCTCTCAGAAGTTTTTAATTCTCAAGTTAATTTACACTGAGACTCTAACAACTTGTTGAAGTTACCATTGAAGTGTTCCTCCCATTTTCCTTCTCCAGCAGCTTCTGTTCCTAGAAAGTTGTGATTTTCTGTATTTCCCTGTCTCTTCAGCTTTTGGGGTGGCAGTTTGTCCTGTCACCTTAACTCTCTGATGGATCTAAGAAACGGCATTGATTTTTAGTTTGTTCAACTCTTGTTGTGAGTGTGAAAGTGACAACTTCTAAGGTTTTTGCATGTTGGAACTAAAACCAGAAGTTCTCCATTCAAACATTTTTATAATATATGCTTTGTCACATATTCCAGCATCTATGATATCTTGTTTGCCTCTTTTCCCATGCAAATTGAGATTTTCATGGTTCTTTGTATGTTAGTAATTTTGGATTATAACCTGTACATTTTTGAGTTGAATACTCTGTAATGGGACTCTGAACCTTGTTTTAGTTCTGTGGGAAAGATCAATATGTTGTTATAGCAGACATTTGACCTTGTTTAGTTCAAGCCACAAGTTTCAACCCACTTTCCATAGGTTGTGGTTCCAATGTCACTTTAGTTTTCAGAGGCTTTGCAGTGCCATTTGGATCTATCCTGTATGTGCACCACCCAGTGGCCAATCGAGGACCTGGACTGAGGTCTGTCCTTTATCGCAGTTCTCAAAATATTTGTTATGATCAGGATAATCAGACCTACAGTTGCAAAAGTCAGGATTGAGCCCAGGAATTCATAAACTTCTTTATGGGATCATTTTCCTATGCTCCATCTCTGCTATCTCCCTGGTACTTTCTGGTTCCTTGGGTCTTCCCTTTTCTGTCCAAAAACTGACCACTTCTGTTATTGTGTTGCATCCAGTTCCCACAACAGGAGGATCAAGAGAGAGAGCATAGAATAACCAGTGGAATCTGGCCTGGCATTCTTAGAGCCATACCTCCACTAATCAAAGCAGAAGGTTTCTCTCCCTCATGTATTTGGCTCGTACAGTTTCCTTTTGCCATTTACATTCATTGCTACCTCCTCTCCCACTGAAGAGCCATTTGTGAGCTGGGGTATGAGAGAACAGAGTGGGAAAAAAGAGCTTGGGGATTTCTTCTACTCTTTCTGAGCTCTAAGAGTTAACTCCCTTTTTCTTTCTTTGATCCAGAAGTAGAGCATTTTTTCCTATATCTTTGCCTGCACTACAGTGCTCACTTTCAGGTTTTGAGTTGCACTGACTTTCAGCCAGACGATTCCCGAGGAGGAAAAATGGTAAATTTGCAGCTGGTTCAGTGGTACTTTGATTTCTGGTGTTTTTCCTCTGCTGATATTTACTTTTGATAGTTCTAAAATAGCTGTACATGAATTCTTTCTAGGTTTTATAGTCATATTCAGTGGGATAGAAAGACTGGCATATAGTTACTCTATCCTACCTGGAATCAGAACCCCCTTGAAGAAAATCAGATGATGCCATTCCCCTATTCTCAACCCATCGCACTGACAAAGATTTAAAACACATACTTCTAAAATGTAGTGACAATCCATCCAGCTAGTTTTCCAGGATGCAATGTAAGAACAAACAGAAAATTCATGTATATCAATATCAACCCCAGTCAAGAAAAAGAATATCGGGCTGGCCGAGGGGCGCGTTGGTTGCGGGTTGGCTTGGGACACTGGCTCTGAGCAGCAGGGCCCTGGTTCGGATCCTACATGAGGTCCGGTGATGCTATACCCTCTGTGGCTGAGATGGTGAACAACAGCTCGACCTGGAGCTGGGCTGCCATGAGTCACTGGCGATGGTGTAGGCTACAGCCCCTGCTGCAGTGGGCTGCCATGAGCTACCGTGAGTGTCTGGCAGCCAGTGTGAACTGCTGTAAGCCACTGTGAGCGGCCATTCAATGGCCGGCGAGTGACTGCCTCATCGGGGAGGAGTGCAATGATAATACCAACATGGGCCAGTGAAGCCACATCCTCCACAACTAGACTGAAGAACAAAAGGACAGCGGCTTGGCTGTTCCCCTTCCCAATTCCCCAACTCTGTTCCCCTCCCCAATTTCCCCAATAAAACCTTTAAAAAAAAAGAAAAAGAATATTAACACATATGAATACTTGCTGTTCATATGATACAGACTCTAATTTCAAGTAAGAGGGAGAAGGAAGAATAACATATGGTAAAACTAAATAAAAATCACAGAAATGATACAAGAGCTTTCCCAAGGAGAAAAAGGTGGCTGCTGAACAAGTAAGCTCAGACATAATTCTATGGAGAGTTGCACAAGGAATAGAGCCCTGTGACCTGGAGTGGTCTTGGAAAGGCTCATTGAGAAGATGATACTAGAGAGAGCCTCATTCATTCATTCAACAAATATTTATTGATAATTAATATGCTGGCATCTACCCTGACATTTCTTTTTTCTGTGACTCTGACTTTGAATTTAGGATGTCTTGATGTATTTAACTATGACCTTGTAAGAATTCAAAGATTTCTTTTTCTGAAAAGCAGCAGAACTGCTGTTTGAGAGCATAAGCTAAAGATTATATCATGCATGTATTACATAATAAAGAATTAAGTATAGTGTAAGAAAGTCTTAATACATGGTAGCTGCTATTATTAAGACCTAGTATAAATGAATATATATTAAATACATATTGGGCAATGCGTTCCAGGTTAGTTATTATTTAAATAAAAGGAGAAAATGAGACATGGTATATTGTGCATGTTATGATAAAGGGGGAGCTGTAGAGGGAGCAAGGAAAATACTAAAAATTGAATTTATACTATGAAATCTGCCACTTTGTTTTAAATGAAAACTTTCCAAAAGTTAATATTGGGACCTGAAAGTCAAGGGCCTTGGGTTTAGAGCCAGGGATTGTTAACTTTATGCCATGGTCAGTAAAATGACACTGAAAAAAAACACTTAACTAACAAAAGAAACAAAGAACAAGTAAAACAAATACAAAAGACTTACAAATATGGTAGATAATCTAACTCTGTCAATAACTTTAAATGTGAGTGGTCTACATACATGAAAGGACACTATCAGTAAAGTGAAAAGACAACACACCAAATGAGAGAAAGCACTCACAAATCACATACCTGAGAAAGTAGTTTTATGGAGAATACATAATAAATTTTTAGAACACAACAGTAAAAAGGCAAATAACCCAATTTTTAAATGGGCAAAGAATTTGAATAGACATTTCTCCACAAAAGATATATAAATAGCCAATAAGTATATAAAAATATTCAGCACCATTAGTTATTAGGTAAATGTAAATCAAAACCACAATAAGATACAACTTCATACACACCAGTCACCTGTAATCAAAAAGGTAAAAAAAATACTAAGTGTTGGTGAGGATGTGGACACATTGGAAACTTCATGTATTATTAGTGGAAATTTAACATGGTTCAACCACTTGGAAGAATATTTTGATAGTTCTTCAAAATCTTAACATAGTGTTACCATATGAGATCTGACAATTAGGTTCACAAACTTGTTGCAATGATGTTACTAACCTTTTTTGATATCAGAGGGATTATTCATTATGAATCTGTACCAACTGGACAGATTGTAACCAAACAATTAACCAAGTTTACTATTCGCAAGTGCTTAAAAGACTGCCTGGAAAAGTTAGACGACCTGAACTTTTCACCAACAATTCGTGGTCTTGCATCATGACAATGCACCAGCTCACATGGCACTGTCTGTGAGGGAGATTTTAGCCAGAAAACAAATAATTGTATTTCAACACCCTCCCTACTCACCAGATCTGGCCCCCAATGACTTCTTTCCTTTTCTGAAGATAAAGAAAGTATTGAAAGGAAAACATTTTGATGACATTCAGGACATCATGGGTAATACGATGACAGCTCTAATGGCCATTCCTGAAAAAGAGTTCCAAAATTGCTTTGAAGGATGGATTAGGCACTGGCATCAGTGCACAGCTTCCCAAGGGGAGTACTCCAAAGGTGAACATAGTGATATTCAGCAATGAGGTATGTAGCACTTTTTCTAGGATAAGTTCACAAACTTAATTGTGAGACCCTGTATGACCAGAAAACATACTCCTAGATATTTACTTAAGAGAATTGAAAACTTAAGCCCACACAAAAACTTGTACATGAATGTTCCATCACCGCATTATTCATAATAGCCAAAAAGTGGAAACAAACCAAACTTGCATCAACTTTCATTCAATTGGTGAATAACAAAAAAGAGTATGTCTCTAAAATGAAATATTTGGCAATAAAATGAAATGAATTATTGTTACATGGTATACAACATGGATGAACTTTGCAAACACGCTATATGAAAAAACTGTTCATCCTGCCCAGCACTAGTGCTGCATCGCAGAAGGCACTTTGAAAACATGGTCAACAAGCCCGGCCAAATCACCTAAGGAGCCTCTTTCAATGGCTGGGTCTTATGGGAAGCTGGCAGGTGGCAATAGGCCTAGATGGCCCTGGGCCTCTTGCTAAGATGCAAAGGGCCACTACTGGAGGCAGCCAGCCTCAGTCAATAGTGAAGCCACCCACACAGGCCTCCAAGATCATCACAGGCAGCAGCCAACCACACATAGCTTTGTGGCTCTTACCAGGTAGCCGCAGGCTAGCAAAAGGCAAGGTGGAAATTGGCCGGCATGGGAGCCCCTCCCAAGAGACACCAGAAACAAAACACCCAACCACACCAGAGCACTACCTGGCTAACTCCACAAGCGGCACACCCAAATGGGGGTCTCACAACAAAAGAGTCCACAAGGTCAAATCCTCCTCTGAGCAGTTGGCCATACACTGTGTGCATAGCCAATCTTCACAGTCAGTCAGCCTGGGAGTCAATCCCACCCACTGATGAGCCCAAACCAATCAAGGCTCAACTACAACAGAACACACACAGCACACTCAAGAGACACTCCTGTAATACATGCACAGGAGATCAGGAAGACTGCACCATTGGACCACACAGGACACATAATACATAAGGCCACCCAGCAAAGACTCAGAGACATAGGTCCTAACTAATACATACGCATAGAAGCTAACACAGAGAGGCAGCCAGAATGAGGAAACAAAGAAACATGTCCCAAATAAAAGAACAGGGGAGACCTCCAGAAATAGAACTAAATGAAAAGGAGGCAACCAACCAACCAGAGACAGAGTTCAAAACACTGGCTATGAGGGCCGGCCGAGTGGCGCATTGGTTAAGAACGGGCTTGGGATGCCAGAGGGCCCTGGTTCGGATCCCACATATGAGGGCCAGTGACACTGCCCTCTGCAGCTAAGATGGTGAACGGCAGCTCAACCTGGGGCTGGGCTGCCATGAGTCGCCAGTGACAGCGTAGGCTGCACTCCCCTGCTGCAATGGGCTGCCATGGGCTACCGTGTGTAGCCAGCAGCCAGCGTGAGCGGCCAGCAGCCGCCATGAGCAGCCATCCAGAGGCCGGTGACTGATCTGCCTCATCTGGGAAGAGCGCAATGATGGTGCCAGTTGGACCAGTGAAGCAACATCCTCCACAACTAGATGGAAGAACAAAATGACAGCAACTTGTCTGTTCCCCTTCCCCGATTCCCCAGTGCTGTTCCCCTCCCCAATACCCCAAAAAAATATTTAAAAAATAAAACAAAAACACTGGCTATGACAATGCTTAAGGAACTTAGTGAGAATTTCAACAAAGAGATAGCAAGCATAAAGAAGGACACAGAAACTCAGAGATAAGGAATACAATAACTGAAATGAAGGAGGCACTAGAAGGAATCAATAGCAGATTACATGAAGCAGAGGATTCAATCAGTGATTTAGAAGACAAGGTAGCAGAACACACCCAATTGGAACGATAACAACAACAACAAAAGAATAGAAAACAATGAAGATAGTTTAACGGATCTGTGGGACAACATCAAGCTTAACAATATTTGCATCATAGGGGTACCAGAAGGAGAAGAGAGGGAGCAAGGGATCAAGAACCTACTTGAAGAAATAATGACTGAAAACTTCCCTAACCTGGCGAAGGAAATAACCCGAGTCCCAAACAAGATGAACCCAAACAGGCCCACACCAAGACACATCACAATTAAAATGTCAAAGATTAAAGCCAAAGAGAGAATCCTGAAAGCAGCAAGAGAAAGACAACTAGTAACTTACAAGGGAGCTCCCATGAGACTATCAGCTGATTTCTCAATGGAAACTTTGCAGGCTAGAACAGAGTGGCAGGAAATATTCAAAAGTGATGGAAAACAAGGGCCTATAACCAAGACAGCTCTACCCAGCAAGACTAGCATTTAAAATTGAAGGCGACACAAAGAGCTTCCCAGACAAGAAAAACCTGAAGGAATTTATTACCTCCAATTCAGTATTACAAGAAATGTTAAAAAGACTTCTTTAAGCATAAGAAAAGAGAAAAGAAACAAACAAAATCAAAATATGAATAATAAAATAACAGTAATTATGCACCTATCAACAATCACTTTTTAAATGTAAATGGATTAAATGCTCCAATCAAAAGACATAGGTTAGCTGAGTGGATAAGAAAACAAGACCCATGCATGTGCTATCTACAAGAGATCTACCTCACATGGAAAGACACACAGACTGAAAGTAAAGGGATGGAAAAAGATATATCATGCAAATGGAAATGAGAAAAAGTTGGAGTAGCAATACTTATATCAAAAAATAGTCTTTAAAGTAAAGGCTATAATAAGAGACAAACAAGGACATTACATAATAACAAAGGGATCAATCCAACAGGAGGACATCACCCTAGTACACATTTATGCACCTAACATAGGAGCACCTAAATATATAAGCAAGTATGCGTATTGACCAGCATAAAGACAAAGATCAACAGTAACACAATCATAGTAGGAGAGTTTAACACCCCACTGACACCAATGGACTGATCTTCCAGACAGATAATCAACATGGAAACAGCAACCTTAAATGAAACACTAGACCAGATGGATTTATTTGATATTTTTAGAGTATTTCACCCCAAGGCAGCAGAATATACATTCTTTTCAAGTGCACATGGAACATTATCCAACATAGGCCACATGTTATGCAACAAAACAAGTCTCAATAAATTTAAGAAGATTGAAATCATGTCAGGCGTCTTCTCTGCCCACAGTGGCATGAAACTAGAAATCAATTACAAGAAAAAAAACTGAAAAGCACACGAACATATGGAGACTAAATACCACACTACTAAAAAGTGAATGGGTTAACAATGAGATCAAGGAAAAAAACCAAAGGGTACCTTGAGACAAAGGAAAATGAAAAGACAACAGCCCCAAAACCATGGGACACAGTGAAATCAGCCCTAGGAGGCAACTTCATAGCAATGCAAGCCTACCTAAAGAAACAAAAACAATCTCAAGGCCACAATCTATCTTTACACTTAAGGGAACTAGAAAAAGAACAGCAAACAAAGCCCAAAGTGAGTACAAGGAAGGAATAAATAAAGATCAGAGCAGAAATAAATGAAATAGAGACTAAAAAATAATAGAAAAGATCAATGAAATCAAGAGCTGGCTCTTTGAAAAGATAAACAAAAATGACAAACCTTTAGCCAGACTCATCAATAAAACAAAAACAAAAATAGAAACCGAATAAATGAAATCAGAAATGAAAGAGAAGAGACAACATATACCACAGAAATACAAAACAATTTAAGAAAATACTACGAGCAACTATACACCAACAAACTGGACAATCTGGAAGAAATGGATAATTTGCTAGAAGCACATAATCTTCCAAGGCTGACTCAGAAAGCAAAGGAATATAGGAACAGACTGATTACTACCAAAAAATTAAATCAGTAATCAAAAAGCTCCCAACAACAGAAGTCCTGGACCAGAATGGCTTTGCAGTTGAATTTTACCACATTCAAAAACGAATTAACACCTATCTTCCTTACACTATTCCAAAAATCCAGAGGAGGGAAGGCTCCCAAGCTCATTTTATGAGGCCACCATTATCCTGATTCCATTACCAAAGACATTACAAAAAAAGAAGGCTATAGGCTATTATCCCTAATGAACATAGATGCAAGAATCCTCAACAAAATATGAGCAAACCGAATTCAGCAATACATTAAGAAGATCATATCGCATGGTCAAGTGAGATTCATTCCTTGTATGCAAGGTTGGATTAATATCCACAAATCAGTTAACATGGTATACCACATAAACAAAATGAAAAATAAAAATCATATGGTCATATCAATAGATGCAGAAAAAGCATTTGACAAAATCCAGCACCCATTTATGATAAAAGCTCTGGGCAAAATGGGACTAGAGGGAAGATATCTCAACATAATAAAGGCCATATATGTCAAACCCACATTAATATTATACTCAGTGGGGAAAAGCAAAAAGCATTCATCTTAAGATCAGGAATAAGACAAAGATGCTCAGTTTCACCAATTTTATTCAATGTAGTACTAGAAGTTCTAGGCACAGCAATCAGACAAGAAAAAAATAAAAGGCATCCAAATGGGACTGGAAGAAGTAAAATTATCATTATTTGCAGATGACATGATACTATAGATAGAGAACACCAAAGATTCCACCAAAAAACTATTAGAACTGATAAGTGAATTTAGTAAAGTAGCAGGATACAAAACTGATATTCAGAATTGGTTACAGTGTTATACACCAATAATTAACTATCAGAAAGAGAAATTTAAAAAAACAATCTAATTTCCAATTGCATCAAAAATATAAAGTTAAACACTTAGGACTAAATTAACCAAAGTGGTAAAAGAACTGTTCTCATAAAACTGTAAGACACTGAAGTGAAATGAAAGAAGATACAAAGAAATGAAAACACATACTGTGCTCACGAATAGGAAGAATTAATATAGTTAAAATGTGCATTCTACCGAAAGCAGATCCAATGTAATCCCTATCAAAATACCAATGGTATTTTTCAGAGAATTACCACAAATAATCCTAAAATTTATATTTTGGGAACCATAAATGATCCCAAATAGCTACATCAATCCTGAGGAAGAAGAACTAAGCTGGAGGTATCATGCAGACTGATATCAAATTTTACTACAAGGCTATAGTGATCAAAACAGCAAGGTATTGGCATGAAAACAGACACATAGATCAATGGAACAGAATAGAGAGCCCAGAAATAAATCCATGCCTATATGGTCATTTCACCTATGACAAAGGAAGGAAGAATTTACATTGGGGTAAAGGCAGTGTATTTAATAAACGGTTCTGGGAAAAGTGGACAGATATATGCAAAAAATAAATAAAAAAGAAAGAAAGAAACTGGACTACTTTCTTACACAATATAGAAGAATAAATTCAAGGGCCGGCCAAGTGGCATGATGGTTAAGAGCTGGCTTGGGATGCCAGAGGGCCCTGGTTCGGACCCCACATATGAGTGCTAGTGACACTGCCCTCTACAGCTAAGATGCTGAACAACAGCTCAACCTGGAGCTGGGCTGCCGTCAGTCGCCGGCGATGGCGTAGGCTGCAGCCCCTCTTGCAGTTGGTTGCCATGGGCTACCATGTGTAGCCAGCAGCCAGCGTGAGCGGCCAGCAGCCGCCGTGAGTGGCCGTCCAGAAGCCGGCGACTGATCTGCCTTGCCCGGGAAGAGCACAATGATGGTGCCAACTTGGTCCAGTGAAGCAACTTCCTCCACAACTAGACTGAAGAACAAAAGGACAGCAACCCGTCTGTTCCCCTTCCCCCAATTCCCCAGCACTGTTCCCATCCCCCCAAAGAAGAATAAATTCAAAATAGATTAAAGACTTAAATGTAAGACCCAAAACCATAAAACTCCTAGAAGAAAACATAGGCAGTAAACTCTCAGACATTGCATTTAGTAACATTTTTACTGATATGTCTTTGGGTAAAGGAAACAAAAGAAAAAAATAAACAAATGGGACTATATCAAACTAAAAAGGGTTTTCTCAACAAAAGAAACCATCAACAAAATGAAAACACCTCCTACTGACTGGGAGAAGATATCTGCCAATGATACATCTGATAAGGGGTTAATATCTAAAATTTATTTTAAAAACTCATGCAACTCAGCACCCAAACAACAAACAATCCAATTAACAAATGGGCAGATGACTTGAGTAGATAGTTTTCCAAAGAGGACATACAGATGGCCAATAGACAGATGAGAAGATGCTCAACATCACTAATCATCAGAAAAATGTAAGTAAAACCCACAATGAGATGCCACCTCACTCCTGTCAGAATGGGTGTCATAATTAAATCAACAAACAAGTGCTGGCAAGGATGTGGAGAAAAAGGAACACTTGTGCACTGTTGGTGGATTGCAGATTGGTGCAGCCACTATGGAAAACAGCATGGGGGTTCCTCAAGAAATTAAAAATAGAACTATTTTATGACCCAGCAATTCCACTCCTGGTTATTTATCCAAAGAAATCCAAAATATATGCACCCCTGTTTATTGCAGCACTATCACAATAGACACAATATGGGAAAAACCAAAATGACCATCAGTAGATGATTGGATAAAGAAATTGTGGTACATTTATACAATGGAATATTACTGGGCCAAAATCATCACAGGGATGTGAAATACATTATGAGGATTATAATCAACAATAATGTTGTAAAGGCTAAGTATGGTGTCAGATGGGTACTGGACTTATAGGGGAGATAACTTCATAGACTATATAAATGCCTAACAACTGTACTGTACACGTGAAACTAATATAAAATAATATTGAATGTCATATATATATATATATATATATATATATGTATATATATATACACACACACACACACATATACAGAAGATGCCAAAAAATGTATACAGATTTTAAGAAAGGAAAAGCTGTATTAAAATTGTAATACTCAATATATACCAATAACAAAAGTTAAATACAAGTCACATTTGACTTCTGCAATCGCAAGACACTTCTGATTGTGGCAAACTACTGCTTGATCAATGTTGACTGAAGTGTCCACTTATATACATTTTTTGGCACCCCTGGTATATATATTCATGAGATGTAAAATACAGCATCAGGATTATAATCAATGGTATTGTAATAGCTATGGATAATGTCAGAGGGGTAGTAGACTCAGGGTGGGGAGTTATCACTTTGTGAGGGGTGTAAATGTCTAATAATTGTGGTTTTTTTGTACATCTGAAACTAATTTAAAAAAATAGTTACAGTTTTACTCCCAGTGTGAATGATAAAAATCCCTGTAAAAAGAGCCAGACTACTCCCTACACTTCCTACAAGACGACTGCAGACTCAATCTCCATCACTTATTTCATGGAATCTAGTAGGTAATTTCTCGAGGTTCTCACTGAGTGTGCCCTGGCATAACTGGCTGACACAATAGCACCGGATCAGGATTGGATGCTTCTCTTGTCAGCACCTAAGACCAGAAATAATTAATCATCCCCAGCCCCTCATGTCTCAGTGTGTTTGGTTTTACTAGGGAGCATGTGCACATGAGCACTGAAAAGAGGGTGTTAATTACTATGTAACCAGGAAGGGCTAGGAAAAGAAAACCAAATTATTACTGGTCACCTTTTGTCTTTAATCACATGGTAAGAGGTTTCTGCTTCCTGCACATGGTCTCACACTACTACACAAGACCATGACAGGAGCTTGAAGGACAAAATAAAGGTTTTCAGAACCTAGTCTGGGTTATTTTAATGCAACCATTGATACTAATATTTGGGTTAAAAATAAACTAATCTGGAAAAATGTGAGAGCAAAAAAAAAACAATATAAACTACTATTGAACACTTTATATGCTCCAGGCTGTAGGCTAAGTGTATGATCTCAGTTAACTTTACAATAATCCTGAGAAATATTAGGTACTATTATGAGTCCTGTTACAAGATTTGTTAGTGGTGAGACAAAATTCTTCTGACTCAAAATTCTTCTACCCTACACAATGTTTCATTATTCTTAACTGTCCTCAAATTAGCTCCTCAAAATCTGAACTGCAGTAGAATGTTTGCATAAATGGTTGTAATAATGCCACCCTCCCTATTCATGCCCTTGACTGGTTTCACACCAACGCTGGGATTGGCCATGTGACTTGCTTTGGCCAATGGGACAACAATATGTAATGTAGGCAAATACTTGAAAAGTGCTTGTGCATTAGGGCTTGCCATGTTCTTGCTACTCCAGAAAGCTCTCTGAACCACCATGAGAACTAATCTAGGCTAGCCTAGTGGAGGATGAGGAACCCTGTGAATCAGGGATGAGCCTTCCCATCTGGGACATCCCTTAGACTAATCAGCCAATGACCACCAGACATGGAAGTGAAGCTGTCTCCAGTTAAGCTGACCCAGACCAGAAGAGCTACTCAGCAGCTGACTCACAGGATCAGAAGAAATACTGTTTGTTGTCTTAATCCCCAAAGTTTTATGATTGAATTGTTACACAGCAAAAGCTAACAGATAGACGATATACTTTATTTCCTTGAATCTACTTAGAAGCTGACATAATGCTATATGTAGGTGCTCAATATATATTTGAACCAAATGATGTCAGAGTTTTGTTATAGGGTTCTGACTGATTACTTACCTCTTCAGGTGGTAAACTACATTGAGATGCCACAGCAGTTATGTAAACTTCAACTACCACTGTAACCTGGGGAAATCCAAATCCTCTAAAAAGGCAGTGTTTGATGGCATATTTGTTTTGCAAGGCCTACCCTGGCACTGGAAATTAGGAATATAATATGCACTTTGAGATTTCAGTACAATGAACTCTATCACCTGAATTAAGGCAAAACAAAACAAAACTTCTTATCTATCAAATATTCAAAATCACTAATTCAAATTTTATCTCTAACTCGAATCCTTCACAGAATGTGTCTAATTTGTAAGACAAATATTCATGCAGATAAAGTGTGGCACATACAGCTTAACAGGTAACCTACAGAAAGGCATATTGCTTATTTACCATTTCAGATTCATCAGGAGTGCATCCACCATTGATACAATATTCAACATCAGCAGCTTTGATCACACCATTTTTCATGAATCCAATCTGCAAAGTGATATAACAAGTAAAACTATTTTCTCAGTAGTCCTTTACAACCAGACCAGGTTGTACACAAACACATCTGATCACTGTTATCAATCCATACCCTACTTCTGCACACAACAGTTACCAGAGGAACATTGAGGATAGTACCCGAGTTGACCAAGATCCCAACAGAAAGTTCTGCTTAGTTTTAGGTAGTTTGAAATATCCCTTTCAATCGGTATGGAATTTAGTAATTGTCTTTACTATTAGCTTGTTATCACTGGACAATGTTTTAGGCAGGTTCTTGAAATTTTTGCTTTCATTCACTTTGTATTTCTGAAGGAGTGGGTGGCAGCCAGCAGTTATCAGCATGTCATCACCATGCTCTAATAAACCAGATTGGGGGCCAGCCGAGTGGCGCGATGGTTAAGAACTCGCTTGGGATGCCAGAGGGCCCCGGTTCGGATCCCACATATGAGGGCCAGTGACACTGCCCTCCACAGCCAAGATGCTGAACGACAGCTCAACCTGGAGCTGGGCTGCCGTGAGTCGCCGGCGACGGCGTAGGCTGCAGTCCCTGTGGCAGTGGGTTGCCATGGGCTACCGTGTGTAGCCAGCAGCCAGCGTAAGCGGCCAGCAGCCGCAGTGAGCAGCCGCCCAGAAGCCGGTGACTGATCTGCCTCGCCAGAGAAGAGCGCAATGATGGTGCCAACTTGGGCCAGTGAAGCAATGTCCTCCACAACTAGACTGAAGAACAAAAACGACAGCAACTTGTCTGTTCCCCTTCCCCCAATTCCCCAGCACTGTTCCCATCCCCCCAATTCCCCAATAAAAATCTTAAAAAAAAAAAAAACCAGATTGGGCAGCCAGTCCTACAAGAAATGACTGTGTTAATATATCGGATGTTTCATAAAGTTGTAGAAACATAGAGATGGTGAAAGGGGGCTGGTGATAATCTAGTTTAGTGATTTTTCAATGGGGGTAGTGACATACTTTAAACAATATTTTGGGGGCCAGCCAAGAGGCTCAGTTGGTTAAGAGCTCGCTCAAGAGTGTGAGTTCTGAGCAACAGGGTCGCTGGTTTGATTCCCAGCCTGAGCTGAGTTGCCGCTGATGTGCCAATAGGTGACAAGATGGCTCAGCTAAAAAAACCAAAAAGCAATATTTTGGAAGTTTGTGAAGACATTAAAATGTATAAGATAAAATAATAATAATAATGATAATCAAGTTGAGGAAGTTTTCCTCAATTCCTAATTTGGTTAGAGTTTTTATCATGAATTGGTGTCAGGTTTTGTCAAATGTGTTTTCTGCATCTATTAATATAATCATATGCCTTTAACATTTTTACTTGGCTTATGTGATAGATTATATTAACTGATTTTTGAAACTTGAAGCAACCCTGCATACCTGGAATTAATACCATTTAGTCATGGCAAATAATTCTTTGCATACATTGCTGGATTTGATTTGTCAACATTTTGTTGACGATTTTTGCATCTATGTTCATAAGCGATATTGGCCTGCAGTTTTCCTCTTTTAGTGTCTTTATATGGTTTTGGTACTAGGGTAATGCTATCATCATAAAATGGAGTTATAAAATGTTCCTTTCTGCTTCTATTTTCTAGTAAAGATTGCAGAAAATTGATATCATTTCTTCCTTAAATATTTGATAGCTTCATCAGTGAAGCCATCTGGGTGTAGTGCTTCTATTTTACAAAGTTATTAATTATTGACTCAATTTATATAATGGCTATATATCCCTATTCATATTATCTATTTTTCATTGTGTAAGTTTTGGTAGTTTCTTTCTTTCAGGGATTAGTTCATTTTATCTAGGTTATCAAATTTGTGGACATAGAGTTGTTCATATTTTTTATTATCTTTCTAATGCCCATAGGATTAGTAGTAATGACCCATCTTTCACTTCTGATATTGGTAATTCATGTCTTCTATCTTGTTTTCATGGCTAGCCTAGATACTCATTCATTAATTTGCCATTTTTTCAAAGAAGCATTTTGATTAAGATTTTTTCTATGGATTTTCTGTTTTTAATTTTACTGATTTTTATCTGGTTATTATTATTATTTTTCTCCATCTTTTGGGATTATATTGCTTTTATTTCTCTAGTTTCCTAAAGTAAAGGCTAAGATTATTGGTTTTATTTATTTTTCTTTTTTCAAAATGTGTATTCAATGCTATAAATTTCCCTCTAAACACTGACTTTGCTGCATCTCACACATTTTGATAAGTTGTGTTTTCATTTTCACTTAGTTAAAAACATTTTAAAATTTCAGATAGGATTTCTTCTTTTTCCCATTTGTTATTTAGAAGTGTGTTTCCCAATCTGCAAATATTTTTGGATATTTTCAGCTATCTCTCTTTTATTGAATTCTAGTTTAATTCCATTGTAGTCTGAAAGCATAGTTTGTATGACATATATTCTTTTATATGTGTTAAGGTGTGTTCTATGGCCCAGAACGTGGTCTATCTTGGTGTTGTTTCATGAGAGCTTGGGAATAATATGTATTCTGCTGTTGTTGGATGAAATATTCTATAAATGTCAATTAGATCTAGTTGATTGATGTTGCTGTTGAGCTCAAGTATATCCTTACCGATTTTCTGCCAGCTGGATCTGTCAATTACTGATAGAAGGGTGTTAAGGTTTCCAACTATAATAATGAATTTGTCTATTTCTTCTTGTACATCTATCAGTTTTTTCCTCATGTATTTTGATGCTCTGTCTTTATGTGCATACATTTTCAGAGTTGTTATATCCTTTTAGATAATTGACACCTTTATCATTATGTAATATCCTTTATTTCTGATAAATTTCCTTTCTCTGAAATCTGCTTTATCTGAAATTAATATAGCTACTCCAGCTTTCTTTTTATTAGAATTTTGGCAAATCTTTCTCCATTCCTTTACATCTAATCTATTTGTTTCTTTATATTTAAAGTAGGCTTCTTTTAGGCAACATATAGTTGTGTCTTGTTTGTTGTTGTTGTTTTTAATCTCCCCTGACAGTCTCTGTGTTTTAATTGATGTAGTTATATCATACACATTTAAGGTAATTATTGATATGGTTAGATTAACATTTACCATGTCTTTTTTGTATTTATTGAACCTATTTTTTGTTTCTTTTTTATCTTCTCTTTTCCTGCCTTCTCTGATTCCAATTAAGCATTTTATATGATTTCATTTTCTCTCCTTTTTTGGCATATCAATTATACTTCTTTTTATAATATTTTAGTAGTTTCCCTAGAGTTTGTCATATACACTTACAATTAATCTAAGTCCACATTAAAATATTGTATGCCAATTCACAAGAAGTATGGGTACTTTATAACTATAACAGTATTCCCAATCCCTCTTTCTCATGCCTCATAAGGTTTCCATCACTCATTTCACTTATGCATAAACTATAATCATTGAATACATTGTTGCTATTGTTATTTTGAACAAACTGTTATCTGTCAAATCAGGTAGAAATAAGAAAAATAAACTATTTTATTTTACCTTCATTTATTCCTTCTTTAACATTATTCTTTTATCTAAATCCAAGTTTCTGACATGTAATATCATTTTTCTTCTCTCTTAAGAATTTTTTTTAACACTTCTTTCAAGGAAAGTCTACTAGTAACAAATTCCTACAATTTTAATTGGTGTAAGGATGTCTTTATTTCTGCTTCACTTTTGAAGAATGAAGAACTCTAGGTTGGTGGTGGAGTTTTTCTTTCAAAATTTTATGTATTTCTCGCCACCCTCTCTGTGGTTGTACAGTTTCTGAAGAGAAGATTAATGCAATTCTTATATTTGCTCTTCTGTAAGAAAGTATTTTTTTCTCCAGCTTCTTTCAAATTTTTCTTTTTGTTTTTGATTTTCTGCAGTGTGAATATAATATCCCCAGTGCAGAGTCTTTGATATTTGCCCAGCATGGTGTTCTCTGAACTTCCTGGATCTGTGATTTTGTGTCTGTCATTAATTTTGTAAAATTCTCAGCCATTTTTACTCTAAATATTTCTTCTGCTCCTTTCTCTCTTTTCTTTCTGGTATTCCCATTACACATATGTCACACTTTTTTTAAAAGATTTTATTGGGGAATTGGGGGAGGGGAACTGTGTTGAGTAATTGGGGAAGGGGACCAGCTAAGTTGTTGTTCTTCAATCTTCGTTGAGGAGAGCGCCAGTCACCATCTGACTTCCCCTCAGCAGCTCGTGGCCTCTAAGCTCAAGGTGCTGTGTTCAATCTTAGTTGTGGGTGGGTATAACCACCATCCCATGTGGGAGTAGAACCAGCAGCCTTGTTGTTAAGATGGCACTCTCTATTCACTGAGCCATCCAGGCGGCAGCTCAGCTCAAGGTGCTGAGTTCAGTCTTAGTTGCGGGTGGGCATAGCCCACCATCAAACAGGAAACCTTGTTGTTAGGAGCATATGCGCTCACCAGCTGAGCCATCCTGCCACCTGTTGGCAGCTCAGCAACAGCTCAGCAACAGTTCAGCTTGGGTGCAACATCACTGGCCCATGTGGGAATGAATCAGCGGCCCCGTTGCTCAGAGCCCGCACTCTTAAGCCAACTCTTTTTTTTTTTTAAGATTTTTATTGGGGAATTAGGGGGATGGGAACAGTGCTGGGGAATTGAGGGGAAGGGGAACAGACAAGTTGCTGTTGTTTTGTTCTTAAGTCTAGTTGTGGAGGACATTGCTTCACTGGCCCAAGTTGGCACCATCATTGCGCTCTTCCTGGGTGAGGCAGATCAGTTGCCGGCTTCCGGATGGTCGCTCACTGCAGCTGCTGGCTGCTCATGCTGGCTGCTGGCTACACACGGTAGCCCATGGCAACCCACTGCCACAGGGACTGCAGACTATGCCGTCACCGGCGACTCACGGCAGCCCAGCTCCAGGTTGAGCTGTTGTTCAGCATCTTAGCTGTAGAGGGCAGTGTCACTGGCCCTCATATGTGGGATCCTAACCGGGGCCCTCTAGCGTCCCAATCCAGTTCTTAACCATCGCGCCACTCGGCCGGCCCTTAAGCCAACTCTTAAACAACTGAGCCACTCAGCCAGCTCCATATGTCACACTTTTGCTAATCGTCCCAAGTGTTTAGATACTTTTTAATGTCTTTTTCATTCTTTTTTCTCTTTGCACTTCAGTTTTGGAATTTCTATTGACATATCTTCAAGCTCACTGATTCCTTCCTTGATTGTATCCAGTCCACTGGTGAACCCATTAAAGGCATTATTCAATTCTCTTATAGTGTTTTGATTTCTATATTTTTCCTTTGATTTTATCTTAGAGTTTACATCTCTCTTCATATATTACCCACCTTTTCTTGCATGTTGTCCACTTTCTCCCTTAGCATATTATTCATAGTTATTTTGAATTCCCATTCTGATAATTTCAAAATCTCTGCTATATCTAAGTTTCATTCTGATGCTTTGTCTCTTCAGATGGTTTTAGGTTTTTTTTGTTTTGTCTTACACCACTCCTTGTGATTTTTTGTTTAAAACCAGTCATGATGTACCAGGTAAAAGAACTGAGGTAAATATGCCTTTAGTGTGAGGTTTTATGTTTATCCAGCTAGGAGTTAGGCTGTGTTTAATATTTTCTGTAGATATAATTGTCAGAAGCTTCAATTTCTTTTAGTGTCCATATTTTTTTGTCTCCCCTGTTATCATTGAGTTTGTCTAGAAACTCCTTCCTGTTCTTTCAGCTGTAATCCACTGTTATTATAAAGGAGCCCTTTTTATGATTTTCCATATTTTTCTATTGCAGTAGATATTTAATATTACTTTATATTAGTTTCAGATGTATAGCATAGTGATTAGATATTTATATAATTTACGAAGAGATCCCTCCAATTAGTCTGGTACCCACCTGGCATTATACAGTTATTACAATATTATTGTCTATATTCCTGACACTGTACTTTACATCTGTGTGACTATTTTGTAACTACCAATTTGTACTTCTTAATTCCTTCACCTTTTCCACCCAGATCTGAAACCCCTTCCCATTTGGTAATCATTAGCTTGTTCTCTGTACCTATGAGTCTGTTTCTGTTTTATTTCTTCATTTATTTTCTTCTTTAGATTCCACATTTAAGTGAGATCATATGGTATTTGTCATTCTCTGTCAGACTCATTTCACTTAACAAAATGCCCTCTAGGTCCATCCATGTTGTTGCAAATGGTAAGAGTTCATTCTTTTTCATGGCCAAGTAATATTCCGCTGTATCTATGTACTACACTTTCTTTATTCAGCCATCTGTCGATAGGTGTGTGGGTTGCTTCCACATCTTGGCTACTATAAATAATGATGCAATGAACATAGGGGTACATATATCTTTTCAAATTAGTATTTTGAAATTCTTTGGATAAATACCCAGAAGTGGAATTGCTGGGTCATAGGGTACTTCTATTTTTAATTTCTTGAGGAATCTCCATACTGTTTTCCATAGTGGTTGCATCAATTTGCAATCTCATCAACAGTGCATACGTGTTCTTTTTTCTCCACACCCTCACCAACACTTACTGTTTGTTAATTTATTGATGATAGCCATTCTGACAAGTATGAGGTAATATCTCATTGTGGTTTGTAATTTGCACTTCTGTGATGGCTAATGACATTGAGCATCCTTTCATATGTCTATTGGCCGTCTGTATGCTCTCTTTGGAGAAATGTCTGTTGAAGTCTTCTGCCTATTTTTTTAATTGGACTGTTTGTTTTTTTGGTGTTGAGTTGTATAAATTCTTTATAAATTTTAGGTATTGACCCCTTATTGGATGTATCATTGGTGAATATCTTCTCCCATTCAGTAGGTTGTCTTTTCATTGTTTGATTGATGGTTTCCTTTGCTGTGCAAAAAATTTTAGCTTGTTGTAGTCCCACTTATTTTTCTTTTGTTTCCCTTGCCCAAGGAGATATATCAGAAAATACATTATCAAGAGCAATATCAGAGAGTTTGCTGTCTATGTTTCTTCAAGGAGTTTTATGGTTTTGGGTCTTACATTTAAGTCTTTAATTTTTAAAAAGGAAAAAAACTATATTAAAATTGTAATACTCAATATATACCGATAACAAAAAGTGAATACAAGTCGTGTGTAAACATTTTTTGGCATGCCCAGTATATTAAAACAATCTAAATACAGATTCTCCCTCTCCCTTCTGGGTTTTTATCAGCTGTTTGCTGTTTGTTTTTGTGACTTATCTGGACTATTTCATTGAAGTCTTCTTTCCCCTTTGATGCAGAGTTTCTGTAGCTCCTCAGAGGGTACAGCCTTGGCATGGACACAATCTTTCTGACCACCAGGCATGACTGTGGTTTTAGCCTGTCTGTCTTTGACTATCTCTTTCTTTGATGTTCTTGTTAAGCTTCTAGCTGGTCTGCTTCTATTAGTATTATACCCAGCTATTAGCCTCTATTACTTCTTAGCTGATGGTTTTACAGTTTTCAAAACATTCTGCAGTATAAATTGCTCCACAGTCTGATCCAATTGTAGTTGGCTTCCTTGGCAGAGACAGTGTTATGTCTTTTAGATTTGCTCACACCTGCCTCTGCAAAGAACCTCTGCATTCTAGACCAGGAGCTGGAGGGTGGGGCGGGGAAGGAGAATGCAAAATCCGTTAGTCACTAGATGTCTCACCCAGGTCTTCCTCTGGAGCAGGTAGTGTGTGTGTGTGTGTGTGTGTGTGTGTGTGCGCACACACATGCATGCACACACACATTTGCACAAAGATGTGCACATACACAGGAGGCACTGGTGCTACCCCCAGCTGCTGACACTTCTTAGTATGGATCTTCTGCATCTCAGAGCTGGGAGGATGGGATCTGCAGTGTTCACTAGCCATTGATATACCTGGAATAGGCCTTTCACCCTGGAAATCATGGCAAGATGGGAGCTACCACTCAACAACCAAGTGCATTGTAGCAGCTCTCATATAATACACAATTGCGTAGAAAAGGGGGACTGTTTTCTTCACTAAATGCTCTGCCTGGATCCTCCCTATATAGTGGGAATTGGGAAGTAAGGATTAGGTGCCTCCTGGCTACTGCCACTCACTCTGTGTAGGCTTTCCACATAACAGACCTGTGGAGAAAGGGGCCTGATGATGTTTACCAACTGCCAAAAACACACAAAATGCATAGCTTTTCCACCCCAGGGGTCTGAGGAGATGAGTATGGTCACTTGGCAATTGAGCCTGCTAAAATAGTTCTGCATAGCAAAACCGTCACGGATGTCTACAGTCTTTAGCTCAAATGTCATGGCCTCCCACTGTTCTTATCAAGTTTCTATACATTTTAAAAATAAATGTTTCTCAACTTATTATAAGCCCTTTGAACAATCCTCAGAGACTTTTCTAATTTTTACCAGCTTACTAGATGTTTTTCTGGGAAAGAAGGTTCCTCGAGCTCCTTACTTTGCCATCCTGGAAGTTGGAAAATCCTCCTTTTTCCTTTTATAGCCACTCTTGTAGAATGAGTTGTTTATACTTAGTTTCTCCACTTCCTCCTTTCATTCTCCTCTCAACCTATTGAAGTGTGGCCCCTGCCCCTACTATTCCCATGCAGTAAGGTTCTTGATGACCTCCTATCTGTCAAATCAATGGAAAATTTTAGTTCTAATTTCACCTGAAACTCTTAGCAGAATTTGACATTGTGGACCAATTCCCTTTTGAAATCGTCTTCCATCTTGGCTTTTGTGATGCCATTCTCTCTTAAGTCTCCTCCTACTTCTCAAATGATGCTTTGTTATTCTAGCTTTTATTTTCGTCTTTATCTACCTGTTCATTAAATGTTGAGTTTTCTTGGACTTTCCTCTTTGTCATTTCTTCCTCTATAAACTCTCCCTAGGTAATCAAATTCACCCTCTTAGTTTCAAATACTGTCAATATTAAAACCCTCCCCCCAACTTATATCTATATAACCTTAACTGGAATTTGATACTTGTGTATCCAAAAGCCTGCTGAAAATCTTCACACAGTTGTTTCTTGGGCTCTTCAAGTTCAATATCCAGAAAACAGGCCTTATCATCTACCTCACCTCAAACCTGCTTGTTCTTCCCTATTCAGAGTATCAATGAATTGCACCAATATCCACCTAGCCCCCCAGGACAGAAACCTGTAAATCATCCTAAATTGCTCTCCCTTACCTTGAATCCAACCAAGTCACAAAGTCCTATTAACTATACCCCCCCTAAACATCTCTCAAGTTCATCCTTTTGTCTCTAGTCTTTCTGCCCCTGCCTTAATTCAGCAGCTATCATATCTGGTCCTGATGAAATGGTCTCCATGTTCTAGTCTAGCCCCACCACCTCTCCATTCTTCACAGAGCAGCCAGAATGGTGTATCTATAACACACAGATGATGTTGTCATTACCTTTGTAAAAACCTTATGACAGTTCCGCATCACCAACAAGATAATGTTCAAGAGATACAGGATCCAAGATGGCAGAGTAGATAAATGCTGTACTTGCCTCATCCCATGAACACATCAAAATTACAACTAAATTATAACACAGTCAGCATGGAGAGCCATCTGAAGTCTAGCTGAACAAAAGTTTTATAACTAAGGATGTAAAGAAGAAGTCACGTCGAGACTGGTAGGAGGAGGGGGGGCGTGAAACAGGATGGTCCCATATCTGTGTCGTGGTGGTTGAAGATTGGAAGAGATATCTTGGCCACAGAGGTTCCCTGCAAAGTAGCAAAGGATGACAGGCCCCCACACCAAGCTCCCCAGCCCAGAGTACTAGTGTCGTGAAGGGAGCCATCACAACTTCTGGTTGTGAAAACCTGGGGATTCCAACCATCCAGGTGGGACAGAAGGCTACAGGAAACCAAGACATTCTCTTAAAGGGCCCATACAGGCACTCAGGCACTCACCCTGGGCTCTGGTAGAGGGATGATGCTGCTGAGGATATCAGAGACACATGGGGAGAGACAGAGTTGTGTAACTTTGGGGCAAGTACTGGAGGGACAGTCCTCATTTTCCCTGGGTGGTGGCTCTCCTCCTGTGCAGCCAGCAGGCGGGTACCATATTTCCTGTGTTGAGCCCACCCCCACAGGCCAAAACTGAATCTGATTGGAGTAGTGAGCTCTGCCGCTCCACCCTCCTGACTCACTGCGACCCTGCCACACCCAACTTGCATACTGTAGGAGGCTTTATCAGCAGCTGAAACTTACAGAAACTGGCAGGTAGCAGCAGGCCTTGGAGTGTCCTGGCTGTTTGGGGAGCTACCCCAGACCTGGTACTGGTGGCCATCCTCAGTTCACAGTGTGGTCTCTCCCTTATGCCTCCAGGTACAGCACAGTCAGCAACCAACTATGGATTGCTTTGTAGCTCCTACCAGGTACTCTCTGGCCAGTCACAGGCAGTGGCTGACCTGGGCCTGCATCAGAGCCCATCCTAAGAGACTCCAGAACCAACATACCTGGAGATTGGATTCAGACCACAGCAGAACACCACCCAATTAGCCCCACAAGCAGCACACACAAAGGACTGTCTCAATAGACACGAGCCTGCTGGGGTAAGTCCCTCACACAGCAGCCCATAAGGTGTGGATGTGGCCAAACCCCACAGCCAGTCAGCCTGAGGGTCAGTCTCACCCACTGATGTGCCAGTAGCAGCAATCAAGGCTCAACTATAAAAGGAGGGCACACAGAACTCACAGAAGGAACACTCTTGGAGCAACCAAAGCAGATGACCAGGAAGACTATACCAGGGCCCCACAGGGTACCTACTACATAACACAACCTGGCCAAAACTGGGAGACATAGCAGATCTACCTCATACATAGAAACAAACACAGGGAGGCAGCAAAAATGAGGAAACAAAGAAATACTTCCCAAATAAAAGAACAGGAGAAAACTCCAGAAAAAGAACTAAAGGAAATGGAAGCAAGCAACCCAGGAGAGAAAATGTTCAAAACAATAGTTATAAGGATGCTCAAGGAACTTAGTGAGAACTTCAACAAAGAGATAACAAGCATAAAATAGGACATAGAAACTATAAAAATGAACCAGTCAGAAGTGAAGAACACAATAACTGAAATGAAGAATGCACTTGAAAGAATCACCAGCAGACTAGATGAAGCAGAGGATCAAATCAGTGATTTGGAGGATAAGGTAGCAGAAAATACCCAGTCAGAACCACAAAAAGAAAAAAGAATCCAAAAAAAATAAGGATAATTTAAGAGATCTCTGGAACAACATCAACTGCAACAACATTCATGTCATAGGGGCACCAGAATGAGATTGAGAGTCTATTTGAAGAAATAATGACTGAAAACTTTCCTAACCTGGTGAAGGAAATAGACATACAAGTCTACGAAGTGCAGAGATTCCCAAAAATGATGAAACCAAAAAGGCCCACACCAAGACACATCATAATTAAAATGACAAATGTTAAAGACAGAGAGAATCCTAAAAGCAGCAAGAGAAAAGCAGTTAGATACCTACAAGGGAGCTCCCATCAGACTGTCAGACTGTCAACAGAAACTTTGCAGGCCATATTTGAAGTGATGAAAAACAAGGATATACAACCAAGGGTACTCTCCCCAGCAAGGTTATCATTTAAAATCAAAGGACAGATAAAGAACTTCCCAGACAAGAAAAAGCTAAAGGAGTTCATCACCACCAAACCAGTATTACAAGAAATGTTAGAGGGACTTCTTTAAGATGGAAAAAAAATATATATATATATATATATGAATAATAAAATGGCAATAACTACATATCTATCAACAATTGCTTTAATGTAAGTGGATTAAATGCTCCCATATAAGACATAGGGTGGCTGAATGAATAAAAAACAGGACCCTTACTTATTCTGCCTACAAGAGACTCATTTCAGATTGAAAGACACAAAGAGATGGAAAGTAAAGGGATGGAAAAAGTTATTTCCTGAAAATGGAAAAAAAAAGCTGGAGTAGCAATATTTATACCAGACAAAACAGACTTTAAAATAAATGCTATAACAAAAGAAAAAGAAGGACCCAGTAATCCCACTTCTGGGTATTTATCTGAAGAAACCCAAAATGCTACTTCAAGCAGACATGTGCATCCACATGTTCATTGCAGCATTGTTTACAATGGCCAAGGTGTGAAGGCAGCCGGGGTGTCCATCAGTAGAAGAATGGCTAAAGTGGAGGTGGTACATACATACAGTGGAATATTGCTCAGCCAGGGAAGGGAATGGGTTCTTGCCATCTGCTGCAGCATGGATGGACCTGGAGGATATTATGCTGAGTGGAGTATGTTAGACAGTGAAAGGCAGATGCAATGCGATTTTTGCTTATATGTGGAACCTAAAGAACAAAATAAACAAACAAAACAGACACAGACTCATAGATACAGAGAACATTTTGATGGTTGCCATATGGGAGAGAGGTTGAAGGGTGGGTGAAAAAGGGGAAGGGATTAAGAAGTACAAATTGCTTGCTACAAAGTAGTCATGGGGATGTAGGGTACAGCACAACAATTGCAGTCAAATGGGAGAGGGGTTTAGGGCACGGTGAAAACGGTGAGTGATTAAGAAGTACAAATTGGTAATTACAAAATAATCATGGGGATGTAAAGTAAAACATAGGGAATATAGTAAAAAATATGGTAATAACTATGTATAATACCAGGTGGGTACTAGACTAGTCAGGTGGATCACTTCTTAAATTATATAAATGTCTAACCATATGTAGTACACATAAAATTAATATAAAATAACATTGAATGTCAACTGTAACAGGAAAATTAAAAAGGGTGGGGAAGGTGAAGGGCAATAAGTGGTCCAAATTTCTAGGTATAAAACAAATAAATCATGGGGATGTAATGTACAGCATAGGGAATATAGTTAATAATATTGTGATAGCATGGTACAGTGTCAGATGGTTGCTGCACTTAGCATGGTGATCACTTCTTCATGTATATAAATGATGAATAATTATTAGGTATGCCTGAAACTAATATAACATTCCATTCTAACTATATTTTTAATAAAAATCTTTTTTAAAAAGATAATGTTCAAAAATTTTATGTCCTATATAAAGCCCTTCATGACCTGGTCTCTAGTTACTTATCTGGTTGCATTTCTTACCAGTTCCTACCCTCCTCCATCTCTTTCCATCATGTATCCAAAGATACTCGGTACTCTTTTAATAAACGTATATTCTGCTGTAGATTATGTCTCTGTTGCTTACAATAACAATTCCAACCAATCCATGATCTCTTTGTGTTACTCAGCAAATGAACCAGGTTTTTTATTGCTTCCTCATCTTTCCAGAAGCTCTTCCAAAAATTAGCATTCCACTTACAAATCTTGACGGCTGAGAATATCTACAAATTCTTCATGATTATTTCCAACAGCAACTCCTCCATGAGGCTATTCTTGACACCCCTATACTAAATTAAACTTTTTCTCCTTTACTAAACCTGTGGATTTCCAAGTACATTGTTCATCTCTGTATCTGTGAGGCCTACCACAGTGCCTAGTATATAGCAGATTTCTGTAAATGTTTAATGAGTACATGAGTGATAGCTACCACTTACTGAGTTTCCATTATGTGCAGGGTGCTCTATTATTGATTCTTTTTTTAATTTGTTAGTGCAACCTTGTCAATAACCTTACAAAATTTGTATTATTATTATTATTTCTACTTTATACTTTATGAAACTGAGGTACAGAGAAGCAAAGCACCTTGCCCAAGGTCATATGACTTGTCAGAGACAGAGTCAAAATTTGACCTATTATTCAAGATTCTGAAGCCTGAACTTTATAAACTTCTGGAATGATTCTTGGGCTGGAGGTATACAGAAGAGCATAAACAAAGGGGCAAAATTAAGAAAACAAGAGACATATAAGGGAAACAGTAAAGAGTTCAGCTGGTTTTTATATTTGTAGAAGCTGGTACAGTAGAAAGACATCTGAATGCAGATAACCTGAAATGCCAAACAGAGAAACATGGCCTTTATTCAGCAGACATACATAGGAGTGACATGATGAATGTGTCCTTTTGAGAATATTAATCAAGTGCCACTGTGCTAGATGGATTTAAGAGCAAGACTGAAGGACAGGAGACAAGTCAGGGCCCTTGATGTTGCTCAGCAATCTTATTCCTTAGCATTTCCCGCTCTCCTTCCTTTCAGCAGGTTCCGAGCTTCTTTTTAACACTTTTCTTCAGTCCCTTACCAACCCTCCAATCCCACTGCTTGCACTTTTAGCAACTGACCTTTATTGAGAGAAAGTTAGAGGACTTAGGTAGAAATGCCTTCCATTCTCGACTCTTTATTGCCAAATTTATTTCTAGCTTGACCCATCCTATCTTCCTTACTAATAATAGCTACCATTTTGTGCACTTACTATCTCATGTAATCATTACAACTATACTGTGAGAAAGGTTTAGTTATCCTCAATTTGTAACTGAGAAAATTGAGGTTTGGAGTGGTTATGTGTTTGTCAAGTTTGCCCAGATAGCAAGTGGCAGATTTGGGACTTGAACCTAGGGCTATTTGATTTCAAGATCACCTAATAGCTACTATAGTCTGAGATTGACAGGTATCTGCATCACTCCTCCTGTGCTCCATTCCATCCACCTCCTCCAACCCCTTTGGGGTCCTTCTCCAGCAACTATCACGTCTTCTCCTGTAAGTCAACCTCTCTGTTTTCATAGACATTTCCCTCTTGGGGAATGTAAAACCCTGAACTTTCATCTACTAAAAAACAATATCTAACAAAGAGTCAATTTTGCCCATATTTTCCCTATAAACATCATCCTACTTCATACTATTTGTTTCACATGTCTAGATATTTGTTTACCCTGTCTATTTCCTTAATTCCCACACTGAAGTCTGGTTTCATTCTCTACTATTACATGGTATCATTTTTGCTAAAGCCACCCAAATTAACAAATCCTATTTCAATCCTCATATTGCTTAGTCTGTTTCCAGTCTTCTCCTCCTTGTCCCTCTTCCACTGTGTCTTTTAGTCTCAACTTTGATAGCATTACTTTACTTAAGATACTCATTGTTTATCTAGATAAATCTCCTCTTTCCTCCTCTTACCATCTCTAATCTATTCTCTACAGTGTCTATAGGAGTGAACTTCCTAAAATGTAAATCTAACAATGTGATTGCCCTGTTTGAAATTCTTCAATTAAAATATAGAACTACATAGTATGTTGTACATGGCTGTTATAGAATTATGGCCCTTCTTTAGACTTATAGCCTTATCTTCCCCCTCTTCTTCTTGTACAACCTGTTTTCCAGCCATATTGAGTGCCTTATTTTCTCATACTCCCATGCTTTTATATGTGCTTTGCTCCCTATGTTTCATACATTTCTTCTTCTTGGTCACTGGTTGAACTTTTTCAAAACTCAAATGTAATTTCCCATGTTCTATAATACCTGACTCAGCTCCCTGCAACCTCTCCACTCCTGCCTCTTCCACAGGTCCAAATCCCCAAGACAAAGTTTGTTGCTCTGCCCTCTGTTTCAACACTGTACCTCTGATAGTACTAATAGATTTCAATAACTATGATTATATGCCCCAATGAGACTATAAATTCCTCAAAGACAGAAGAAACTGGCTCATAAATAAACATTTTTGTATCCTCAGTACTTGGCACATAGTACATGTTCAGTGAATGTTTGTTGAATTTAAAGAATGAATGAATGAATGAGGCTGTGAACTTGTCCATATATAAAATAACAAAGACTCAACCTATGGTAGCAATCACAGGCATATGACCATAGGCAAATAAAAGACAGATTAGGCCTTGGCTGGGAATTGAAAAGAAAAGATGAACAAAGGTGACTTGGGATGTTGGTATCAATGACAGAAAACTGAAAGTTTATCAACAAAAATGGATTGAAGCAAAAATGCTAAAATGGGACTGGTTATATTTAATATAAACATGAAACATCCAAGTAGTGATTTGGAGCCATTGAAAATAGAGGTACAGGGCTGGCAGAGTGGCGCGAAGGTTGGGAGCTGGCTTGGGATGTCGGAGGGCCCTGGTTCGGATCCCGCATGTGGGGGCCAGTGACACTGCCCTCCACAGCTGGGATGCTGAATGGCAGCTCAACCTGGAGCTGGGCTGCCGCGGGTCGCCGGCGATGG
>NW_017732330.1:240710-251046 GCF_001890085.2 Hipposideros armiger | reverse complement strand
CACTGTTCCCATCCCCCCAATTCCCCAATAAAAAATCTTTTAAAAAAAGAAAGAAAATAGAGGTACAGATTTCTGATCAAGATGGTGGAGTAGGTAAAAGCTGTGCTTGCATCTTCTCATGACCACATCAAAATTACAAGTAAATTTTGTAACAACCATCATTGAGAATCACCTGAAGTCTAGCTGAACAGTCCTATAACTAAGGGTACACAGAAGAAGCCACGTCAAGACTGGTAGGAGGGGCAGAGACACACAATGGTCCACATATGCACATGTGGTACTTAAAGAACAAGAGGGATAACTCAGTTGCAGAGGTCCCCCTTGAGGAGTGAGGGGTCACAGCCCCACAACAAGCACCCCAGTTTAGGGTTCAGTGCCAGAAAGAGAAGTCCCCATAACTTCTGACTGTGAAAACCTGCAGAGATAGTGACTGAGTGAGACGGAGGACAGATGGAAACCCAGGTGTTTCTCTTAAAGGGTCCACATACAGACTTACTCACTGACAGACTCATTCTCTTTGAGCTTCAGTGCTGGGGAAGCAGCTTGAAAGGAGCCAGGGACATACAGGGATGAACTGAATTGTCAAGCTTCAGGGTGATGGCTGAAGGGGCAGCTTTTTCTCAGACATAAGGTGGCAGAGTCATTGTTTCTTTGTTGAGTCCTACCCTCTCCCTGCATGCAGATACAGGTAACCACCATATCTGAGTTTCCATCAACTAAGCTAACACCATTTACCTTGCCCTGGTGATTCTCTGAGACCCTGCCCCTCCTAACTTGCAGGCTCACCCAAGCCACTTCCAGGGCCTTTTCCATACAAACAGCTTGTCCTGGCTCCTACTGCAGACTTTCCTAAAATCTCTCAAAGGTTTATAAATCACAAACAAGCAGCATCTGGCTTTGGCATGCCACATACCTCTTGCTAAGCAGCCCCTAGCCTAGCACTAGCAGTAACTGGCTTCAGTTTGCAGCCCAGACTCTCCCAGGCATGTCCAAGCCCAGAACAAGAGGAATATATCTGTAGATGCTTTGTGACCCATGCCAAGTGGCCCCAGGCATGGCACAGGAAGAAGCTGAACTTGGCCTGTGGCAGGACCCCTCCCAGGAGTCCACAGGGCCAACACTCTCTATGGCCAACCTCAGACTGTGCTGGAGGACTACCAGGCCACCACCACAGACAACACACCCAAAGGATAGATTTGGTGGCCACCAGAGGATCCTTCTTTTTAGGGTCAGCCCCTGCACAACAGCTCCTCATGGCCAGTCCTCAAAACAAGTCAGCCTGAGAGTTACTCCCTCCCACTGATGTGCAAATGGCAACCAAGGCTCAACTACAACAGGAGGCCACACACAAACCATTAAATGGACACACCTGGAGCACCTGGCTCAGGAGACTGTGCCACTGGACCCCACAGGACACCTACAACATTAGGCTACTCTATTAAGATTGAGAGACATAGCAACACTACCTAATACATAGGAACAAACACAGGGACACAGCCAAAGTGGGGAGACAAAGAAACATTTCCCAAACAAAAGGACAGAACAAAGCTCTAGAAAAAGAACTAAACAAAATAGAGACAAGCAATCTACCAGATGCAGAGTTCAAAACACTAGTCATAAGGATGGTCAATGAACCCAGGAAGAACTTCAACAAAGAGATAGAAACACAAAAATGGAAATAGAAAACATAAAAAAGAACCAGTCAAAAATAAAGAATACAATAACTGAAATGAAGAATACATTAGAGGGAATCAACAGATTAGATGAAGCAGAGGATCAAATCAGCAATTTAGAAGATAAGGTAGAAAACATCCAAACAGAACAGAAAAAAGAAAAAAGAATCCAAAATAATGAGGATAGTTTAAGGGGCCTCTGGGACAACATCAAGAGTACCAACATTCACATCATAGGATTACCAGAATGAGAAGAGAGAGAGCAAGGAATTGAAAACCTATTTAAAGAAATAATGACAGAAAACTTCCCTAATCTGCAGGAGGAAATAGATATACAAGCACAGAGAGTCCGAAACAAGATGACCCCAAAGAGGCGCACAGCAAGACACATCATAATTAAAACACCAAAGGTTAAAGACAAAGAGAGAATCTTAAAAGCAGCAAGAGAAAAGCAGTTAATTACCTACAAGGGAGCTCCCATAAGACTGTCAGCTGATTTCTCAACAGAAAATTTGCAGGCCTGAAGGGATTGATATGAAATATTCAAAGTGATGAAAAGCATGGACCTACAACTAAAATTACTCTACACAGCAAAGCTATCATTTAAAATTTAAGGAGAGATACAGGGCTTCCCAGACAATAAAAAGCTAAAGGAATTCATCACCACCAAACAAAACATATTACAACAATGTTAAAGAGACTTCTTTAAGAAGAAGAAGAAAAGATCAAAATATGAATAAAGAAATGGCAATAACTACATACCTATCAACAATTGCTTTCGGGCCGGCCGAGTGGCACGATGGTTAAGAACTGGCTTGGGATGCCAGAGGGCCCCGGTTCGGGTCCCACATATGAGGGCCAGTGACACTGCCCTCCACAGCTAAGATGCTGAACAACAGCTCAACCTGGAGCTGGGCTGCTGTGAGTCACCGGTGACGGCATAGGCTGCAGCCCCTGTGGCAGTGGGTTGCCATGGGCTACTGTATGTAGCCAGCAGTCAGCGTGAGTGGCCAGCAGCCACAGTGAGTGGCAGTCCAGAAGCCAGCGATGTATCTGCCTTGCCCGGGAAGAGTGCAATGATGGTGCCAAATTGGGCCAGTGAAGCAACGTCCTCCACAACTAGACTGAAGAACAAAAAGACAGCAACTTGTCTGTCCCCTCCCCCCAATTCCCCAGCACTGTTCCCATCCCCCCAATTCCCCAATTAAAAAATCTT
This sequence comes from Hipposideros armiger, assembly GCF_001890085.2. Lineage (NCBI taxonomy): Eukaryota > Metazoa > Chordata > Mammalia > Chiroptera > Hipposideridae > Hipposideros > Hipposideros armiger. Next base: position 248,157 of record NW_017732330.1, on the reverse strand, counting down.
AAAAAAAAAACAATTGCTTTCAATGTAAATAGATTTAATGCTCCAATCAAAAGACACACAGTGGCTGAACAGATTAGAAAACAAAACTCTTACAATATGCTGCCTTCAAGAGACTTACTTCAAATAAAAAGACATACACAGACTGAAAGTAAAGGGATGGGAAAACTTATTTCACGAAAATGGAAACAAAACAAAACAACAACAAACTGGTATATACTTATACTAGACAAAATAGATTTTAAAACAAAGATTATAACAAGAGACAAAGAACCCAGTAATCCCACTTCTGGGTATTTATCTGAAGAAACCCAAAACGCTACTTTGAAGGGACATGTGCATTCATATGTTCATTGCAGCATTATTTACAATAGCCAAGATATGGAGGTAACCTGGGTGTCCATCAATGACTGAATGGATAAAGAAGAGGCAGTACATACATACAGTGGAATATTACTCATCCATAAACAATAATGAAATCTTGCCATCTGCACCAACCATGGATTGACTTAGAGTGTGTAGTGCTGAGTGGAGTAAGTCAGACAGAGAAAGACAAATGCCATGTGATTTCACTTATATGTGGAATCTAAAGAACAAAATAAACAAACAAAACAGAAACAGGCTCATAGATACAGAAAACATTTTGATGGTTGCCAGATAGGAGGCTGGCTGGGGGCCTGGGTGAAAAAGGTGAAGGGATTAAGAAGTACAAATTGGCAGTTACAAAACAGTCATGGGGATGTAGGGCATAGCATAAGGAATATAGTCAATAATATTGTAATAACTATGTATGGTGTCAGATGGGTACTAGATTTATTGGGGTGATCATTTTGTAAGTTATATAAATGTCTAATCACTATGTTGTACACCTGAAACTAATACAATATTGTATGTCAAATGTAACTGAAAAATTTAAAAATATATTTTTAAAAAAGAAAATAGGGGTACAAAGCTTGGGAATGAAGTTGAGGTTTCCAATGTAGAACCTGGAAATGGCCTTCTCTTACAGAAAACAGATGTCCCAACAGGACTTATTTTTATTAAAATTTCCCTGCATCATTTTTTTTTACCTCTCACAGATTTGGTGAAGATAGTTATTAAGAGCTTCCTATTTATAAGCCAAGAGTAAATTACTGTGGTTGCATCTGTGTGAGTAAATGAGAGGTGAGGACAGACATCCAGGTTCCTTTTCAGCGATCCATTCATTCAATAAATATTCAGCAAGCATCTATGCTCTACCACACTCTGTGGTAGGTGCTTGACTGAACAAGACAAAGTCCCTGCCTTCATGTGATGCATGGGGTTGTGAACAAAACACCATAAAACAAATAATCACATGAATGTATATAAAAGAAACCATAAATTAGAAATTATGAAAATCATGATGAAGTCAAAGTAGAGAATAATTGGAATTCCTCAAGAATTTTTTGAGGAAGTGATATTTAAGCTGAGACCTTGATGTTTAACCTTCTCAATGGTCATTAACTTAAAAATAAGGCTAAGAATATAAATTAGGAGCCATTCAATGTTGGGGATATTCAAGTGATCTTCTCAACTTGAATGCATATCCAACTGATTCTCTCAACCTGATATATATATATATATATATATATATATATATATATATATATATATCACCACCATTCTCACAAATCTACCTAGTTATGGCTACATAGGAGCAAAGATTTATGGGATCAGGGGATAGGAAGGGCTTCGTGGTAACTAGTCTCCAAAGATGACTCCCAATGAACCATACTTCCCAGTGTTCACGCCCTTATATAGTCCCCTACCACATTGACTCTGAGCTGGCCCTGTGACTTCTTTTCACCAATAGTGTGTGGCAGAAATGATGCTTTGTAATTTCTGAAGGTGGGTCTTAAGGGATCTGAAGTTTTTGTTTTCACCACTTAGTACACTCCTTCTTGAACCCAGCTGTCTTGCTATGAAGAAGCCCAAGCAACCATGTAACAAGGCCTACATGAACCACTTAGCCAACAGTCCAACTGAACTCCCAGCCAACAGCTAGCTCCAACCAACTAGCCCATATGAATGAGACCATTTCAGACATTTCAGCCATCCCAGAAACTAAACTGATAGCACATGAAGCAAAACTACCAAGTCAACACACAGGGTCATGAAAAATAATAAACCATTGTTGTTTTAAGCCACTAAGTGTTGTAGTGGTAAGTCCTTACACACATGAAAGACCAAAAGTAAGATAATATGTTAAGGCAGAGCTGCATAAATTACCTTTTTTGTGCTTTTTGGTTTTTATTTATTTCATATTTTCCATACCTTTCTCACTTATAATGATCAGCAATTGCCTATATAATTAGAAAACATAAACATTTAAAGAATTTAAAAGCATTCCTGAGTGGTTTGGGTAGAGCCTTGGCCAGAGGCTTGAATGGTGAGCCAAGAAGAAATGCAAACTAAAAACTAAAACAATTATAATTATAGTTGATACACATAAGTGTAGTGTTAAAACACACCTGCACCAGGATAACTTTTGAATACGTTTTGAAGTGAAGTTAAACACAATAAAGAACTAACATCATCAGGCTCTAACACCCTTGAAATTTTCCAGAAATCCTTTCCAAAATTTCCACAAAACTCTCAACCTACCTCTTCATTCTCCTCTAATGAAACCTGATTTTCTCCAAGTGCTAGCATTCCAAATACATAAAATAATTTTCTTATATAATTTTATTGTTTTTTTCATTTACTCATTTAAAAGCATCACTTTCTTTTCATTTGCATCACAAATGGCTCCAACTTCAACTACATTATAAAGTAAATTGGTTTGATGAGCTAGTCTTGGAAATTAACAACCAATTATAAAGAATTTCCTTCCTGTCTTTTTTTATTACACAAAGATATTTATTACTACATAATTCAAAAAATAGTTTAGATTATTATTTCTCATAATGAATTTTGAATTTCAGTGCTTTTAGCCTCCCCTTCCAACTTTATTGAGCTACAATTGACAAAATAGTAAGATATTTAAAGTGTATAATATGATGATTTTACATACACATACATTGTATAAGGATTCCCCCTATCTAGTTAGCTAAAACATCCATCACCTCATGTATTTACTGTTTTAAAATGAGAACATTTAAGTTGTACTCTTTTAGCAAATTTCAAGTATACAATAGTGTTTTCAACTACAGTCATCACGTTATATATTAAATCCTCAGACTTTATTCATCTTATAACTGAAGTTTGTACCCTTTTACCAAACTCTCCCTATTTTCCCCACCCCCAGCTCCCTGGCAACCACAATTTTACTCTTAGTTTCTATGAGTTCAACACTTTATTTTACATTCTACATGTAAGTGAGGTTATACAGTATTTGTCTTTCTGTCTGACTTATTTCATTTAGCATAATGCCCTTAAGGTCCATCCATGTTTACCCAAATGGCAGGATTTCCTTCTTTATAATGGCTCAATAATATTTCACTACATATAACATTTTCTTTATCCATTTATCCTTCAACTGACATTTAGGTTGCTTCCATACCTTGGCTATTGTGAATACTACTACTGCAAGCATAGGCGTACAGATATCTCTTCAAGATAACGATTTTGTTTATAAAAGAATTTCTATAGGAAAATGAATCCGTACTTCAGACAACTAACATACAAATAATCTGCAGATCAAACCATTTGTAAATGAGCAATGACCTGTTTGTGATCGATAAATGTCAGATGAATGTTGCAGATAATAAATGCTATTAGAATTCAGATGGAAAGAGCCCTCTGTATTAAAGATTCTGGTAAGGATACTACAGATGAGACAAAAAAGCATCCTAGGTAGGAAAAATAGTAGGAGCTGGGGAATTAAAGCAGGAATTGCCCAGGGTATATTTAAGGCTCATTGCTGGAGTGAATGGCTTGGATGGAAAATGTTAGATGGAGCCATATTATAGAGATGTGTGAGGGTCTATTACAGCAAGTTATAGAAGGATACAGAATTTATATGATCTCTTCCATTAGTATTCTCAACCAAATGAAACATAGAGTAATACATAGCTCTGTGTATGTGTGTATAGAAATCATTACCTTCCCCTCCAAATTATAGTCTATCCTTTAACTGTACTCCTAATCTCAGTGAATGACACCACCATCCACTCATCTGCACCAGGTCAAAACCTGAGAAATTTTCATTGATACATCCTACTTCTTCATTCCCACAAACAAGCCATCAGCAATTCCTGTAAGCTCTAGCCCACAAACATATCCTAAATTCACCCCCTTCCTTCCTGCCATAGTATCTGCCACTGCTACCTCCGTAGTCCAAGCCACAAATGTCTCTCACCTGGACTCCATATCTTCCTGCATCCCTACTTTCACCTTCAATCAATCTACTGCACACTGCAGTGACCTTACCGAAAGCCAATCTTATTGTGTTACCCATGGTTTAAACTCCTCAGTGGTTTCCTATTATTTTTAGGAAAAACAAACAAACTTCTTAACATGGCCTTTCATGGCTCGTCCCCTACTATATTTCCAATCACACCTCAAATCATACACCTCCCTACTCTCTAAATTCAGCTACACTAGCCTTCTTTCAATGCTTTCTCCTTCTCATGTCTCTACTGTCAGTGGGACTTTGAATACACTGTTCCCTCAGCTTTAAGTGTTCTTCCTTTTCTTCACACTTCACCCACTTAACTCCTATTCATTCTTCAGATTTCTACTACATAGCAATTCCCCTGAGAAGCCTTACTTGATCTGCCAGTCTAAATTAGGCTATCATATTATTACTCACAGCACGTGAAACTTTTCTTTCCCAGCACTTTTCAAAGTTGGACCTTTAGGTTTGCCTGTATGATTATTTAATCAATGTCTGTCTCTCTTATTAGATTGTAAGCTCCAGCTAAGGGGGCGGCAGGGCCTATATGTGTTTTGCTTTCCAGTGCTCCCCTATCCCATTTCTCCCCTCTTCCCAGAAATATTAGAAGTCAGGGGGAGGAAGGAAGGAAGCTATAATGATTGCTACAGAAGTAATCTCTGAGTGTTCTCCGTTTCAGTTGGCAATGGACCCCGTATATGACAGTAGTCCCATAAAATTATAACGGAGCAGGAAAATTCCTGTCATCTAGTGACATTATAGCCATTGTAATGTTATAGCACAGTGCTTTACTCATGTATTTGTGGTGATGCTGGTATAAACAAACCTACTGCACTGCCAGTCATATAAGAATATAGCAACACACTTATGTACAGTACCTAATACTCGATAATAATAATAAATGAGTATATGGCTGGTTTATGTATTTATTATTCTACACTCTACACTTTTTATCATTATTTTAGAGTATACCATATATATATATATATATATATATATATATATATATATGGTAAAACAGTATGCTGCATTATGCTGACAGCAGTCTCATGTATCTCCTGTTTACTATGTCTATTGATTGCATCATTTTTTCTTGTGCTTGATTTAATCTCTTGTTGTTTTGTTAATCATGGTCCCTAAGCACACAAAATCCACTGCTGATGTTGCCAGTAAGAGGCCACATCAAGTGATTGACCTGGAAATGAAATTAAAAGTGATTAAGAACTATGAAGGTGGGAAATATGTGATGGTTATCGAATGTGCACCAGTCAGGCATGTCCCATTCCAGCATAGCTATTATCTTGAAGAAGAAGAGCAAAGTGATGGAAGCTGTTAAAGTATCTGCTTCATTGAAGGCAATGAGACTAACACAAATTCAAGAAGGGCTTATATCAGACATGGAGAAACTTCTAATGTCCTGGATTGAAGACCAGACTCAGTACCATGATAATCACGGCCAAAGCAAAAGTTTGTTTATGATGTTGAAAGAAAAGGCTAGATCTGACCACAATGTTGAATTTATTGCTAACTCTGGGTGGTTTAAATGATTCAAGAATTATTATTCATTACATAATGTGAAAGTGAATGGTGAGTCTGCAATTGCTGATATGAAGGCAGCTGAAGACTTTTTGGAAACTCTAGATGAGCTGACTGTGGAGGAAAATTACTTGCCAAAGCAAATATTCAACATAGATGAAACCTCCATATTCTGGAAACAGATGCCTGAAAGGCCTTTCATCCATAAGAAGGCCAAATAAATGCCAGGTTTCAAGGTTTTTAAAGACAGAATAATGGTCTTGTTTGGGGGCAATATTTCAGGCTACGAATTGAAACCCTTTATGATCTGGCACAGTGAGAACCGCGGGGCCTTCAAGCATAATAGTGAGCACACACTGCCAGCATATTACAGGAGCAATAAGAAGTCATAGGTGACCCAGCTCCTCTTCCAAGATGTCCTCCTGAATTGCTATGTAAGCAAAATTGAGAAGTACTGTTTGTAGAGTAACATACCTTTCAAGATTTCGTTTGTTGTTGATAATGCTCCCAGACACTCTCCTTCTATTAGTGATCTACATCCCAATATCAAAGTGGTGTTTCTCTCTGCAAAACCACCTCTTTTAGTCAACCAATGGATCAAGGAGTTATAGCAGCTTTTAAGGTCTACTACCTGAGGAAGCCATTGCCCCAGCTATTGCTGCAACTGAAGAAGACACTGAGAAGACATATGCAATTCTAGAAAAATTATAACATCTCTGACTGCTTCAAGGACCTTGTTTGGCTTTGGGATGATATCACCAAGGAATGTATGAGTGACATCTGATAGAAGAAACTCCAGAGGTTCATTCATGCCTTCAAAGGATTTGCCAAGGATGAGGACATTGCAAAACATCAACAAGGCTGTGGTTGAGATGGCGAACAACTTTAGCCTGGGTGTGGTGAGAATGACATTGGGGAGCTCCTAGAGGTGGTTCCTGAGGAATTGACTAATGAGTTGTTGGGGCTGGAGTAGGAACAAGTAGCTGAAGAAGAGGCAAGAAAAAAGGAAACTGCAGGAGAAGAAAAAGAAGAACCCTCTAAAAGAATTCACAGTGAAGGGTTTAACAGAAGCATTGCAGACCTCAACAAACTCCTCAAAATGTTTGAAAACATCGACCCCACCCAACACCGAAAGGTTTTCATTAATAGGGAGGAATTTCATGGTGCATAATCTGCTTATAAGCAAATCTATGATATAATAAATAAATAAATAAATAAATAAATAAATAGGCAAATCGCCATGGACATATTTCTGAAAAGAGCGACACCTCCTCAAGAAGAGCCTGAGCTTTACAACATTATTGATTATATTCTCCACACTGTATTTCACATTTCCATGACTATTTTGTGACTACCAATTTGTACTTTCTAATGCCTTCACCTTCTCCCCATCCCCCAACCCCCTCCCATCTAGCAACCATCAGTTATTTTCTCTGTATCTCTGAGACTATTTCTGTTTACTTTTTAAGTTTATAAAGTAAAAAAGTTACAATAAGCTAAGGTTAATTTATTATTGAAGAAAGAAAAAATTTATAAATTTGGTGTAGCCTAAGTGTA
>NW_017732330.1:238895-239855 GCF_001890085.2 Hipposideros armiger | reverse complement strand
AAATTTATAAATTTGGTGTAGCCTAAGTGTACAGTGTTGATAAAGTCTATAGTAGTGCACAGTCATGTCCTAGACCTTCACACTCACTCGCCACTCACTCAGTGACTCACCCAGAGAAACTTCCAGTCCTGTAAGCTTTATTCATGGTAAGTGCTCTACACAGGTGTACAAATTTTTATCTTTTATGCCATATTTTTCCTGTAACTTTTTATGTTTAGATATGCTTAGATATACAAATACTCACCATTGTGCTACAATTGCCTACAGTATTCGGTACAGTAGTATGCAGCATAGATTGGTAGCCTAGGACCAACAGGCTGCACCATACAGCCTAGGTGTGTAATAAGCTCTACCATCTAGGTGTGTGTAAGTACACTCTGTGATATTTGCATAATGATGAAGTCACTTTATGACACATTTCTCAGAGCATATCCCTGTCATTAAGTGATGCATCACTGTATAGTTAAAAGAACTATAGCTTCTGATCAGTAGGTCCAAAGGACAATGGACTTCATAACTAAAATAATTTGCTACAAACAAATGATGGAACCAATTCACAGCCTTATGGCAGTTTCATAATTCACATTGCTGAGAGAGGGGCCAGTAGGATTCATCTAATCAGTGTCATGGGGCCCTGAGTATGGTTCAAACATCAAAGACAAAATACTGGGCTAAAAGTTTTCAGCTTTCCTGAGGTTACTAGTTAACAAACCTAAGATCTTTGTTTATTTGCTCTTCTGTGGGCTGTACGTCCTTTCAGGCTTCTTAAACAGAATATAACAGAATGATAACTGTGGAATGCAAATACCCAGAGTTTAAAGTACTTGGGTGAATATGAACCTCAAACTAACCCCAACTAATTATTCTAACAAGAGGAAAGGCAGTGGATGTGTTTTTCCTTTATTCTTGTAAAGATAAGATATCAACTGAGCATTGCCAGGCTGTCTTTATAGAGCTGAC
>NW_017732330.1:229315-238770 GCF_001890085.2 Hipposideros armiger | reverse complement strand
GGGAGGAGGGGAACAAACACCACAATATGTACCCTTCAAAGCCGTCAACCTACCAGGCCCATTTACAATAACCATAATGTGTAGGTACAAAAGAGGTGACTGGCAGGGGCCTGGCGTGGCACTGTGACTTGGTTCTTCACAGCTTCCAATCTCCTATAGAGATGCCCCCTTCCCACATGCTTGTCTCCTATAAGACTGTTCATGTGTGACACATATTAAAATGACCCCAGGTATATAGACAAGGGAATGTCAGATGCGTAATCAAGGAAGGGAAACACCATGAAACCAGAATAATCATATAAAACAAGAAACCAGCTTTGTCATCTTCCATATTGGTTTTTGTTTTGTTTTGTTTTTTTCAAAGGTATCCCCAAAGTCCAACCCCTCTATTGTTAACTCTCCTGTCTTATAACTAAGTTAGAAGTGTCTGGAACCAGCCTGCTTCAATTCAAATCTCAATTCTGCCATGTGAGCCTTGGGCAAGTGAATTAACTCTTTGTCTGCTTTCTCCTCTGTAAACTGGGAAGAATAACAGCACCTATCTTAGGTTTTCTGTGTCAAGAAAGTATCTTATAAAAAACTTAATACAGTGCCTAGCTCATAGGATTTTGATAATCAATAGAGTAGCTATTATTATTATTCATTTAGCTAAGGGACAGGGTAATTAGTCAGTTGCATCAGCCAAGACAAACTAGGGCAAAACTTAAGATCAGACAGTCATGAATTGTAAGCTTCTTTCTTTCAATATACTGGCATCTTGCTTGCTTTCCCTTTGACTTCTAAATTAAAACAAACAAACAAACAAAAACCTGCTTGTGTTCAAATTGTTTCTCTACCACTTACTCTCTGTGTGACATTCATTAAGTTACTTAACCTCTGTGTCTCAGGTTCTTCACTTACAAAAAGAGTATAATAGCATCTTTATGATAAGGTCATTGTGAGGATTAAATGGGTTAATTCGCATAAAATTATTAAAACAATGCCCTCTAGAAATACTGAATGAGACTGGGACAAGATTGAAGAAATCCAGGGAAAGTCAATTTTAAAGATGAGGAAACTGGAATACAAAGAATTTAAGTAACTTGTCTAAAACCTTACAGCTAGAAGCGGTGGATCTAGGATTTGAGCATAGTCTAAATGTACTGTTTTTCCTAGAGATTTTTCTCCTCCCTTATTACCCAATTCTCCCTTGCATGACCTGGCTCCTTCACAGTAGTATATTCACTAGTCCTCAAATGTACCTTGTGCCAACACACCTTTACACACACTGTATCCCTTGCTTGGAATGTCCTTTCCCATCCCTTTATTCCTCTTAATCAAGGCCTAAATGAAATTCCGCCTTGCAAAACTGAGTTCCACCGACTTGATCTCCAGCCCACATTGATCTCTTTGCCTCTGGAATTCTCAGTGTCTACATCAAACCCTTAACATTACCACTAATGACTAATACTTAGTGCCTACTGTGTACCTAGGTATCAGGCTAAGCAGTTCAATGCATGATCTTATTTAATCCTCCCTAGAAGCCCAGAGCTAAGCGTTTGTTATAGTAACCTCATTTTATAGATGAGGAAACTGAGGCTCAGCAAGGTTATATAATTGTTCATGACTAGTAAATGGAGGAGACACGGTTCCAATCCAAGCCATGTGATCCCTAAGACCACAACATTCCACTGACTGGTGTCCTTAGGCTTCTGTTTTCATGTCTCTCTCAGCTTGATTCTGAGCTAATTGAGGGGAACAACTGTGTTTTTTTCCTCTTTATAGTTCCAGTGTGCCTAGTGGCATAGCGCTTGGCAAGGAATAAATATCTATTTAATAAGAATCAGCTTCCAACTTAATCCACAATTTCACCTTGAAAATCAAACAGAAACAAACATGAATCATGTTTATGGATGAAATTAAGCAAGGTAGTGTGGCTTAATCATCAGTTTCATTAGTCATTAGTGGCAGGATGATGTCTGTATACTCTGGAACCTGAGATAAGATTCTTTTTGCCTTTCTGTCTTTCTTCCATCACTCACTCATTCACCAAACTGTAATTGAGGCATAAAGCATGCAGAGGGTGCTTTGGGAGTATAGAGAAAAGAAGTGACTAGGGATGTGGGGTGGGCACGGGAGGGTGTTGGGGAAGGTTTCTCAAAGAAGGTGGCTTAGCCCCATTCAGCAGCCATTGCAATACCATTTCAATGTGGATGCATAATAAATGGCAGCAATAGTACCAATACCTAAATAAATAATAGAAATGGAATAGAGTTGACAGAGATCATTTGATTTTAGAATTCTTAGTGAAAGCAAGTTAGGGAAAAGATCTTGAGGCTTAAGAGCATGGGATCCGCCAGGGCTTAAAGCATAGGTTCTTTGTAAGAAGTAAAAGATGAGGGTATAAAAAAAAAGAATTGCCAGGTATGGAATGCCTCTTAATTGCCAGATGTTTGATGTACATTATTTCAATTAGTCCCCAAAGGGATCATGTGAGACGAGTCTTTTCTTTCATTTTATGGTAATAATGCTGAGAACAGGAAGGTAAAGTGACTTGAAAACTGTGAAGATCAGTTTGACTTCAGTTTTAGCGCTCTTCCCAAGGATACTGGTAGCAAACTCTCATATAGGGCTTACTAATTACAAAGCATGTTTCTTAGGGTGTTATGTGTACTAGGTTATTTAATTCTCTCAACACCCCTAATGAGGTAGGCACTAATATTACCATATAATTTTACAGATAATGAAATTGAGACACAAGGAATTAATGAAGTTGCCCTAGGTCACACAGCAAAGAAAATGATGGAGCCGGAATTTAAATACAAGTCATATGTCTCTTAAAACATGTCCTATAGGCTGCTTCCACTACGTTAGGCCTAGTTAGCTAGAAAGCGGCATTTGCCTTCCCAATTCTGCCAGGCCATTAGCACAAATTCTTTCTCTGAAGGTGTCTGATTGGGGTAGGTGCTACAGGGAGTAGGAAAAGAGACCTGGAGTCAGCAGAGGAAATCAGCATTTCTTACTATCTTTTTTGCTTTACCTCTAGGTCAAACAGGTGGGTGTGTGACAGCCTAGGGGCATAGAGGTCACAAACTGCTTTCTCACCCCTACCCCTGAATCCAACAATGGCATAGTCAGTCTTTTCAGAGATACCCCATAACTAACCCCCTCAACCTCATCCTAGAGAAATGCAAAATAATTGATGCTAAAGCCTTAAATTTCTCCTCAGTTAGCCGTATTTACTGCCCAAAATGAGTACCATGCCAATGAGGAGTGCCAGAATTAATGCATGACGGTTATTCCCCTTTAAGAAAGTTTGAACTTATATAGATTCCTGTTTCCTCTTTGTTAGTATGGTGGAACAGAAGCTAGGGTAGGACATGCATGATATTTTCTAGTTCTGGATTGCAGGGACCCAAGGTAAGGAACAAAAGAATAGTCTAGAGCAGGGGTCAGCAAACTTTTAAGACGGAAGAGCCACCAGGGGTCAGCAAACTGTGTTTCACAAGCTGCAGGCTCTGAAGTAAAATTGAAAATGAAAATAAAAGTATCATAGTTTCATTTATAAAATTTTTAAAGGATATTATTCACATAATGGTGATTATGTAAAAATACATTTATGGCTTTCAAATAATTTTTAACTTGTTCTGAGGGACAGGATTGGCTCTTCCAGGGTCGGCAAACTTTTGAGAAAGAGCCACATGTGGTTTGTGAGCCACAGTTTGCCAGACCATGGTCTAGACCAAAGCAAGCCCCATGAAAACTCCCTTTCCTTACAGTAACAAACCTGCTGATTTGCCCTAGTATAGGTTGTCAATATAAATATATCTCCTGACCCCCTTACTATCCAACTTAGATTTCACTTCTGTTGCCTTGTTTTTTGACAAATCAGCTGATTATATGTCATCAACATTTGCCATGTCACTTTGGTGAATGAGTTTGAGCAATGTTTGTTAGTTGGTCCATACTGTATCTCCTAAAGGCACTTCTATCTGGCTTGCCAACTCCTCACTTCGTGCCCTGCCACTCAATGACATTCAACTCAGGCTCCCCCCCCCATTTTTGGAATGGAGTGTATCATTTTTCGAGAAGCCCCACTGAACTGGCTGGGACACCACTGCTTACAGAAAGGCATACACTAATTGAAGTGGGCAGCCCCCCAATCCTATCATGAGTAAGAAATGAAGCATATACTTGATCTCACTTTTTCCAATCTGTAAGGCACTACAGAGAATGGTTTGTAACAAGCCAGAGAATTTCCATTCTAAGTGTTTTCTGCAGCTTGACTTTATTATACCTTTAATTAAATTAATGTTGTGGCACTGCCCCCAGCAGAGGTGATAAAGGTGGTTACCTGAGATGATTTCTGAGGGAATAAAGGGCTCCTCCAACCTGTAGGCAGAGAAAAGTGTTGGCTGAAACCAAGTGGGCAGAAACTATTGTGGGGAAGGAAAGAAGGAGAAAGAAGGAGGAGGGGAAGGGAGGTAAGAGGAACATATGGAAAGGTGAGAGCAAGTGTAACACTGCGTAGCCAAGGCCAGAGAGAAGGTGAAGGATGCAATAGCTGCTGATCAAGCCCTACAGCATGGAGCTGAGCTATCTGGAAGAGTTTTTTTGTTTTGTTTTTTCTCAGAAATAACCAGATCAGTGAGCATATTAAGGACCTCATTGAGCACAACTGTGGCTATAGCTGCTGGAGTTGTGGAGTGGGGAGAGCAAAAGACAAACTACTGGATGTGAGAATGATGACGGGGTTGGAGGCGGAGGATAGAGAATAGAGGGGAAAATGCAACAATCTGTAAGGGAATAGTAGAAAAACATTAAAGGTGGGATTCAGATGTTGACATTTTCTTTGCTGTCCAGTGTCAGAGTCTCACAGGGAAGAAAGAATTGCACAATCCTCAAGGTGAAAGGAAGACATGTGAGGAATCACTGGAGGGAAGAGAAAATATCAGTAAACCACTCAAATAATCATTTGTTGTCAGGATTAGATACCAGTAAGTAAATATTTACACAGAGACTGTGTGGTGGGAACATTAATAATTCATACATTGGGATGCTTTGCAGGGATCTATCTGCTATGATTCAAATCTGAGGCATGACAGAATTTTATGTAAGTTGGAGGCCCCAGGGACAGCTGCATGTGGGATTAGAAATAAAGCTACAAAGGAGAGAATCAGATAAATTTTAGAACTAGGGAATCAGCTAACGGAATCCTTCCCTTGACAGATAAAGACACTGGCTCAGAAATGAGAGGCATTTGCCCAGGGAATTACTGTGGGATCTGGGCTTTTAGGCCAGGAACCCATACCCATTCCCATGCATTTGGTCACTAGTGTCCTCTGCGTGGATTCAGAACTAAGGAGAATCAGGACAAAAAGACACTAGAACCAAATGCAATCCCCCACCCCCACTCCCATCTTCAGGAAGCAGGAAGTAGATAAATCCTGAAATGGGTGATAAGCAAAAGAGAAAAAAAATGCCTGTAAGAAAGGCTGGGCCATCATAGCAAGATAAAAATTGGCTCTTCATCTCATTATCTGAATTAATTAAATGGAAAAAGTATCAAATAGCATGCAGCCAAAATGATGCTGTAGCATCATTTACAAATTGAAAAGTAATTTTTTAGATGCTTCTATGTATTTCATGTGTGAGATGTAAGTGAGGCATGATACTTAATTTGCTCTCTTGAAGGAGAACTCCATGTGAACTGGGGAAAACAGCTCTAGTAAATGAATGTGGCTACCAAAAGGTCTGGCTTTTTTTCCAGATCAGTCCTCATTTAAAATATTCAGGTCCATGGTCCCCTTTGTATATTCATAGTTGCAAAACAATGTCTTAAACCACTTGGTTTGAAATTTTTGGAAACTTATTTACTCAACATACATTTATCGGGTGTCTGCTATGTGGCAAGCGCTATACAAGGGGCTGGGAATACAATTATGAACAAGACACAGTCACTAGCTTCATGGAATTCACAGTCTGGTTAGAGACACAGACAACTGAACACACAATTAGTCATGGGATAAGGTTTATCATGAAGTGAAACATACAGTGCTACAGGAACACAGAGGATGGGAGACTTTTATGCCTCCTGGAGGCTGAAAAGGCTTCTGAGGAGGTGATGGCTAAGGTAAGGACTAAAGGACAAGTAGGAATTAACAAGGCAAAAGAGAGCCGGCCGAGTGGCACGTTGGTTAAGAGCTGGCTTGGGACGCCAGAAGGCCATGGTTCGGATCTCACATATGAGGGCCAGTGACACTGCCCTCTACAGCTAAGATGCTGAACAACAGCTCAACCTGGAGCTGGGCTGCCATGAGTCGCCGGTGACCGCATAGGCTGCAGCCCCTGCTGCAGTGGGTTGCCATGGGCTACTGTGTGTAGCCAGCAGCCAGCAGCCAGCGTGAGCGGCCAGCAGCCACAGTGAGTGGCCGTCCAAAAGCCGGCGACTGATCTGCCTCACCCGGAAGAGTGCAATGATGGTGATGGTGCCAACTTGGGCCAGTGAAGCATCGTCCTCCACAACTAGACTGAAGAGCAAAACGAAAGCAACTTATCTGTTCCCCTTCCCCCAATTCCCCAGCACTGTTCCCATCCCCCCAATTCCCCAATAAAAATCTTTAAAAAAAAAGCAAGGCAAAAGAGGGAGTGAGGAAGGGGATGGAAGGATGTTCCTGGCAAAGAGAATAGTATGTGCAAAGTCCCCAAGGCAAGAAAGCAAAATATGGAAGTTATTTAAGATAAATTAAGTGTTAAATTGTGGGTTGCAAACATTAACTATATTACAAGGGCAGAAAGGGGGAAAACTAAAGATTTTTTGTGTGTGGGGGGGAGGGTGAGTATGAATGAAGATGAGAAAAAATTCCAAAACACTGGAAATTGGCAAATATAATTTCAACTTTCAAAAAAAAATGTTTTAAAAGTATTCCACAAACTATTGACTAGTGTGTCTGATGTTAATCCAGCTCCATATTTCTAAATGTATTGTTAATGGACTGATTTAAAAACATATTAAAACAAACAAACAAACAAACAAAACAGAGCTCACCAAGAATTAGCCATGGTGGGCTAACTTCGTTTTCCCTGTTTATGGGATTAACAACTCAGGGGAATGCTATAAACAGGATGTATCTGAGGGTCAGGCAGGTCTCTCCTGATATCTTTTTCTTTTTTTACTAGTATTTTTTAAAATAACAGTTGACATTCAATATATTATTTTAGGTGTACAGCATAGTGGACATTTATGTAATTTACAAAGTGATCCCCTAGCACCATTCATAGTTATTTAGTTATTACAATATTGTTGACCACATTCCCTATGCTGTACTTTACATCCCTGTGACTATTTTGTAACTGCCAATTTGTACTTCTTAATCCCTTCACCTTTTCACCCAGCCCCCAAGCCCCCTTCCCACCTGGCAACCATCTGTTTGTTCTCTGTATCTATGAGTCTGTTTCTGGTTTTGTTGTTGTTGTTGTTCGTTTACTTTGTTTTTTAGATTTCACATGTAAGTAAAATTATATAATACTTGTCTTCGATTTATTTCACTTAGCATAACTTCTAGGTCCATCCATGTTGTTGCAAATGGTAAGATTTCATTTTTTTTAATGGCCGAGTAATATTCCATTATATATATCTATATATCTATATATCTATATATCTATATATTACATTTTCTTTATCCAGTTGTCTATTGATAGACAAAATCCAAAACACTAATTTGAAAAGTTACAAAATGGTCACGGGGATGTGATGTACAGTATAGGAAATACAGTCAATAATGTTGTAATAATTGTGTGTAGTGCCAGGTGGGTACTAGATTTATCGTGGGGATAGCTTCATAAATTATATAAATGTCTAACCATTATTATGTACACCTGAAACTAATATAAAATAATATGGAATGTCAGCTATAATTGAAAATGTTTTAAATAATTTTTTAAAATTTTAGAAGAAAAGATATATGCATCCCTTTGTTCATTGTAGCATTATTTACAATAGCCAAAATATGGAAGCAATCCTGATATCTTTTTCAACAACTGGATAAGGCTGGATGATACTAGAATTTGATGACTTCTCAACAGGGTGAATGGCCATCCCCAAACATGCAAATGACAGGATATTAAATATGATAGATTCGAGGGGTAGAAAGTATAACTAGTGCACTGTGTTGTACAGCTGAAACTAATTCTAAAAAATGTGTATTTCACAATAAAAAAATAATAATAATAAATAAATTTTAAAAAATATGATAGAAAACAGAATAAGGAGACACAAAAGATCATTCATCTCAACCAGGCCATAAGTGCTCTATAACTGAAGTGACCACATAGTTTGTCATCCAAACTGGAACATTTTGAGAGCAATAGGGGTCATTTTTAACAATTATATCAGTAAAATATGCATAAACCAGCACTGTCCCCAGGCAGACCCTGGTATATGGTTCCCGACCTACAATTATTTGTTGAATTAATGAATGAACAAGTACATGAATGAATTTCATCTAAGAACATCACTTCTCCTTAAGTCCTTTTGAAGCGTGCCACAGTCAGGCAACAATATCAACTATCTTTCTAATTCTCCACTGTTGCTTCCAAAGAATTACACCTTGTGTAAAAATTCTTCTTTTCTAAAGTTCATATCTTCAGCAAATGTTCAATACCATGTAAAATCCTCCTGATCATTCTTCCAACATTCATTAGACTTTAGAATCCACTTCTAGTCTCTCCCTCTCTCATGTAAGCCTCACTGTCATCCTCAGGGGACTTCAGTGGTCACCAATCCATTTGACCCCATGGTCTCACAGTTCCCTGCTCTCTAATTCTGGTGAGCTCTTTTCTGCTTCAACTATCACCACACCCTGGACTATGTTGACACTTAGAACTGCTCCATTTCTGAAACTTTGAACTTGAATATCCTACTGTCTGATTACACCTTCCTATCCTTCTAACTCATCAATTGTTCAATCTCATTGAGACCTTAAGTTACTTTTTTAACCAGTGTAAAGCCCTTGTGCAATGAATTCACCTCTTCACTGTCCTCGCTCTACTACTCTCATTCTTTCTGTATTGTCTCTCCACTGCACCCTAACAATCAAACTTTTACATGGGTCACCTGCCCTTTCCTCAGCTACGCCAAGCTGAGTAAGACTAGAGAAAGTCACATAAGCTGGTAGATAACTACCACTATAATCTTAACCAGATAATCCTCCTATGTGACCCAAATCAGGTTCCTTTTTCAATCCTCTTAGTAGCTCTTTGACTGCCTTCACTGCATCCCATAGATTTTGAGTTTTTGTGTTTTCATTGTCGTTTGTCTTGAGATAGCTTTTGATTTCTTCCTTAATCTCAGTTTTGTCCTAGTTACTTTTTAGTAGCATGTTATTCAGCCTCCATGTGTTTGTGTGCTTTCCAGATTTCTTTTTATAATTGATTTCTAGTTTTATAGCATTGTGGTCAGAGAAGATGCTTGATAT
>NW_017732330.1:199556-227459 GCF_001890085.2 Hipposideros armiger | reverse complement strand
AACCCTCTTCCCATCTAGCAACCATCAGTTTGTCCTATTTTGTTCTTTAGGGTCCACATGTAAGTGAAATCATATGGAATTTGTCTTTCTCAGTCTGACTTATTTCACTTAGCATAATACCTTTTAGGCCCATCCATGTTGTCAAAATCCATGGTAAGATTTTATTCTTTTTATGGCAGAGTAATAATCAATTGTATAAATGTACCTCTATTTCTTTATCCAATTGTCTGTTGATGGACATTTTGGTTGTTTTCAATAGCTTGGCTATTGTGAATAGCGATGCAGTAAACATAGGGGTGCATATATTTTTCGAATTAGGGTTTTGGATTTCTATGGATAAATAACCAGGAGTAGAATTGCTGGGTCATAAAGTAGTTTTATTTTTAATTTTTTAAGGAACCCCCATATAGTTTTCCATAGTGGCTGCACCAATTTGCAACCCCACCAACGGTGCACAAGGATTCTTTTCTCCACATTCTCGCCAACACTTGTTTGCTGATTTATTGATGATGGCCATTCTGACAGATGTTACATGATATCTCATTGTGTTTTTTATTTGCATTTCTCTGATGATTAGTGACATTGAGCATCTTTTCATATGTCTATTGGCCATCTGTATGTTTTCTTTGGAGAAATGTCTATTCAGGTCCTCTGTCCATTTGTTAATTGAATTGCTTGTGGGTTTTTTTGGTGTTTAGTTGTACGAGTTTTTTGATAAACTTTGGATATGAACACCTTATTAAATGAATCATTGGCAAATATATTCTCCAATTCAGTAGGTTTTCTTTTCATATTGTTGATGGCTTCCTTTGTTGTGCAAAAACGTTTTAATTTGATGTAGTCCCATTTGTTTATTTTTTCTTTTGTTTCCCTTACCTGAAGGGATATTTATTTTTTTGTTTAGTCTATTATTCAAATTGGGTGTTTTCTATTGCTCTATTTTCAAGTTCACAGACTCTTTTTTTTATTTTATTTTTTATATTAGTTTCAGGTGTACAAAACAACATAATGATTAGACATTTACACCTCTCACAAAGTGATAACCCACCCCCCCCCAAGTCTACTACCCTTCTGACATTATATATGGCTGTTATAATACCATTGACTATATTCCCTATGCTGTACTTTATATCCTGTGACTGTGTATGTGTGTGTGTGTGTGTGTGTGTGTGTGTGTGTGTATTTAGTTACAGTTGACATTCAATATTATTCTACTTCAGTTTCAGGTCTACAGCACAGTGGTTGGAAATCAAGTTCACAGATTCTTTTCTCTGCCTTCTCTGTTCTGACTTGACCCCATCCACTGCGTTTTTAAGTTTGGTTATTGTATCTTTCAGCTCTAAAAATCTCTATTTGGTTCTTCTTTATATCTTCCATTTCTTTTATTTTTAATTCAACTTTATTGGGATGACAATTGTTAGTAAAGTTACATAGGGTTCAAGTGTACAATTCTGTAATACATCATTTATATATCACATTGTGTTCACCACCCAGAGTCAGTCAGTTCTCCTCCTATCACCATATATTTGATCCCTTTTACCCTCATCTATTATTTTTTATGAGAATTTTTATTTCTTTGCTGAGACTTTCTATTTCTTTGTTTCAAACATCTTGGTAACTGCTCGTTGAAGCACTTTTATGATAGCTATTTTAAAAATTTTTTTATAATTCTAACATCTTTGTCATCTTGTTGGTGGTGTCTGTTGATAGTCTTTTGTCATTCAAGTAGAGATCATCCTGGTTCTGGATGTGACAAGTCATTTTTTATTGAAACCTTGACATATTAGGTATTTTGTTATGAGATTCTGGATCTTATTTAAATATTTTGTTTTACAGGTCTCTTCTGATACTGCTCTGGTGTGGGAAGGGTGGGTGCTGACCCATTACTGCCATGCTGAAATTAAAGTCCAGGTACTCATAGGCCTCCATTGATATTCTGGGGAAGCATTGTTGAGAGTCTCCACTCTCCATGAGACTTCCTCTGACATCACTCCAGCAAGTAGAGGGTTGGGTCCCTCATTCAGATGAAAATGAAAAGTCCAAGTTCCCCACATGATTTTCACCAACACCATGGAAGGGGGATCTTGTTACCTCTTGGTGAGAATGAAAACCCCAGCTCCTCACTCAGCATTCTGATACCTCCCTGGCATAGGGTAATGTGGGGTCGAGTGCCACATTCCAGCCTGGCCAGTGTGAGTCTAGCTTCCTCAATTGGTCTTTGCTGACAGTGCTTGGGGTGGGGCCACAGATTTTTTCTTTGTGGTGCTTGTTTGCAGTTTTCTGTCTTGTTACTTTTTCTCTTTCTTGATCCATTGTCCGGAAACAGCAGGCTTTTTTTTGGTCTGTGCCTATTATTGCTGGCTCCTCCAGCACCCAATCTTGGATTTATGAGGCACAGAGTAAACCCAGTAGACTCACTTCTGTGTCATTCCTTGGGACCCAAAGTCTCTCGCTGGTCTGCCTTCTTCCGTCCAAATTTCAGAGTCTTATTTTTGTTCTATAGATATTTACCAGGGTTTTAAACTATATGGTAGGCAAAATAGGAGAAAGTATGTCTATTCCACCTTATTGGAAGTAGAAGTCCCATAATCTCAAGTGGTAATTTTATATCTTTCACTTAGTTGGCCTCCTTGCAGCATTTGACTCTGTCCACTACATCTTCCTTCTTAAAATTCTCTTTATTTTTATTTTTACTCCACTTTCTGCTTTATTTCCTAATTATCTTGCTGCTCTTTCTTAGTTAACATGATGGGGGTCCCTTTCCTCTTTATCTGATACATTTTAGTGTTCCTATTCACCATCAGATTTCTCATTTTCACTCTATATTTGTCCTATTATTGACTCTCAGATCTAAATTGCAAGGTGAGATCTTTTTGTCAAACTCCCCATCCATATATCCAATGCCCTACATAAACACTTGAATACCTCACAAGTATTGCAAACTTAACATGTGAAAAATTAAGTTCATCAGTTTTCACCTCAAACCTGACTTTCCCCCCCTGCATTCTTGGAGAGGTGGTATGAAAGTGGTTAAGCATGTGTACTCAAAAGCCTAGACTCAAATTCAAATTCAGTTTATTAGCTATGGGCAAGTTATTTAATTTTTAGTACACTAGCTTCATCATCCATAAAGTGGGGTAGCAGCTATTTCATAGGTTAAAGAGTAGATGATTATGACTTAAAATCTTTTAAAGCCTTTCCCTGTCTTTCAGGATCCAATCCAAACCCATTACCATGGCAAACAAGGCTTAGTCCTACGTATGTTTGACACCCTCCCTCTCACCTCCTCCCTCATCATCGCTAATACACAGTCTATATTCTGTCTTACTAAACTTTCATTTTTTAAAAATGGACCATATTCTTCCTACCCCTACTGCCTGAAAGGTTTTTTCCTGCCCTTTTGAAAATAATTCTTCTCATATTTTAAGAAGCTGCTCACATCTTCAAACTCAAGACACTGAAAAGCCTTCCTTGGTTGATTTAACTCTTACATAACACTTACCATGCCCCAGGAAGTATTCTAAAAAGCTCCACATGTATTAACTCATTTTATTCCTACAATTTCATGTGTGAGTGATATTATTATTCTTATTTTATTGATAAAGAGAATGAGGCACAGAGAAATTGCAAAACTAATAAGAGGCTACGTGAATATATCACAATAGGCTCATTCCTCTCAAACCCAAGCTTACACTGGGTAACTCTTTTATGTGCTCCTACATAACTCTAAACACAGTTTTAACTTAGCATTTATCTATCACTCTTTTTATTGTCCATTCCTTCCACAATACATGGAGATCAGGGGTTGTCTTTGTATCCTAGCCCCCAGCACAGAACTTGGGTCACTAAATGTTTATTGAGTGAATGAATGGGATGTAAGTTGGATGACACAAATGAAATTTAACAGAAATGAAAGTAAGGAACTTTCGCTGAGTCCTAAAGACCAGCTGTACAATGCAGGATAGGGAGTTGTGTCTTCATACCAACCAATGTAAGAACCATTTAGATTTGTGGTTTGACAGTAATCTGTATTCCAGCCAAGAGTGTGATGTAGCTGTCAAAAAATTTAAAGAGACAGCAACCCTCATTAGCTTAACCCCTCACAGATAGAGTCGCAGCAGCTCAGGCTTGTCCTCATCATGAACCAATCCTGACTTAAGCAAGGTACATAGCACATTTCAAGTCTAAAATGGCGTCAAGTGGAGGTTACATTCAAATTTCAAAAGCATCAAAATGAAAAATGTGTTACACACATACATACACATTTACATGTATGTGTGTGACACATACATAATGACATGGGAAATTAATATCTGTGCTTCCTTTTAGAAATGATTCAGTTAGAATCTACTGGGTTTGTGACAAACATGACTATGAGCGAATACTAAAACAATGGGTGCTATTTTTTTGGATGCTATTTTTTTAAACTTTATCAGTCTAGTTACATTATCTCAAGCTGTAAAAAAAAAAATTCAGGACATAAAATTGGATATATAACATGGTCACAACAACAACAAAATCCAGACTTAAAGAAAAACATAAGGAAGAAACAGACAAAAATGTTAATAGGGGTTGTCTTTGGTTGTGGGAATATGAGTTGAGATTATTGTTCCTCATTCTTTCCACATTTTTTGTATTTTTCAAACTTTTTTTGTAATGAGTACACTGTATATTTTCCCCTTGATGTTTTTTCATCTGTTCTTAAAAAAAAGGGGAAAAAAAGAAAAATGCCTGAGAGCCATTGTAAAATGCCATTGATTGCAAAACCCATACTGTCTTCAAAAGAAAGAAAAGCATGCATCTTAAAGCTGATAAAACATGAGTATCTGCAGCCTTATTCCTACCACTTGGTGAGACCTAAAATAGCTTCACTAGCCATCCATTGGCAATGCTAGGACTAAATACAAAGCTTTTACATAACCTCTGAGTTATAGCATTTCCTTAAAACCTATTCCCCTTTTCCCACTTCTCTATGTTAGTTCAGGCAGTACAACAGAGTGTCTGTCTCTATTTCCTTCTTAAGATTTTATTCCTCTGGTCCTAAGGCCCTACCCCAAATCCTAGTCCATGTGGATGAGGTTGAATCCAAGTCTCTTAACCTTCCGGTCCCCAGATGGAATCTACAGTTAATAAGTTAATTGTCCAGAAGTCCCTGACTTTGAGGACCCCTTTACCCTTTTGGCTTCTGTCTCTCATTCAGCTTTTTCTGATGACCTGAGCCTTGCCCCATGCTTTAAACACTGTGTATTAGACCCACTGATGTCCCCTCAAAGGCTGGCCTCTGCAGCTCAGCTAGTGTCCGCAGTATTGCTCTGCTCCGTTACGAAAAGCAGCCTCACAGCTGCGTCAAGAGCAGCTCCTAAAAACACTTCATCATGGCTTGAAGCCTGCCGCAGTGTTTAAAGCACATTCACCACTTGATTATCAGCCTGTGGATCATTTATTTTGTGAATTTTCTGTGGTCATTTAGAGCCCTAGTTTGCCCCTCCTCCCAATTGCAGAGGCTGCATCCTGGCGACTTCAGTCTCAACCACCAGGATCCCCCCTCCCTTTGCCAACAATTCATGTGTGCTCAGGAAATGCAAACTCACTCTAACACTGGCCCAAGAAAATCAGAATTAGAAACAGAGGTGGCTATAAAACAAATTCTGAAATACATCTCTAAGCTGAAAGGAGACAATTTGGATCTTATCAGTACCAGTGATAGCCTCAATTAGTACATATAATTAAGAGTGGGCTTGATTCTTTGAAGACACTCTGAGGCACATACCAACATGTAATCTGATGAAATCTGTACAGTGAAAAGTAAGCACTATATATATTTTAGCTGTCCAGAGGTAGATCACAGTTAATATCTGGATGAGAATAGACTAGAAATCAGAGAACTAGATAAAACCCCAGAGAAAAGGAATGGAATGGCCTGAAAGCTCATCACCACTGAAAAATAAGAGATTTATATGTGCTTAAGAGATGGGAGTGGGGGTGGGGGAGATGAAGAACTAACAAACAGGGTGGAAGCAAGGAAGGGGAGAAGAAAAAGGGATGGGAGACGGACTTGCAGACACCTTGGGAATATTTGATGGTAACAATGATGAAGCTGGAGAAGAAAATCAGCAGTGCTGACTTTCTGCTTGTTGCAGGACTAGGGCAGTGATGGGGATTCCAGTGTAGAACAAATCTGGGGCAATTGTATCTCGCAAGGAGCAGCTCAGGGATGTCTACAGGAATGAGCTGTAGATATTTGCGCTTATTTTCCAACCAGCTCAAAATAAAAAGGACAGGCAAGAAGTGGAAAATACGGTAAAAGGAGTAATGAGGAAAAGGAAAACCAGTAAATGAAAACCTAACGAGGCTGGGACCAGGAAAAAAAAGAAGCATGCGGTGAAAATTCAAGCTAAAAAGTACTTGAGGTTCAGCTATTTTAGGAGATGCCTGATGTGAAGAGCCAAATGAGACACAGCCTTAGTCATCATTGTGCCCTCAATGCCTGGTTTAGTGCTTGGCACATTGTGAATGTTCACAAAGGTTTTGTATGCTTTAGGATATGTATGTATGCATGTGTGCATGTAAGTACACATGCATAATCCTATAGAAAATTGGGGGAGAACTAAAAAATAAAATTATCTTCAGAGATATGACAGACCTAGCAGAGTTTATTCCTGCCTCTATCTCCACTAATACTTGGTCCTCCCCAGCACATCAAGCCCAAATTCCCCCTTTCTCAGGACCTCAACTCTCCTGTTCATGATACCCATCTTGCTCTGAGCATCTGATTATATGGATTGTTGTCTCTTCTGTGCACTGATTGAGGGTAGAGAGCAGTCATTCACAGCACTGCCTGGAACAGAGCTAGACACATAGTTGGTGATAAAAAAATACAGAGTGAATGAATTAAATAAGTTGGGAATCCCAGTATTCATCAAATAAATAGTGGGTTGATCTTACTCCATGGAACTGCCTTAAAGTAGAAAGGAAAAATGACAACTTTCCAGCAATGGTGGCTGACAGCTCCTTGTTGCTTTGGAGAACATGGCAGATGGGGCTGCTTGTTCCCTCCCTCCACCTTCTGTTTCCAAGAGTGTCCTGACCCCAAAGATTATACTGGAAGTCAGAATACTCTGTTCTTTGTCAATCTATTTTGCTGGAAAAAAAAAACCCTTAATGTATTCCTACTACATGAAGACAGCTTTGCTACATGCAAAGTGTGACCTCACATTTTAGGACAAAGGCCAATTTTAAGGCGCTCCTATTTTTATTATTTTTCAAGAAAATAAATATATCATTTTGTATCATGTTATAAAGTTTATATACAATTTGCGGGAATGAATCTTACCTTGCACATAATAAAAATCATCCTTAGTAGTGCTTTAACAGAAAGAGGACTGGGAGATGATAATGACACCTAGCATTTGGATAACACAATCTAGTTTGCAAAGGCTCCTCTCATCAACTATCACATTTAGTCCTCACAGCAATACTGTTACAGGTTACCATTTTACAGATTTTAAAAACTGAGGTTTGGAGAATTGAAGTGATTTGACGGTAAATGGTAGATGCAAGATTTGAACATGCATACCTTTCAAAAATCAACTCTGCCTAGAAACTTCTGCTGCCAAGTCCCATCTGCAAGAGCAACTAGTCATGCCCTTCTGATGAATGTAATTTAGAGCTCCTTCTTTCGGGAGCTGTTCTACCCTCCATGAGGTGTCTGAGCCACAGCCTGGTTTATCCCCCTTGCCCACTAGCCTTCTGTGGAGGGCCTAGTCTTTCTGCTGGCTGCAGCTGAGTGGTCTATGTCAGGTCTGGCTAGATGAACACAAATAAGTTACTTAACCACTATGAGCCTCATTTCATCTCCATGGAGCAGTTTGAGGATAAAGTGTGACAATGCATGCCAATCTTCCAGCACAGTGCTGACAACAATGACAACAGTCATTTTCAGGCTATGTGATCAGCCATGTTTCATTTAAGAAAATATGACACAGGGTGGCCGGGTTAGCTCAGTTGGTTAGAGTGCAGCGCTCATAACACCAAGGTCGCTGGCTCAATCCCCACATGGGCCACTGAGCTGTGCCCTCCACAACTAGATTGAAACAACTACTTGACTTGGAGCTAATGGATCCTGGAAAAACACACTGTTCCCCAATAAAAAAGAAAAAAAAAGAAAATATGACACATACACACAGAAACACATGCTTACAGATGCATGTCCATGCATGTGCACACATGCAAACACACACACACACACACACACACAAACACACTCCAAATCCATATTTCCAATGGCTTACTAGGTGGGTGTTAGCCAGTTGTTTATTTTAAAATAATTTGTTAAGCTGTTCATTTATGTTTCATGCATTGTTCTGCATGTGTGTTATATTTCACAAAAAATGTTTTTTGAAGGTTTTGCTGCTTCCAATTGACAAAGAAAATTACATACTTGTGAAGATTAAAGTATTAAAATATAATAAATGATTACAAGACAATGCTTTTGAAATGTGTAACAGTAATAGGTTGTCTCTATTATCTCTGGAGCAATGTGTTGTAAGGGATAAGACTTCCATTAACTCTGAAAGCTCCATAAAAGGGGCTACTTTGTCCCTACAAAATGAAAACAATCACCTCTAGCAGATCTACCAAGATTAGTTTGGGGTGCAAATATCTTTAAAATAATGTTTTGTTTTTGTTGCTGTCCTCAAGGATCCTGTTCACAATATCTGAAGCCAAATAACTAATTAGATATGATGCTGCCATAGAAAAAAAAATAAACACCCCCAAATGGTCATCTCTCCCCTCTTTCCCAACCTACCCAGGAGTAGTTGGGAATATAAGAACTGTGGGAGAGCTGCTGCATTATCCATTATTGGATATTCTTTCATCTTAACCATTAACAGTACCTAGTGGAAAAGAACCTGATTGCTGGGCCGGCCGAGTGGCGCAATGGTTAAGAACTCGCTTGGGATGCCAGAGGGCCCCGGTTCGGATCCCACATATGAGGGCCAGTGACACTGCCCTCCACAGCTAAGATGCTGAACAACAGCTCGACCTGGAGCTGGGCTGCCATGAGTCGCCGGCGACGGCGTAGGCTGCAATCCCTGTGGCAGTGGGTTGCCATGGGCTACTGTGTGTAGCCAGCAGCCAGCATGAGCGGCCAGCAGCCGCGGTGAGCGGCCGTCCAGAAGCCGGCGACTGATCTGCCTCGCCAGAGAAGAGCGCAATGATGGTGCCAACTTGGGCCAGTGAAGCAACATCCTCCACAACTAGATTGAAGAACAAAACGACAGCAATTTGTCTGTTCCCCTTCCCCCAATTCCCCAGCACTGTTCTCATCCCCCCAATTCCCCAATAAAAATCTTTAAAAAAAAAAAAAAAGAACCTGATTGCTAAGGAGCAGATATACAAAATCTTCCGCTACAGATTCAAACTATGCTTCAACCAATTAAATATCAGGAAATTATTATTTTCATTCATACTATTTTGTCTGTCTCTTTCTTACCCTCCTGTACACAGCTCCAAGCCTTACCACATGCTGCTTTCTTTCCCTAGAACACTATCCCCCATTCCCATCCCAGCTCTCACTGGGCTAACCTGTACTCTCCTTTCTCAGTTTAGATGACACCTCCAAGAAGCCTGCCCAAGGCTAGACTTGATGCCATTCGTCTGTACTCCCATAGTACCCTGTACTCTCCCTCTCATGGCCCTGATCATACTGGAATGTAATGGCTTGTTTACGGTCTTGTTCACAATGGTAGTCCCAGAATCTATCAGTTTCTGGCACACAGTGAGTGTTTAATGAAAGCTATTGAATGAATGAAAGACAATTCATTTCCACGAAGCCTTCCCCATCTCTCCCAGTCAGAACAAATTGGTCTTTCCATGTTTCATAGCACTGTTTTACAGACCTCTGTTTTACACTGTCTCATGTTATAACTAGTTGTATACTGGATGCCTTCCCTTACAATGTTTCATGCTTCCAGGGGGCAAGGAATTAACCTTATTTATCTTTGTATTTTCCCTAGGACCTAACTTCTTCCTTATTTGTACAAAGTAGATATTTATTGAATTTAATTTCTCTGCCCTTTAGCCCCCTGTCACACAGTTAATGATTAGTAATGATTGGTTCATGATCTGCAAGCAAAAAACTTAACTGCACTAGAGAAATTGCTATTTAAAAGAACAGGTTAAGGAATGTTTGGGGAAAGCAAAAAAAAAGGAATAATGTCAATAATTATCTCCCAGTTTATCTGGTTTGTAAATCCAAGATTTTATAAACAAGGTTTTGAAGTTTTTTTTCTGCAAGCATAAATATACTCTTGTGATTACTTTAAACTTCACAGTTTTACTATTCCTGCACCTAATATATGTTAGGTAGAGCCATAATTAATTATAGAGAACTAGTGGGTTGTTGGAAAAATCATGACGTATTTTTTCTATGTTTTTCGTTGCAAAAATGCGTCATGACTTTTCCAACAACCCAATAGATGTGAAGACACAGAAATGTCATATGTGTGTCTGCGCCTGCCTGCACATGTGTGGAAAAAAGTTGTAAATTATATAGAACTTTTGGTCTCAGCTCTAAGCTGAGAGGGTCCCAGTTAACTGAGATGAGAGGCAGCATAAGGAATATAGCCTCACACTTTTGCAAGCCACTAATTCACACTCAAGGCATGCATATTCAGTCGTTGTAACTTTTTGCTTATATTGCATACTTGTCTGGTTACAGCTTTAAAAAATTAAATAGAACATTGCCATCTCCACTAGCTTCCCAGCTTTTACTTTTTTCCTTGCACAGTCTATTTTCCAGTTTGCCAGAGTGTTCTCACGAAAACATAAATCATATGTATGTCCACTGCTTAGTACTCTCCAATGGCTTCACATCACATGAGAAGCAAAAATCTGAAATCACTACCTTGGCCTAGCAGGCCCTGGATGACTCAACCTCCACCTACTTCTCTTAACTATTCTCCACATTGCTACGATTTTCTTTCAGTTCCTTAAACAAACTAAGCTATTCCCAGCTTAAAGGCTTTGCAAATACTGTTCCCTTTGCCTGGAATGCTCTTACCCTAGATCTTCCCAGGGCTGGTTCCTTCTCATCTTTTTGGTCTCATGTCAAATATTCCTCATTTACTCTCAAGTAACCTTCCATCCCAACATCAGTCACTTTCTAAATCATTACCTTCATAGCACTTATCACCATCTCATATCATTATCTTATTTATATACTTGTTTATTGTGTGTATTCCTTCCTCTTTCAATAAGTTGTATTAAAGCAAAGGCCTTATACACTGCTATATCCACAGCAACTACAATACAATGGTGCCTCACACAGAGTAAGCACTTAATAAATATTCATCAAATAAATTATTGTGAAAATCAGTTGGGATCCTTTTCAGTAATGAATTAGTTCAGTGTCCTGCCCAGGGCTGAGCAATTCAATCTGATTTGACTTAATTTAGTTCAACAAGCGTTTATTTGTTTTATTCACCTCTGATTCTCCAGAACCTAGGAAGTGTGCTTGGCACGATGTAGATGCTCAACTAACAATGATTAAATGAAGGAATTAACTGTGTACCTACTGTGTGCAACACTAAGATAGAGACAGCCACTGGGAAAGGGGGACCCAATAATGAGGAAAGCAGCCCAGGAGCGATTTGTTGACTGCCAACAGGCCCAAGGCAGACGTCAGGCCTGGTCTCCATGGCAACCTTTCAATAGAAAGCATAGGAAGTCATCTATCTTATACCTTTTTCTCAGGCCAAATAGGAGCTACAAGGAAGCTAAAAAAAGGAGAGGCATTTTTTTTGAGGCCCACGTCAACCCTCTTTTCCACTAACAGAGTGCAGATCTCCAAACTGCTTGCGGGGTAGAGTTGGGGAAGAGGCCTCTTCATCAATATCATTCCCACCAGAGCTCACTGATGGAGTTTAGCAAAGTGCCAGTTTCCCAGTAAGATGATCCCTTGGGACTGACGTGAATCACTGTGGGAGAAGAGTTTCCATGGAGAGGGCTGCTTCCCTTACTTCCTTTAGGCCTGGGTGAAAGGTGGGGCTGGCAAGGGGTAAGAGGCTTAGCCTGGATTCAAGCTGCAACTTTGAAGCAGGAGATAGGCTCTTTGTCACCTCTGGGGCTTTTCCTATAACTTCATCTCTCCCTGCTGCTCTATTTACACTATTGGTGACATATTTATGGAAGAGCACCATCTATACTGTAGATGCTACAGAAAAATTCTTTCTAAAAGCATCAGCTCAGCTGGGAGCTGTTAAGAATTGGTCCCAAGATATATTACTTCTGTTTCTCCAAAGTAGGATAACACTAGCCCCATGTTACAAATGAGAAAACAGACTCAAGTTAAGTACAAGTTTAAAGGTTCAGACTCTAGAGCCAGACTACTTGAACTGAGCTCCATCACTATGAGATCTCAAGAAACTCACTTAACATTTCAGAGGCTCAGCTTCCCCATCTCTAGAGGGTAAAAAATAATATATAACTCCATAGAGATTACAGAGAGAGAGAGAGAGAGAGAGAGAGAGAGAGAGAGAATCCCTTGAAAGT
This sequence comes from Hipposideros armiger, assembly GCF_001890085.2. Taxonomy (NCBI): domain Eukaryota; kingdom Metazoa; phylum Chordata; class Mammalia; order Chiroptera; family Hipposideridae; genus Hipposideros; species Hipposideros armiger. The sequence continues at coordinate 214,904 of NW_017732330.1, read as the reverse complement.
GCTTAGCATATTATCTGGTAAATAGTACCTCATTGCTCAATAAATATTAGCTGTTATCATTATCCAAGGTTATCTAAGTAGTGTAGAGATCAGATTCAAACCCAAGTCTGTCAGACCCCAAAGCCCAAATTCCTTCTGTTTTACCAGGGGTTCTCAAACCTTAGCATGCATCAGGACGACATAAAGCACTTGTTAAAACATAGATTACTAGGCTTCACTCCTACAGTTTTAAGTTTGGGTAGAGCCTGAGAATTTACATTTCTAACAAGTTCCCAGGTTATACTGATGCTGCTGGTCTAGGGACCTTGCTAAGGACCACTGTACAAAATCCCTAAACCAGAGCTGTTTTCAAAGAACATCTAAAAGAAGCTCAGGAGATTTTAGATGATAATAAGGTGTGAATGCTTCCAGAACAACTACATTTTAAGTAGGGGATTATGGAAGCTGGGAGACTAAAGCTCTGCCTATGGTGAAGCACAAAATAATGTTGCTTTTTTAGAGCAAGAAACTTACCCTTCCAATCACAAATAACTGTAAGCCAGCTCTTCATCCAGGGCCTATGCAGCTACTGTTGGCAACATGAGAAGGCCCTAGGGGAGAAGCTTCTCAACTGCTCACAAGAACCATAATTGCAAATGGCCAACCATGTCCAAACCACATAGCACTGTTTCAGGTCTGAGCTCACCACACCTTGGGGATTTGGGGGCTAACAGGAGACATGGAGCTTGTAGGTCTGTTTTAACAGTGAGTTCCTTTCAATGGAACAACTACAAAATACTGCCTCACCAAAAATTCATTTCAAAAAGAATGGAACTTGGATACATGGAACTTTTCAGTTCTCCCACTAACTAAAGTCTAAGCTTAGGAACTATGCATCCTGGAACTCCATACTAACCTTCCTCAACTCCTATCTCTAGTCCAGCTACCAACAAAGGTAACAGTATACCACATAGGGCTTATGCAAAGCCCTTCTCCTCACTACTCCTTACTACCCTCTTCCTCTTTGCTTAATGCTCATTAAGGTATCCATTTTCACTGTAGAATTAGTTTCCCCCACAGCATCATAAACACTCCAAAAACCAGATGTTAATCTCCTGATAGGCAATCATTCCCCAAATTTTGCTATAAATATTGGTTCGAAGTGTAGTTCTTTGGTGTAGGCTCCTTATAATGCAAATATCCCTGGCAGAATAACACTTCAAAACACAATTAGTCTTAATACCTCAATGTCAGTGGTTTGGGGATTCCTTTTGCAAGTGTCAGAAAGCTAATAAAAAATGGGGCACAAACTTCAAGCTTCTCTAGGGTTGGGCCTATGACTGACACACCTCTATGTTATTTCCCCCAGAAGGCCCTGCTTTTATTCTGCCCTATTCCTTTTCATATTTTGCTATTTCTTTGGGAAAGGCAGTTGAGTGTCTATATGCATTAGCCACTAAGCCTTTCCAGACACATCTGTATACTGAAAATGTGGAAATTTTACCTTATTGTCCCATGTCCCCAATTTTGAATTTTATAAACAATAGATAACTTCCTCACCAAAGCGTGAAAGATTGCCTCCCCCCACCCCACCTCATCTCCTCATGTAATGTTAGAGCTCAAAATCCTTTAACAATCATCTACTGCCAGGGATTCTCAATTGCAGTTAGACATTTGAATCAGCTAAATCACTTTTTAAGATCACAGATAACTGGGCCCTACTCCATGTCTACTGGGGCTCCAACAAGGGAGCCTGTGCATTCAGATTTTCAAAAAAACGTACCTCTTCCTGCTTCTATGCACATGCTTAGTTTATCTAGTTAAAGCTCTTCATTTTAAAGATGTGAAACCTGAAGTCCAAGGAGGGAAGGCACTTGTTCAAGGTTATACAGGCAGAACTGACTCCCCAGTCCAATCTTTAAATACTCAATTAATTGCCTTTACTCACATCTTTGTCCAGAGCTGCTCTTTTTCTGTGTGGCTTACAAGATTAAATGTACCCAGCAAAAACTATAAAAGAACGAATGTGAAGGGATAGAGGAAAAACAGAGAGACACAAAAAGAAAGCATAGTGGATTTCAAACCATTCAAGGACTTAAATGGGGATACAAACTTGTAAAGCTCTGAAATTTCAAATACTAGCTGGACAGAATCTGCACAGACATTATTTGAGAGTCACACTGTAAATACTACTGGGAATGTTATGATCCCTGAGCTCAGTGGCTGTCATTTCTGTAGTGCTATTAATCAGCCAGGCTTGGTCTTTCACTCCCCAGTATAATCTCTTCAATTATTGTTTGTGCTGTGACACTTTTACCCCATACAGAATTCTACCCAAATTTCTGTCTCTTTGCAGGTCAGACAGGCTGCCATCCATCCTTTCTGTGTTAAAGACACTTAGAGGCAGAGACAACGTCCCCATGGACCTACTTACATGAGTTGGTTTTCCTTTTAGATTTATTTTGGGTTGGGGGAGGAGAGCTGGAACCTCCAAAGGTTTTTCTACCAACACATTAATGACATCCCAATCTAGAGAAAGGATTTTTAATTGTCAAAATTGTCTTTTTAAAATAGGATCCTGAAAGAAATCAAGCTATTCTAAATTCCAGATTAAGAAAAAGTGACTGGGGGTTGGTAGCATCAATTTCTCAACCACCTTAACCTTCTGCCAATACACAAGTAATCCTTGCCTTCTAAATTTGTGATTTCTGCCCTTCTGAGCCTTGATAGAAGAGGTCATAAAATGATGCTGAAGTCATTTGATGCATAGCTTTGGGCTCCCACATCACATTTGCCATAGTATCTGTCACATACCTTCTCTGTTCATTCAAGCCGCCTCTACTCAATCTTGCCTCCCACCTTAATGAAACCAAAGTTATCAAGTGAGCTCCATAGAATTCCCTATTCCTTACATTTCTACCCAGCATTCTATTTCCTTCTTTGTATCATCTATCCTCTCTGCAACAACTGTCTATATCGATGTACTTGCCCTTTTCTTAACCTCCAGCTCTCTGGCTTCTCTCTCCACCACTCTTCTACTTTCATCAATAAACCCGTGAAATGAAATAATATGTTTAGAGCATATGGCACAGTTCCTGACACAGAATAACATTGTAGGTCTCCCCAAACATAAGCAAGTACACACGTGCGTGCGTGCACACACACACACACACACACACAGTCAACTCCAATGGCATTTCCTCTTTCGTTCTTTACCTCTTTGTAGCATTTGACACTGTTGACCACTTTCCTTCCACTGAATGTTTTCTCACTTGACTCCAGGGACACTATACATTACTCCTTTCTACAATATTTTTCTCCTATCCTCTCCAAACGTGCTCAAGACTATACCTTGTCCCTTCTGTGAAACCATTTCTGATCATTTTACCTCCCTGGAATCTCCAAGTCCACAATTTTTTTTGTACCTTTATTTCCTCATTTGACTCATGGATACTATCTCTTTAACCTTTAGAACAATCATCATCCACATCCCTCCCTGAAGTAAGACAGCTGTCCTGCCTCAGGACATCATCTTGTCAGAACTCCTACCATACACGTTTTTTTTTTCTTTCCACTTAGGACTACTATGCTACCTCCTTTTTGTCTCTCTTCCACCACTCATATTTCTTCTTCTTTTTTTCAAAAATATTCCCATATCATCAAGCTCAGTTTCTCTTTCTCTTCTAGCTCTTTTCTACTGACCCAGAAAGACTCTTTCATTTTATCTTACCCAAATTAGGGTCAAAATGGGTGCAGGTGGGAGGTTATCAGTACAACTGTTGCTACTTCAAGGAAAGTGGGAGCAGCAAATATCTTGTGGTCATGTTGGGCAGCTGTTGGGAATTTCATAAGGTAAGGCAGAGACTAAGTATAAAAATGGGCAAAAATCACTCCAGTAGTCCCAGATGAAAAGAGATAATTGGGCAGTCTGTGGGAGGGAAAAATCAAGGCAGAAATTTTGGCAGATATGTGACCGGGCCCTTGTATTGAGAAAATAGGCTGGATCAAAACTAAGAGCCAAGTGTTTAGGAGGAGATAAGGTTGCCACTCCTAGATAGCCAATAATCTATGGTGGCTTTAACATTTTCTTCTTTGTTTCTTTCATGAGTCAACCAAAAACTCTAATTATGGTTAATGTGTGTAAGAGCCGTGCTGATACAACCAAATGAACTAATGAAGAGCCATATGCTTTAACGTGAAATTAAACATGATAAAAATAACCTGTGCAGCATCCTCTAATGTCCTTGAAAGTACCAAAAGCCCTATTCAGAATCTCTACTAAAGATTTTATCTGTACTTTATCCCACTCCTAATTAAACCAGCTTCTCTTCAAGTACCAGTATAAAACCCACATCTTTTTCAACGTATAGTTCATTTTATTTAATTATTAGTACAACACTCTCATACTAGTTTTCATAACAAATATACAGCATTTCAGCTATGTCATGGGATGAATAAGATTTATGGATGCATCTATTAAAGTACCATCTTTAGCAATCTCCTGATATAAAATGCACTCCAAGTTCCAAGCAACGGCCTTACAACCCAGCTTTAGAAGTACCACCTATTCTTTAGTTTTCTATGTTTGTTTCTTGCCTCATCAAACAGCACATAAGCACCTCAAAGTTAGGAAAGCTGCCATTTTCTTTTTCATTTTTTTTTACACTTAAAATTTATATAATTTTACTAACCAATGTCACCGCAATAAATTTAATAAAAATTTCAAACGCTGTTTATAAGCAGGATATACTGGATCTGAATGTCATGACAATATTTTTAGCCCTGATGAGCTCAAATATATATCCCAAACAAAAATGAAAGCTATAAAATAGACTATTTGAAATATAGAGTTGTATCCAATAATATTAGTTAGCTAGCTGCACTTATGTATAATGCTTTAAGGCTTTATCTATTTATATTATTACACTATAACAATTAACAAGATATTTAAAATCATCATACCTTTGGGCCAGCCGAGTGGCATGGTGGTTAAGAGCTGGCTTGGGACGCCAGAGGGCCCCAGTTCGGATCCCATATATGAGGGCCAGTGACACTGCCCTCTATAGATAAGATGCTGAACAACAGCTCAATCTGGAGCTGGGCTGCCGGGAGTCGCCGGTGATGGCTAGGCTGCAGCCCCTGCTACAGTGGGTTGCTATGGGCTACCGTGTGTAGCCAGCAGCCAGCGTGAGCGGCCAGCAGCCTCCGTGAGCGGCCGTCCAGAAGCCGGCGACTGCTCTGCCTCACCCAGGAAGAGCGCAATGATGGTGCCACCTTGGGCCAGTGAAGCAACGTCCTCCACAACTGGACTGAAGAACAAAAGGACAGCAACTTCTCTGTTCCCCTTCCCCCAATTCCCCAGCGCTGTTCCCATTCCCCAATTCCCCAATTTTAAAAAAATCTTTAAAAAATAAATAAATAAAAATAAAATCATCATACCTCAAAATTTTAATTTTACATTTTCATAAAACATAGTTATTTTGTGTCACATTTCAAAATTAACACTTAAAATAATGCTACAGTATACATGGTTGAAACCCAAGAATCAGTTAGTTTGAAAAACAATAGAAAAATTAATAAGAGAAGGGAATGTAAATGTCTTGCATGAGTTTGGCAGAAATACATCTTTCTCTAAACTGTCATGGGGAAGAAAGTTAAATTGATGAAAATGTGTATATGAGAAATAATACTCCTAGTAGGCTACTGCAAAAACCCTGCCATTTTCATCCCTTATCTCTTCCCAGTGTTTCCCCAACACTAGGCCAGGCACACAGCCTACATCTTCTTTAGAGGACAGGTTCAGATAAGAATTCAGTTGAATGGCAAACTAAACCTGCCTTCTCCATACCTGGTGCTTTTACTTCTCTCCCTTCACCACCACACTTCTTAAAAGAGTAATCTGGTAGGTTACTCAGCTTCTCTGAATTAGTTGCCACACCTGTATCCTGGAAACACAGTAATTTACTTAATTGATATAAAATGTTGAGTGTCTGACTATTTAATGAAAGTGGTCCATTAATATTATCTCATCCCTTGGCTCACTATCAATGAATTACTGTTACTGATACTGCAAGTCAGACACCTCCCCCCAGGTGTGCTAGAACAAAAAAAGGATTGAACACCACTGTCTGAGATGGTGCTGCCATGGATTTCAGAAATTAGTCTTCATAATTGCCTTGAGGGTCCTTGATGGACTCAGGAGTGCTCCCTAGCCTTGATTTGTAGAGAAGTCTTTATGCCCAGTAAAGGCACAAAGGAAGAGGAGTGTCCCCAGCATGCGTAAATTTAGATGCTTCCAAGAGGGCTTCATGCCCTACAGGATAACATCCTCTGGGCTGGGGATGGGGCTGTAGGTAGATTAGGCAGGTAGGAGCTTTTCTAGATCCAAAGGAGCCAGTAGGTCTGTGGCCCTTATTCTCCAGAAGAGATCTCCAAAACTGTAATCGACTGCTCACCCTATCAGAAACAAAGGACACCCTAATATATGTATCTTGATTTATGTATATATTATATAAATCACAGTACAATGTACAAAAAAACTCTAAATATTAGATACAGATAAAAGACATCCATTGATAATAATTCTGGCTATGTACCTCAGTGAACAACAGATTCTCAGGGCAAGGTTTATCGTTATTGGAATGTTTATAAATCCATATTTCAAAGTTTGAAAAAAAAAGGATATTCTTCACTCTTCACTTCCTTCCCTCCCATTTGTGCCTGAGCCTAATTGCCCTGGACTTCATCTGGCAATGTTGTACTGAATATGCTCTCTTTAAGGTCACCAATACCCCAAGTGCTGAATCAAGTGGGCCTTGCTCCTGTCATCATCTTTCTTGACCTTTTATGCAGTATTTGACACTGTGGACCAGACCTTCCATCATCTCTCCGGGTTTTCTTCTTATCTCTCTGATTATTCATTCTCCTTCAACAGCCTCTCCTCCCAGGCCTATCCCTTATAGGTTTCTGTTTCTAGAGGTCCTATTAATAATGTCCTCTTTCATATTTCTGCAAACTTTCCCGGGGAAATCTCCAGTCCCATGGCTTCAACTACCACATTGATATATGGATCTACTATAAACCCATGTATTCAACTATCTGTGGATCTCTGTTAATGGCACTATCATCTATCAAGTCACCTAAAATTTTGGGTTGTCAGAAAAGTCATGACATATTTTTTTTCTATGTTTTTTGTTGCAAAAATACGTCATGACTTTTCCGACAACCCAATAGAAATCTGGTAGTTACATAAAATGTTTCTTTCTCCCCAGCAACCACATTCAATTCGCCACAAAATACTATTATAATCTTCTTTGGAATTGCCTCTTAATCATATACCCTCCTCATTATTTCCACTGTCACTGCCTTTGTTTGGACCCTTATCATTTCTCACTTGGATTTTTGCAACAGCCTTCTAATTGGTCTCCCTGAATCCAATCTTGCCTCTTTCCAAACTGTCCTCCAGGTAGTTGCTGTGGTGAACTTTGTAAGTTGCCAACAATATGTCATGTTTCTGCCCCAAAACATTCAGTGCTAACTCTAAGTACTTTAGCAAGGCATAGGAAAGTCCCTCATAATCACTCTAATTTCCCTTTCTAGAAACATCACCTGACATTGCTTTCAGTCAAACTGGATTTCTTGCAGATCCTTGAGAACTGTATTCCCCTTTATATTTCTGTTTCTTTTCAAATGCTGTTCCTTATGCCTGCAATGACTTTTCCCTTATTCTCCATCTTTGAAACATGTCTCAAATGTCATCTCCTTTGCAAACACTTCCCTGGTTCTCCTGGAGCAAAAATAAACTATTTCTCTTCTAAGTTAGCATTTCGTCCAGACATCTAATCATCATGCCTATTACTCTGTATTTTAATTTGTGTGTGGCTTTGTCTTGAAGAGAGATCTGTGTGTGGAGCTGTAAGTGCATCAAAGGCAGGGAAATGCATCGTATGTGTCTTTATATCTTCAATACCTACTACCATGTTTGGTACACAATAGATGCCCAATAGACATTTGGTGAAAGGATGAATATGTTTGGCTGCCTAGAAAGGCACTAAACCAAAACCAAACATAATAAATCCCAAAAAAAACCCCATAGAGTTGCATGCATTGAGACCCATGGACTAGTTGGAGCTCAATCATCTCGGTTCATGGTAGATGGCTATATGAACTCTATTCTAAATGTGCCTAGGACAATGATGAAAGATTCTATAGCAGCAACCAGCACTACAATAACTAAGAAGCTGAGTTCTTTAGTTAACTTATGGCACTGTGATAGCCTTTTCTATTCTTTAGTAGATTCATTCTTGGCACTGAAGAAGAAAAACCGTAGAGGTGGGAGTGAGGATTAGCTGACTTCTTCAGTCTCATTCACACATTTTGGTTTCCATGGAGGAGTGAGAGCACATGTGTGATGTCGTCAAGACTACAAAATCTTCCCTCCCTCAACACTCTTGTCTCCAAAGAAGTCAAACCTCTTTTAAGAAATCTGTGCTCTGACTTATACTCACCTACCTCACTAGTCACACAAAAAAGAACCTTTATTAAGGGAGGAAAGTGTATGATATTTCAGTATGTAGTCAGTCAACCTAGTTGCCTATTTTATCATCATACCAGAAGTATGTCTTAATGCAGCTTAATATAGCACAAAAGAAAGAGGTTTACAGAAGAGTGAAAATGCAACCAGAACTCAGCAGAAAGAAAGCTGTTAAAGGCAAAGAGAGAGTCAGCTCCACAGGCATTGCCATAGCTAATGATACCAAAGAAAACATAGACATCCATGCAAATCTCACCTAGGTTTACTGACTGACTTTGTTGCCAATGCCCTACATTCTCATTATATTAACAATAGGGGGAAGATTCAATGAGGACCTGGCAAAGCAGAGTTTGATCCTCTGCTATAGACTGAATTGTGTCTCACCAAAATTCATATGTTGGAGCTCTAATCCCCCATGTGATATTATGTGGAGGTGGAGCCTTTGGGAGGTAATTAGGTTTAGGTGAGGTCACAAGGGTGGGCCTTCATGATGGGATTAACGCCTTTTGAAAAGAGACACAAGAGAGCTTGCTCTCTTACTCTCTTCACCATATGAGGACACAACAGGAAGGAGACTGTGTGCCGGGAAGAAAGTTCTCACCAGAACTGAACCATCCTTATCTCAGACTTCCAGCCTCCAGAACTATGCGAAATACATCCATATTGCTTAAGCCTCCCAGTCTATAGTATTTTGTGATAGGAACCCAAGCTGACTAAGACATCTTAGGCTTCCCCCTAGGGGTAGCAGTCCCAAGTAATTAGTGATGAGTTAATTTAGGGTATACTGTCTACTTCTGGTTCCCTCAACTGTTCTCTTACTTCAGAAGCTCAGAGAAAGTCTCAAATTGCATTGAAATCACTTCTTCCTGCTCCTTTTTTCTGTCCTCCTATAGGGTGTGTTCACATGAGCAAATCAAGACATTTCTGTCCTTATGCCTTTTATTCCTGAAATTCCACAGAAGCTTGCAAATTGGGCAAAATTTTCCTTATTTCCACTCCAAGTCTCTATTTCTCCCATGAAGAAGTTGTGGAGTAGAATAATGCCGCTATTCTGTGCTGCAGTTGGGAAAAATTCAACATTCTTGGGAAATAATGGAAGCACAAGAGAGGATTTTGAAAGGAAGCAATATATTCAGGCAATAATGGAAGAAGGAGGCAGTGTGGATAGAGCAGATGCCTCCTACCACAGGTTTGGAGTGGACAGCAAATTAGTAGGAATGGCAATGGCTGATGTAATGTTCCCTCCTATATTTCTAGAGACCCTGACACAATTTGTAGTGAAACTATCCTTCCCAGAACGTGATTGATTTGGAAAGTATCCACTTTAAGGATTCAATGGTAATGAACTATAAATGGATAGATATATACCTCACAGTGCTGTTGAAGAAATTAAATAAAATAACATATGGATAATCTATAATAACGTAAGTGTTTAGCATGGTCCCTGGCTTACAGGCTTATAGTAATCACTCCATAAATGGGAGCTGTTGTTGCTGTTGGTGGTAGTTAAATTAGGGTTTCCTTATCATGGTAACTGTGTTCCTGGCAATGTTAGGTTTGCTCTGAGTCAGATTTCTGGTGACATAAATTGTGGTAGTCAGGAGAGTGGGTTGATAGCAGCCCTGGAAAATAATATGAGAAACAGTGAATCAAGAAATAGATGAAATGCACCATCCATCTTGCTACATCAGCTTAGGAGTCATCTGTGACATCTTCTCTCTCTCTCTTCTCTCTCTCTCTCCCCCCCCACCCCACCCATTCTCAATCCATCACCAAGTTCTATTTATTTCTCCTCTGAAATATCTCTTGAATGGCTACCTAACTGTTCTCCAAACTTCTTTTATTCCTCCTTTATAGCCTATTCTTCACAAAAAGGTCAGTGAAATCTCCTTAACATGTAAATTAGGACATCCCACTGAATATCACAATTTGAACACATGCATTTACCTCTATTCTTTAGCTAAATCTCACTAAAATGACAGTAATTTGGGGAGAGATGATTATAACACTATAGTTTTTGAAGCTAGAAAATAGAAATACAAGGGTAATTTCCTGAGGAAATTGAATCCAAAAGGGACAGTGGGGAAAGTTGTTAAGCAAGACAATTCACAGCAAAGAATCTCCAAAGGCTCAACAATTGGTAGTACCAATTGTTAGTACTTTTGGAATTGGGAGAGAAAGTGATGCGGAAAAAGAAAGCATTGTTTGAATTTTTATTAAGCAGTTATACCCCAAATTCACACAGATTGGTAATTGTCTCTGCTCTCCTCCCCATCAGAAGATGTGAGGTTTATTCTCTGGTAAGAGTAAAGCAAAGGACCGCTGGACTGAACATTGAGCATAGTTGAGGTAGAGATAATATATGGAAAACAAAAATTAAGAAGTTTACGTATTTATTGTTGAGACTTCTAGTCTTTTACCCCACTTAATTCTCAGGATCTGACAGACTTACAACCTCCAGGCAGAAAATTAGAATATTCTTCTTTGGGAAAATGAGAAACCCAAGGAAATACTTAAATATTCTGACATAGGAGTTATCCAATGAAATGACCCAGCCAGACAATTTTGCAGTGAAGCCCATTGTAAGTAGATAGACCCTAAGGTGATCCCCAATGAGTCTCACATCCTGGTGTTCGTGTCTTTGTGTAATTCTTCCCCCTTAAATGCTGTTGGAACCTGTGAGTTGCTCCTAACTAACAGAATATGGCAAAGAGGATGGGATTTACTCCCATGATTAAACTGTTATATAAGATTTTGTATTAGCATCCTGGAGCCAGGGTCTCTTCTTATGAGCTGGATGAAATAAAATGTCATGCTGGAGAGGCCCCTATGGCAAGAAACTGTCAGTGGCCTTAAGGAATTGTGCATGGCCTCTAGGACCTAAGGGCAGCTTCAGTCAACAGCTAGCAAAAACCAGGGCCCTCAGTCATATGGCCTCAAGGAAGTAAATTCTGCCAAAAACATGAGTGAGCTCGGAAGCAAATTCTGCCCTAGTCAGATTTCCAGATGAGACTGCATCCTAACCAAGACCTTAATTGCAACCTGTGAGACTTTAAGTAGAAGATCCAACTCTGCCAGGTTTGAACTCCTGATGCATAAAAACTGAGATAATCAATGTGTGTCATTTGAAGCCACAAAGTTTTTGGTGATTTGGTACACAGCAATAGAAAACTTGCGTACTCATAGTCTACAACTCTCACTAGGTATTCTCATGTTTTAATTAGCTTTCTGAGAACCTATTCATAAATACGAGCAGACAGCCAAGGATGCTGAGGTAGCTGAGGAAAACTGATAACAAAGGTAGAGATATAAACCAACAAATAAACCAAAAACTAAAAAAGAAACAAAGAGATGGAAAATAACCATTATTATTCTCAGAGAGTGGAGAAGATATTGCATTCATCAAACAAGAACAGAGTGATTAAGAAAAAAGACACTCAAAAAAATTTTAATTACTTTTAAAAAGTTCTGCTCTTGAATTTTTTATTATGAAGTGTTATATAATAAGGAATTTGTCTAATCTTTGTCCCAAGTTCCTGAAATGTAGCTTCTAAACTTTGGAAAATTCTTGAGTAATAGGAGTATCTTTGTTATTCATGGCAGGCCTTGGGACTATTTCCTGAATTAATACTAATGAGGTGACTTATGGTGGACCCCTAGATAGTTTCAAGATGGGGGCTGGCCATGCTGACAAGGCCAACCATGTTATTAGAGGGTTAGGGCTTTGAGCCAAATGATATCAGCTCAATTTAACCTCTGGGGAGGGAAGGGAGGATTGGAGATTGAATTAAATCACATGGGCAATGATTCAATCAGTCATGTCTACATAATAAAACCATAATAAAAATTCTGAACACCAAGTCTTGGGTGAGCTTCCTGGTTGGTGAATACATTGATGTGCTAGGAGATTGATGCATCTTGATCTCATTGAGTGGTAGGAATGGAAGCTCAACTTTTGGGACCCTCCCAGATCTCACCCTATGGGTCTCTATTTGACTACTTCTCATTTGCATCCATTATGTAAAACTGTAATTGTAAGCATAGTGCTTTTCTGAGTTCTGTGAGTTGTTCTAGGGAAGTATCAAACCTGAGGGGGTCATGGGAACCCCTGAATTTGTAGCCAGTTGGTCAGAAGTGTGAGTGGCCTGGGGACCCCAGAACTTGTGGCTAGAATCTAAAATGAGGGCTAGCATGTTGGAAATTGTGAACTTAACCAGTGAAGTCTGCACTAACTCTGGGTAGTTAGTATCAGAATTGCATTGCAGTATTGCAGAAGGATTGGAAGATAAAATTGAGGAAATCACCCAGAAGAAGAGCAAACAGATAAAGAGAAAAAGAAGATAAAACACACGCAAATTACAGGATGGGTTGAAGAAGTACAACATAACAATAATATAAAAAGTTCAGAAAATCTCGAGAGAAAAACATGAAATAAATAATTCAAGAAAATTTCTTAGAATTAAAAGACAGCTTTAAGATTGAAATAGCCCAAAGAATGCCCAGAACAATGGAAGAAAATTGATATGCATCAGAATATATCAATGTAACACTGCACACAAAGGGCAAAACAAAAAACCTAACAACTTCTAGAGAAGAAAAAATTAAAAGGTAGCTTACAAGGGATCAGGAATCAAATGGCCTCAGACTTCTCAATCGTTAGGAGCTAAAATATAATGAAGCAATGCCTTTAAAATTTTTAGTAATATTGCAGGATAAGAGCAGTGTCACAAATCTAGAGAACAATTAGGCCAATTTGGAGCAATTAGCCATCTTTATCTGGTAGCATGCTTTCACATTGGATGAGTATGAATACTTAATAATAACTTATAGGCCTGTCATTGTGAATTTGTAGCACACACTTTGTAAAATACCTCAGCATTGAACCCATAAAGCATGTTTCATTTCTGATAAACAATTCAAGGCTGTTATACTTAAAATTGGTAATGGATTTACACATGAATAATTATTATTACATTTTTAAAAAGTATGTCTCCCAGAAAATGAAATGGCTGAAAGAGCCAATGCATCTTCACATATTGGGAGAAGATCAATCAATTGGGGAACAGGGTGTAAGTGAAGTAATATTAAATATATAGACAAATTTAAAAATGAATAAAATAGATAATTATAATCTCTATTAGAAACAAACAGATGTGCAAGAAAGAAAAAGCAATCATAATATGCTACATAACTCAACTGTGAATAGGATTTCCATAATTAGAATAGTATAAACACTGAATATTGATATAACCAAAATTATGACATAACTATACTGGGAGAGTGGTGGAATGGAAAGTTTGTGTTTGTATGGGCTGATGGTGATAATGAGCTAAACTTTCCTCTTCCACTGAATGCTATAATCTGAAAATTATTCATTAGTTTTATAAGCATATCATTTAACTAAAGGAGTTCAAAGTAGTTGCCTCCAGGGAGTGGTTGATGAGGGGCGGGGGGGAGGTGCCAGCTGTGACAAATAATTATTTGTTTCTTTAAACTGCATATAAAGTAAAATTTTTAGAAAATAAAAATTACTTTTAAAAGCAAATTTAGGGGGCAGCCGGTTAGCTCAGCGGGTTAGAGTGCAGTGCTCCTAACACCAAGGTTGCCAGTTCAATCCCCACATGGGCCACTGAGCTGTGCCCTCCACAACTAGATTGAAACAAGTGCTTGACTTGGAATTGATGGGTCCTGGAAAAACACACTGTTCCCCAATAAAAGTTTTTTAAAAAGAAAAGAAAATTTAAGTCAGATCATGTCACAAAATTGCTTAAAACTACTAATGGTTTACCATTGCAATTAGAATGAAATTCTAACTCTTTCTCATGACTGATATGGCTCATCATGATCTAAATCCTACCTATCTTACTTCATCTCATAACACTCCCCCATCTCTAGGCTTCAGCCACTCTGGTCTACTTTCTCTTCCTCAAATACAACAATCTTGTTCCCATCTCAGAGACTTTGTGCTTGCTGTTCCCTCTGCCTGAAACTGCTCTCTCCAGATATATGCATGGAGGGATCCTTCTTTTCATTCAGGGTTCAACTAAAAGTTGCCTCTTTAGAGGTGCCTCCCACAAACAAACAAACCCAAATTGGGGGAAAGTCTAAAAGTCAACTGACCTGTACTCTTCAAAAATGTCAAAGTCACGAAAGAAAAATAAAAGCTGGGGGCTGTTCTAGATTAAAGGAGACTAAGGGACAAGAACAACTAAATGCAATCTATGATTTGACCCTTTATATATATATATTTTTAAAAGCTATACAAAGCATTATTGGGACAATTGGAGAAATTTTACTAGGTATTGTATATTAGATAATATTAATGTATCATTGTTAAATTTTCTACGTATGATAATGATATTGTGTATGTATAAGTATGTCCTTGTTCTTATGAGACACATGTCAAAATGCTTGAAGTAATTTTCAAATGGTTCAGCCAGAGAAAGGGAGAGAAGAAAGAGAAAGAGAAAGAGAAAGGACAGAGAAAGAGAGAGAGAGAGAGAGAGAGAGAGAGAGAGAGAGAGAGAGAGAGAGAGAGAGAGAGAGAAAGTAGAGTTATAGATATAAAGTATGGGGAAATGTTAACAACTGGTGAATATTAATGAAGACTATATAAGTGTTCACTGTATTATTCTTGCAACTTTTCTATAGGGTTGGAAAGTTTTCAAATCAAAAGTTGGTGGATGGGCCAGCCAAGTGGCGCTTTGGTTAAGAGCTGGCTTGGGACGCCAGAGGGCCCCGGTTCGGATCTCACATATGAGGGCCAGTGACACTGCCCTCTACAGCTAAGATGCTGAACAACAGCTCAACTTGGAGCTGGGCTGCCGGGAGTCGCG